>NC_141554.1:37286500-37607500 GCF_021556685.1 Rattus norvegicus
ATGTCAGCAAGGGGAAGGGGAAGTGGACATAAAGTCCCACCCCTACCCAATAAAACTATTTTCAATTGATACCCATTGTCAAAGGGAAAATTAGTTTTCTCCAATGGATTGAATTTATCATTGAGTATAACTAATTGGGTTTATCAATCATGCTTCAGGTTAGGCCTCATGCCCAGGAGTAGGTGGCCAACACAAAATAAACCCAATGGTATTTCTGTGGTACTTTGTTTTATTTTGCTTTGTTTTGGCATTTTATTCTTTTGTCTTACTGGATTTTGCTTGTTTAATTTTTATTTTTGTGGAGGTTGTTGTTCCTTTGGTGCCTTTGATTGTTTTGGTGACTTTTCTGGATTTATTTTGTTTTGTTTTTGAAGAGAGATAGAACTTAAAGTTGGGTGGATAGGGAGGCAGGGAGCATCTGGAAAAAGATGGGGCAAGGGAAAACATGATTTAAATGTATTGTGTGAAAAAGAATTTGATAGAAATAAACACCTTATATTACCTGTAGACATGTTTTCACTTCAAGATAAACACTGCAAATGTAAATATCTTTGTTTTCTATTTGTACTTACCATTTTTATGCTAACTAGACTCAAACTAGAGTTAGTTTGAAAGTGGAAATTTTATTTGAAAAAGATTCTCCATAAGGTTGGCTAATAGACACGCATGTAAGGTATTTATTAGTGACTGATGTGTAAGAGCTCCACAAATTTTATTAGTACCATACTATTCCTCCACAAATTCTACATCATTTTCTGCCTCAACTTCACAATCTGACTTCTCCAGATGATATAATATAAGCTTTAAATGACATAAATTCTTTTCTTCACAAAAAAAAAGAAGTAAACAAAGACTATTTCTTATAACTGTTCTAAAGCCAAGGCATTGGTCATTGACCAGTGCATTTATTCAGTTAATTTTCTACCTGTTGAAGATTGTTACTAAATGTCAGCTTTCTATCACTTCCACTCCCTGTTGTGCTTATACAGATTTTGGAGGGATCCACTGGAACCACGGGCCAAAAAAAAAAAAAGGAATACTTCATGCCTTTGAGATTAAATACCTATAGGGCACAGAAATCTGTTCTCCACAGAAGTTCTGAATGTGATACAGAGCAATGTTATGTTACAACAAATATATACTTTAAAAGGATTTATTTAGGGCCTAAACCAAGACCAATGTGGTAGAAAACAGGAGAAAGGTATCAAGAGACATCTGAGATCAAAGTAGTGAAGTTTATGACTACTTAAAAGGAAAGAAAAATGTGGATTAAGCTTTATAGTTCTCATAAACGAGCAATAAAGACTGTTTCTTTTTCATAGCATAATAGGTGTCAACACGAGTTAATGGAGAATTTTATGCAGTTATATTGACATTAGGATGATTAATTTCTCTCTGTGTCTTCTGTTTCTGACATAGAAGGGTATCCATGTGTGTGGTCCTTTCTGGCCTCTTCATCTGAGAATGACTCACATGTCTGAAATGAGATAATAAAATGTGCTTGTATAACCCTGTCTTTTCCTCATCTCCCTTTCCAATGATAACTGCTGCAATAGTTCATTTTAATTATCAACTGGAAACTATCTAGAAACACAGGGAAATAGAGTTCTAATGAAGGGTTATCTAAATTGGATTAGCCCATGGGACGGTTTCTGGATTGTCTTTATTTTGTCAACTGAATTGAGAAAACTCAGCCTACTGTGTTTGACAACATTCTGTGGATTTGGGTTCTAGACTACAATAGTAGAAAAAGTAAAATATGTAATAAGAATACATGCTTTTACTTCTCCCTATTCTTGACTGTGTGTGTGATGTAACTACTTCAAGTCTAGCCCTTGATTGCTCAGAATAATGAAACTGTAAGCCAAATAACCCTTTGGGCAGATTATCAGAGAAACTGGAAATTAAACTAGGTTAGTTGCCTAAAGAGACTATTGTGGTTTGAGTGCCTTCATGCTTACTTTTGTGTAAAAAGTTTGTGGTTTCTAGGAATACATGTGAGATGCTACATGTAGGCTGGATTTTATGCCAATCAGTTTTAAGAATTCCATTTGTGGGCCATCAGTATGGCTGTAATCCACCAGAACACATGGTTGAGTGAGAGAACAGAGTAAAAGTTAATTTTTAACCTCTGCACAGTAGAGGCAGTAGCATACACATGACTATGCACAAGCAGGCACATACACCAACACCAGCAACAACAACAACAACAACAACAATGATGATAATAATAATAATAATAATAATAATATAATTTTAAAGGTTATAAAAAGTACACTTGTCCAAAAATATAAGCCATGTTCTTCAATATTATAAATATTGTCTTTTCTTGTGGGTTTAGAATCCAAGTAGAAATAGAGATATTGTCAGTACTTCTGAACCCGGCACAAACGAAGACCAAAGAGAAAGAGCTACCATGGTCAGCAGGTAAAAGTACAGTTTGTTTTAGAAAGGCCTTGGTAATAAACAGAGAGCCATGGTAATTATTTAGGCATTTGCTATGTTGGGAAATTGAGAAGTTAGAGTGTGCACATTTCTAGGAACTTAACAAAAAGAGAATCCAATTTCTGGAAAATGACCTTAACCGACCAAACATTCAATAATATATTTAATCAGAGTACATAGGCAGAATAGATTTGAATACTGGAAATATAAAGGAATGGGGGAAATGAAACATTTTAGAATGCCATTTTAGGACATCAAATTCACCAAAAGAGATGGCATGTTCAGGCTATTTCTCTTTCAGGGTCAGACAACCAATTTTCTGTTACCAAGCATCTTGGCAGAATTATTATCTCTTTGTGTTTGAAAAGGCTTTAGGAAATTAATCCAGCTCCCTTATTTTTCTTTCCCCTGCCACCAGGGTAGACAGGAGTTTTCATAGAGTCAGAGAGTAAATATTTAGAGTATTATAGGGTTTGTATCACAATTCAACCCTGTCATTGTAACAATGAAAGCAGCCATAGATGGTATCTTAACAAAATGGTTATGGCTGTGTGCCCCCCAAAAAATTATTGGAATAAAATAGTCATAGTTACTAGATTCAACCTGCAGGTTGTGTGTGCCATTGCCTGCTTTAGCCCAATGATCCTCAAAATATGGTGTGTACACTGGTACCTGTCCAAGGGAAGAATTTGTCAGTCTACAATAAAACAGTACAGAAACTGATAGTAACGAATTAAAAGGCTTTATTACAGCAACAGAAAGCACATGAGAACACCAAGTTTCTCAGTTCCTGCTTCAATGACGCCTCCCTATAATACATGGATTCCAGAGTCTATAAGAATAGTTTCAGGCTTTTTCCCTGAAGCATAGGATAACAGATGTGGTCTTGACTCCCAAAGTCTTCTCACAGAATTAGATGATGACATGCTAAGTGATTTTCTGTACAGAATAGATTCCTTCAATTTTTAAACTTGGCTCATATTGGTCTTATTAGAATTCACAATGTTGCTGCATGCCAGTCTGACCATTCTCAAGTATTTGTTTATGATCTTGCAACTTATAACTTACATGGATGTGAAAAAACTAAAAATGAAAATTAGAAAGATATTTCTTTTTATCTCCACGCAATAGCCAAGTTGTTATAAGAATAATCCATGTCTCTCAAAGAAACAAAAATTACATTATGTCAAATACTGTATCCTACTTTCTGGGCCTTACCATACATCCAAAAAAGCCAAGTTTACATAGCATACACACACACACACACACACACACACACACACACACACACACACTCCAGATAGCTATTAAATATCTAGTGAGTAATGAGAGCAAATGTAATGTCAGTGAAAGAAAGAGATGCTAACATAATTTGCAGAGGGCTCTTAGAGGTGTACAAGTCTAAATGATGCAAAAGATTCATTGGCTATCTCAGCAAGAACAGCTTAAGATACTAATAAAAATACAATTTCTAGGCTGGAGCCCGAACCTCGCTCATACTGGGCCAAAGCTCCCTGCTCCCAAACACTGTGGGAAAGAGAGCTCATCACCCAGACAGGTGGGCATTCCTAAGACTGCAGGGCAGGAGAGACCACCGGTACTGCCCGCCCTTGCCCACATCCCTGGCCCAAGAGGAAACTGTATAGGGCCTCTGGGAACAGGAAGATAGGGGCACTCAAGCTGCAGGAGCTCTGTGGTCCAGACTGCGCCCATATCTGAAGGGACCCAGTAAAACAGCTCCCAGCACCTATATCCCATGGGAGGGAGAGCTAGACCTTCATAGGGGCAGACATGCCTGGGAAGTCAGGGGAGACTACTCTCTGCCCACATTTCTGACTCTAGAGAACAACGCCAAGTAACCTGCCTGGAGGACTCAGGACACATCCCCACAGTAACAGCTGAAGACCAGTAGAAGGGAACGAATACACGCCTGAAAGCAGAACAGTCTGGTCCCATAACTGGCTGAAAGAAAACAGGAAAACAGGTCTACAGCACTCCTGACACACAGCCCTATAGGACGGTCTAGCCACTGTCAGAAATAGCAGAACAAGGTAACACCAGAGATAATCTGATGGTGAGAGGCAAGTACAGGAACCCAAGCAACAGAAACCAAGACTACATGGCATCATCAGGGCCCAATTCTCTCACCAAAGCAAACAGTGAATATCCAAACACACTAGAAAAGCAAGATCTAGATTGTAAATCACATTTGATCATGATGCTGGAGGACTTCAAGAAAGACATAAAGAACTCCCTTAGAGAAATGCAGGAAAACACAACTAAACAAGTAAAAGCCTATAGAGAGGAAACAAAAAAAAATCCCTTGAAAGAATTCCAGGAAAACACAATCAAACAGGTGAAGGAATTAAAAATGGAAATAGAAGGAATAAAGAAAGCACAAAGGGAGACAACCCTGGATATAGAGAAACAAAGGAAGAGACAAGGAGCCATAGATACAAGCATTACCAACAGAATACAAAAGATAGTAGAGAGAATCTCAGGGGCAGAAGATTCCATAGAAATGATCGACACATCTGTTAAAGATAATGTAAAATGGTAAAAGCTACTGGCCCAAAACATACAGGAAATCCAGGACACAATGAGAAGATCAAGCCTAACAATAATAGGTATACATGAGAGTAAAGATTCCCAACTCAAAGGGCTAGGAAATATATTCAACAAAATCATAGTAGAAAATTTCCCTAAAGAAAGAGATGCCCATTAACATACAAGAAGCCTACAGAACTCCAAATAGATTGGACCAGAAAAGAAACTCTTCCCATCACATACAAGTCAAAACACAAAATGCACAAAACAAAGAAAGAATATTAAAAACAGTAAGGGGAAAAAGTCAAATAACATATAAAGGCAGACCTATTAGGATTACACTAGACTTCTCACCAGAGACTATGAAAGCCAGAAGATCCTGGACAGATGTCATACAGACACTAAGAGAACACAAATGCCAGCCCAGGTTATTGAATCCAGCAAAACTCTCAATGAACATAGATGGAGAAACCAAGATATACCATGACAAAACCAAATTTAAACAATCTCTTTCTACAAATCCAGCACTACAAAGGATAATAAATGATAAAGTCCAACACAAAGAGGCAAGCTACACCCTAGAAAAAGCAAGAAACCAATGGTTTTGCAACAAAACAAAGAGAAGACAAGCACAAAAACATAATCTCACATTCAAATACAAATAAAACAGGAAGCAACAATCACTATTCCTTAATATTGCTCAACATCAATGGACTCAATTCCCCAATAAACAGACACAGATTAACAAACTGGATACACAATGAGGACCCTGCATTTTGTTGCCTACAGGAAAAACAACTCAAAGACAAAGACAGACACGACCTCAGAGTTAAAGGCTGGAAAAAAACTTTCTAAGCAAATAGTCTGAAGAAGCAAGCTGGAGTAGCCATTCTAATATAGAATAAAATCGATTTTCCACCAAAAGTTATCAAAAAATATAAGGAAAGAAACTTCTTAATCATCAAAGGAAAATCCAACAAGATGAACTCTGAATCCTAAATATCTATGCTCCAAACACAAGGGCAACTACATACATAAAAGAAACCCTACAGAAGCCCAAAGCCCACATTGCACCTCACAAAATAATAGTAGGAGATTTCAAGACCACATTCTCATCAATGGACAGATCATGGAAACAGAAATTAAACAGAGACATAAAAAGACTAAGAGAAGTAAGTCATGAACCAAATGGACTTAACGGATATTTTATAGAACGTTCTATCCTAAAACAAAAGGATATACATTCTTCTCACCATCTCATGGTACTTTCTCCAAAATTGACATATAATAGGTCATAAAACAGGCCTCAACAGATACAGAAAGATATAAATAATCCCATGCATCCTATAAGACCACCACGGTCTAAAGCTGTTCTTCAATAACAATAAGGTAAGACCGCCCATGTATACATGGAAGTTGAACAATGCTCTATTCAATGATAACCTGGTCAAGGAAGAAATAAAGAAAGAAATTAAAGACTTCTTAGAATTTAATGAAAATGAAGGTAAAACATACCCAAACTTATGGGACATGATGAAAGCTGTGCTAAGAGGAAAACTCATAGCTCAGAATGCATGCAGAAAGAAACAGGAGAGAACATATATTAGCAGCTTGACAGCACACATAAAAACTATAGAACAAAAAGAAGCAAATACACCCAGGAGGAGTAGAAGGCAGGAAATAATCAAACTCAGAGCTGAAATCAACCAAATAGAAACAAAAAGGACTATACGAACAATCAACAGAACCAAAAGTTGGTTCTTTGAGAAAATCAACAAGATAAATAAACCCTTAGCCAGACTAACGAGAGGACAGAGAGAGTGCGTCCAAATTAACAAAATCAGAAATGAAAAGGGAGACATAACTACAGATTCAGAGGAAATTCAAAAAATCATCAGATCCTACTACAAAGGCCTATATTCAACAAAACGTGAAAATGTGGAGGAAATGGACACTTTCCTAGACAGATACCAGGTATCGAAGTTAAATCAGGAACAGATAAACCAGTTAAACAACCCCATAACTCCTAAGGAAATAGAAGCAGTCATTAAAGGTCTCCCAACCAAAAAGAGCCCAGGTCCAGACGGGTTTAGTGCAGAATTCTATCAAACCTTCATAGAAGACCTCATACCAATATTATCCAAACTATTCCACAAAATTGAAACAGATGGAGCCCTACCGAATTCCTTCTACGAAGCCACAATTACTCTAATACCTAAACCACACAAAGACACAACAAAGAAAGAGAACTTCAGACCAATTTCCCTTATGAATATCGACGCAAAAATACTTAATAAAATTCTGGCAAACCGAATTCAAGAGCACATCAAAACAATCATCCACCATGATCAAGTAGGCTTCATCCCAGGCATGCAGGGATGGTTTAATATACGGAAAACCATCAACGTGATCCATTATATAAACAAACTGAAAGAACAAAACCACATGATCATTTCATTAGATGCTGAGAAAGTATTTGACAAAATTCAACACCCCTTCATGATAAAAGTCCTGGAAAGAATAGGAATTCAAGGCCCATACCTAAACATAGTAAAAGTCATATACAGGAAACCAGTTGCTAACATTAAACTAAATGGAGAGAAACTTGAAGCAATCCCACTAAAATCAGGGACTAGACAAGGCTGCCCACTCTCTCCCTACTTATTCAATATAGTTCTTGAAGTTCTAGCCAGAGCAATCAGACAACAAAAGGAGGTCAAGGGGATACAGATCGGAAAAGAAGAAGTCAAAATATCACTATTTGCAGATGACATGATAGTATATTTAAGTGATCCCAAAAGTTCCACCAGAGAACTACTAAAGCTGATAAACAACTTCAGCAAAGTGGCTGGGTATAAAATTGACTCAAACAAATCAGTTGCCTTCCTCTATATAAAAGAGAAACAAGCCGAGAAAGAAATTAGGGAAACGACACCCTTCATAATAGACCCAAATAATATAAAGTACCTCGGTGTGACTTTAACCAAGCAAGTAAAAGATCTGTACAATAAGAACTTCAAGACACTGAGGAAAGAAATTGAAGAAGACCTCAGAAGATGGAAAGATCTCCCATGCTCATGGATTGGCAGGATTAATTTAGTAAAAATGGCCATTTTACCAAAAGCAATCTACAGATTCAATGCAATCCCCATCAAAATACCAATCCAATTCTTCAAAGAGTTAGACAGAACAATTTGCAAATTCATCTGGAGTAACAAAAAACCCAGGATAGCTAAAGCTATCCTCAACAATAAAAGGACTTCAGGGGGAATCACTATCCCTGAACTCAAGCAGTATTACAGAGCAATAGTGATAAAAACTGCATGGTATTGGTACAGAGACAGACAGATAGACCAATGGAATAGAATTGAAGACCCAGAAATGAACCCACACACCTATGGTCACTTGATTTTTGACAAAGGAGCCAAAACCATCCAATGGAAAAAAGATAGCATTTTCAGCAAATGGTGCTGGTTCAACTGGAGGGCAACATGTAGAAAAATGCAGATCGATCCATGCTTATCACCCTGTACAAAGCTTAAGTCCAAGTGGATCAAGGACCTCCACATCAAACCAGACACACTCAAACTAATAGAAGAAAAACTAGGGAAGCATCTGGAACACATGGGCACTGGAAAAAATTTCCTGAACAAAACACCAATGGCTTATGCTCTAAGATCAAGAATCGACAAATGGGATCTCATAAAACTGCAAAGCTTCTGTAAGGCAAAGGACACTGTTGTTAGGACAAAACGGCAACCAGCAGATTGGGAAAAGATCTTTACCAATCCTACAACAGATAGAGGCCTTATATCCAAAATATACAAAGAACTCATAAAGTTAGACTGCTAGGAGACAAATAACCCTATTAAAACATGGGGTTCAAAACTAATCAAAGAATTCACAGCTGAGGAATGCCGAATGGCTGAGAAGCACCTAGAGAAATGTTCAACATCTTTAGTCATAATGGAAATGCAAATCAAAACAACCCTGAAATAACTCCTCACACCAGTGAGAATGGCTAAGATCAAAAACTCTGGCGGTAGCAGATGCTGGTGAGGATGTGGAGAAAGAGGAACACTCCTCCATTGTTGGTGGGATTACAACCACTCTGGAAATCAGTCTGGAGGTTCGTCAGAAAATTGGACATTGAACTACCTGAGGACACAGCTATACCTCTCTTGGGCATATGCCCAAAAGATGCTCCAACAAATAACAAAGACTCATGCTCCACTATGTTCATAGCAGCCTTATTTATAATAGCCAGAAGCTGGAAAGAACCCAGATGCCCTTCAACAGAGGAATGGATACAGAAAATGTGGTAAATCTACATAATGGAATACTACTCCGCTGTCAAAAACAATGACTTCATGAAATTCATAGGCAAATGTAAGGAACTAGACAATATCATCCTGAGTGAGGTAACACAATCACAGAAAAACACACATGGTATGTACTCATTGATAAGTGGATATTAGCCCAAATGCTCGAATTACCCTAGATGCACAGAATACATGAAACTCAAGAAGAATGACCAAAATTCAAATGCTTCACTCCTTCTTTAAAAGGGGAACAAGAATACCCTTGGGAGGGAATAGGGAGGCAAAGTTTAGAACAGAGGCTGAAGGACACCCATTCAGAGCCTGCCCCACATGTGGCCCATATATATACAGCTACCAAGCTAGATAAGATGGATGAAGCAAAGAAGTGCAGGCTGACAGGAACCGGATGTTGATCTCTCCTGAGAGACACAGCCAGAATATGGCAAATACATAGGTGAATGCCAGCAGCAAACCACTGAACTGAGAATAGGACCCCCGTTGAAGGAATCAGGGAAAGGACTGAAAAAGCTTGAATGGGCTTGAGACCCCATATGAACAACAATGCCAACCAACCAGAGCTTCCAGGGACTAAGCCACTACCCAAAGACTATACATGGACTGACCCTGGGCTCCAACTGCGTAGGTAGCAATGAATAGCCTACTAAGGGCACTAGTGGAAGGGGAAGCCCTTGGTCCTGCCAAGGCTGAACCCCTAGTGAACGTGATTTTTGGGGGGAAGGTGGTAATGTGGGGAGGATCGGGACGGGAACAGCCATGTAGAGGGAAGGGGGATGTTGGCCTGGAAACTGGGAAAGGGAATAACAATTGAAATATAAATAAGAAATACCCAATTTAATAAAGATGGAGAAAAAATACAATTTCTAAATGAAAAAGAAGACTCTAGCTAGTACAATTGAGCTGGTGAGATAAGATGACCACAGAACATTAGGTCAAGGATGAGGTTTAGACACAATCACTTGAATTTTAATTGGTGAACATTTCAATGCTTCATTGGTTTGATTTCAAACTTTGATGATGTAGTGTATTGGTGAGTGATTTGTGTACCTTGGACCAGTGTTCATTCTGAATAAACTTTACATAGAGTTGACATATATTTATTATGGACTTTGACTCATAACCATGGATTTATTTTTAGATTTATACCTTTCTTTTTCTTTTCCTTAAATAGAATCCAGAACAGGCTTTGTGTGGTGGACTTGGAAAACTTGCACACTTTATTTTGTTTCTAAATATCTGTATAAAACATATGACTCTTGTTAGGAAGTGTCTCATGATTTGTATATCTCATGGCTTTGATGAGACATTTCATTTAATTAGTACAAATTAATATATTGACTTTGATTTTAAGTTAATTATCTTTTGAAAGATTATGACAAAATTATATAGTATTTATATTATTACAATATATTATTATAATAAAATAATACATTATTTACTCCATTTCCTTTTCCCAAACCTTTCCATATACTCCTCCTTGTCCTCTTCCAAACATATGACCTCCTTTTAATTAATCATCATTACATAATTTTATGTATATGTGTATACATATATTAGTAAATACAACCAGCTCAGTTTTACAATGTTTTGTACATATGTTTTCAGGGATAACCATTTGCTATTGGATAACTAATTGGTGTGCTGTGCTGGTCCCTGGAAAGACTATTTCTCCCACTCTCATCGTTTCTCAGTTGCCTGCAGTTCTTTCTGTAGGATTGAAGTTTCCTGGGTTTTTTCCTTCCAGTTCAATGTGTCTGTTATTGTTGTCCTTTCGCAGCTCATGTTGAAGAAGTCATGTTGGTCAGACTTTATGGGTGTAGTGTCTAACATGCTTAGGAGAATTACATTGATGGGAGACACAATTTCACAGCAAACTCCCTGATCCTCTGGCACTTACAGTCATTATGGCCACTCTTCCACAATGATTCCTGAGCCTTAGGTGTGGGACATGTTTTACAGATGTATCCATTGGGGCTGAACTCCACAGCTTTGCGTTTTGATTCACTTTGGTTTTCTGTAATGGCCTCAGACTGTTGCAAAGAAAGGTTTACTTCTAGGGGTGAAGACTACACTTATCCATGGGTATAAGGACAAATATTTAGAATTTATTTAGGTATCGTGCTGGTTTAGTAAAGTAGCAGTTGTTACTTATCCTCCAGGATCCATGGCTTCACTATCCCTGGAGTCGTTTGCTATGTTTCTACTACCAGGCATGCTTTCTATCTTTTGGAGTGGGTCTTAGGTCCAAGTAGAGAGCAGTAGTTTACCACCAAGGTATGTAATGCCACTATTACACCCTTGGAGTTATTGAGCCATGAATGATATGGCTCAGAAGCATCATAGCTGGGTAAGACTGTTTCAAATTTATATGATACCTTCAAGTACCATGACAGCTAGTTTTCAAAGACAAGGGTTTCAAAGTCTCTGAGCCTATTATCTGAATTACATTGTGTTTTTAACAGTAGGGACTTACCTTCTACTTTTGAAAACCAATCAAGGGCAGTATCAGTTGGCTATAATGTAGATTAGTATCTAGAATAAAGAACTCAGAAATGACAGACTTTAAAAACGAACCATCTAAAAATGGCCCTGAATCCTGGACAGAGTTTTCTCAGCAAAAGAAAAACTTTGAAAAAAATTCAAAACTATGTTCGTCATCCATAGAAGTTAGGGAAATGCAAATCAAAACAACTCTGACATTGCATCTTACCCTAATCAGAATAGCAAAAATCTACAAACCAACCAACCAAGAACAATTGCTGAAGTGGGTGTGGGGAAAGGGAACCCTCATTCACTGTTGGTAGGATTGCAAATTGGTCCAGTCATTCTGAAAATCAGTGTGGAGAATTCTCAAGTAGCTGAAAAGAAATCGCCCATACAACTCAGATATACCACTCCGTGGCATTTAGCCAAAAGACTCCAAAACCTACCCCACAGATACTTGCTCAGCCATGTTCATTGTTACTCTACTCACAATGGCCAGATAATAGAAATAATCCAAATGTCCTATACAACTCAATACACAATGGAATACTATTCAAATGTAAATGAAAATGAAATCCTGAACTTTGCTGATAAATGAATGTAACTAATAAATATCAGATTGAATGAGGTAACTTAGATCCAGAAAGATAAATGTTCCATTTCCTCTATTATCTCAGACAACTGCCTCTCAACCTTCAGATAGGAGTATCTGCAAAAACCAGGAAAAGGAAAAAGAGCATTACAGAGAGAGTGCTGGAACAATAGAGTATAAGTGTGTTAGGTCTTCCTGGTTGCTGCCGCTGCAGAGAGCCCCTGGGCAGCACCCCACGAGCGAACCTGAGCCTCGGGACCACAGGTAAGACCAAATTTTCTGCTGCAAGAAAGCTGCCTGGTGAGCTTGGGACACACGGAAGCAAAATTTCTCTAGGACCGGGCACGTTCTGTGTTTACCGGAAGTCCCACACCCGCGGATCCCGGCCCGCAGCAGCTCTCTGCTCCCAGACCCTGTGAGAGAGAGAACCAACCGCCTAGTCAGGTAGGCACTCCTGAGGCTGCAGAGCGGAAGAGACCAACAACACTGCTCACCCCTGCCCACATCCCTGGCCCAAGAGGAAACTGTATAAGGCCTCTGGGCTCCTGTGGGGGAGGGCCCAGGAGCGGCAGGACACCTGCCTGAGACACCAATGGAACCTGAAAGAAACAGACCGGATAAACAGTTCTCTGCACCCAAATCCCGTGGGAGGGAGAGCTAAACCTTCAGAGAGGCAGACAAGCCTGGGAAACCAGAAGAGACTGCTCCCTGCACACACATCTCGGACGCCAGAGGAAAAAGCCAAAGACCATCTGGAACCCTGGTGCACTGAAGCTCCCGGAAACGGCGGCACAGGTCTTCCTGGTTGCTGCCGCTGCAGAGAGCCCCTGGGAAGCACCCCACGAGCGAACCTGAGCCTCGGGACCACAGGTAAGACCAAATTTTCTGCTGCAAGAAAGCTGCCTGGTGAACTCAAGACACAGGCCCACAGGAACAGCTGAAGACCTGTAGAGAGGAAAAACCACACGCCCGAAAGCAGAACACTCTGTCCCCATAACTGACTGAAAGAGAGGAAAACAGGTCTACAGCACTCCTGACACACAGGCTTATAGGACAGTCTAGCCACTGTCAGAAATAGCAGAACAAAGTAACACTAGAGATAATCTGATGGCGAGAGGCAAGCGCAGGAACCCAAGCAACAGAAACCAAGACTACATGCCACCATCGGAGCCCAATTCTCCCACCAAAACAAACATGGAATATCCAAACACACCAGAAAAGCAAGATCTAGTTTCAAAATCATATTTGATCATGATGCTGGAGGACTTCAAGAAAGACATGAACACACTTAGGGAAACACAGGAAAACATTAATAAACAAGTAGAAGCCTACAGAGAGGAATCGCAAAAATCCCTGAAAGAATTCCAGGAAAACACAATCAAACAGTTGAAGGAATTAAAAATGGAAATAGAAGCAATCAAGAAAGAACACATGGAAACAACCCTGGATATAGAAAACCAAAAGAAGAGACAAGGAGCTGTAGATACAAGCTTCACCAACAGAATACAAGAGATGGAAGAGAGAATCTCAGGAGCAGAAGATTCCATAGAAATCATTGACTCAACTGTCAAAGATAATGTAAAGCGGAAAAAGCTACTGGTCCAAAACATACAGGAAATCCAGGACTCAATGAGAAGATCAAACCTAAGGATAATAGGTATAGAAGAGAGTGAAGACTCCCAGCTCAAAGGACCAGTAAATATCTTCAACAAAATCATAGAAGAAAACTTCCCTAACCTAAAAAAAGAGATACCCATAGACATACAAGAAGCCTACAGAACTCCAAATAGATTGGACCAGAAAAGAAACACCTCCCGTCACATAATTGTCAAAACACCAAACGCACAAAATAAAGAAAGAATATTAAAAGGAGTAAGGGAAAAAGGTCAAGTAACATATAAAGGGAGACCTATCAGAATCACACCAGACTTCTCGCCAGAAACTATGAAGGCCAGAAGATCCTGGACTGATGTCATACAGACCCTAAGAGAACACAAATGCCAGCCCAGGTTACTGTATCCTGCAAAACTCTCAATTAACATTGATGGAGAAACCAAGATATTCCATGACAAAACCAAATTTACACAATATCTTTCTACAAATCCAGCACTACAAAGGATAAGAAATGGTAAAGCCCAACATAAGGAGGCAAGCTATACCCTAGAAGAAGCAAGAAACTAATCGTCTTGGCAACAAAACAAAGAGAATGAAAGCACACAAACATAACCTCACATCCAAATATGAATATAAAGGGAAACAATAATCACTATTCCTTAATATCTCTCAATATCAATGGCCTCAATTCCCCAATAAAAAGACATAGATTAACAAACTGGATACGCAACGAGGACCCTGCATTCTGCTGCCTACAGGAAACACACCTCAGAGACAAAGACAGACACTACCTCAGAGTGAAAGGCTGGAAAACAACTTTCCAAGCAAATGGTCAGAAGAAGCAAGCTGGAGTAGCCATTCTAATATCAAATAAAATCAATTTCCAACTAAAGTCATCAAAAAAGATAAGGAAGGACACTTCATATTCATCAAAGGAAAAATCCACCAAGATGAACTCTCAATCCTAAATATCTATGCCCCAAATACAAGGGGACCTACATACGTAAACATAACCTTACTAAAGCTCAAAACACACATTGCACCTCACACAATAATAGGAGGAGATTTCAACACCCCACTCTCATCAATGGACAGATCATGGAAACAGAAATTAAACAGTGATGTCGACAGACTAAGAGAAGTCATGAGCCAAATGGACTTAACAGATATTTATAGAACATTCTATCCTAAAGCAAAAGGATATACCTTCTTCTCAGCTCCTCATGGTACTTTCTCCAAAAGTGACCATATAATTGGTCAAAAAACGGGCCTCAACAGGTACAGAAAGATAGAAATAACCCCATGCGTGCTATCGGACCACCACGGCCTAAAACTGGTCTTCAATAACAATAAGGGAAGAATGCCCACATATACGTGGAAATTGAACAATGCTCTACTCAATGATAACCTGGTCAAGGAAGAAATAAAGAAAGAAATTAAAAAATTTTTAGAATTTAATGAAAATGAAGATACAACATACCCAAACTTATGGGACACAATGAAAGCTGTGCTAAGAGGAAAACTCATAGCGCTGAGTGCCTGCAGAAAGAAACAGGAAAGAGCATATGTCAGCAGCTTGACAGCACACCTAAAAGCTCTAGAACAAAAAGAAGCAAATACACCCAGGAGGAGTAGAAGGCAGGAAATAATCAAACTCAGAGCTGAAATCAACCAAGTAGAAACAAAAAGGACCATAGAAAGAATCAACAGAACCAAAAGTTGGTTCTTTGAGAAAACCAACAAGATAGATAAACCCTTAGCCAGACTAATGAGAGGACACAGAGAGTGCGTCCAAATTAACAAAATCAGAAATGAAAAGGGAGACATAACTACAGATTCAGAGGAAATTCAAAAAATCATCAGATCTTACTATAAAAACCTATATTCAACAAAATTTGAAAATCTTCAGGAAATGGACAATTTCCTAGACAGATACCAGGTATCAAAGTTAAATCAGGAACAGATAAACCAGTTAAACAACCCCATAACTCCTAAGGAAATAGAAGCAGTCATTAAAGGTCTCCCAACCAAAAAGAGCCCAGGTCCAGACGGGTTTAGTGCAGAATTCTATCAAACCTTCATAGAAGACCTCATACCAATATTATCCAAACTATTCCACAAAATTGAAACAGATGGAGCCCTACCGAATTCCTTCTACGAAGCCACAATTACTCTTATACCTAAACCACACAAAGACACAACAAAGAAAGAGAACTTCAGACCAATTTCCCTTATGAATATCGACGCAAAAATACTTAATAAAATTCTGGCAAACCGAATTCAAGAGCACATCAAAACAATCATCCACCATGATCAAGTAGGCTTCATCCCAGGCATGCAGGGATGGTTTAATATACGGAAAACCATCAACGTGATCCATTATATAAACAAACTGAAAGAACAGAACCACATGATCATTTCATTAGATGCTGAGAAAGCATTTGACAAAATGCAACACCCCTTCAAGATAAAAGTCCTGGAAAGAGTAGGAATTCAAGGCCCATACCTAAACATAGTAAAAGCAATATACAGCAAACCAGTTGCTAACATTAAACTAAATGGAGAGAAACTTGAAGCAATCCCACTAAAATCAGGGACTAGACAAGGCTGCCCACTCTCTCCCTACTTATTCAATATAGTTCTTGAAGTTCTAGCCAGAGCAATCAGACAACAAAAGGAGATCAAAGGGATACAAATTGGAAAGGAAGAAGTCAAAATATCACTATTTGCAGATGATATGATAGTATATTTAAGTGATCCCAAAAGTTCCACCAGAGAACTACTAAAGCTGATAAACAACTTCAGCAAAGTGGCTGGGTATAAAATTAACTCAAATAAATCAGTTGCCTTCCTCTATACAAAAGAGAAACAAGCCGAGAAAGAAATTAGGGAAACGACACCCTTCATAATAGACCCAAATAATATAAAGTACCTCGGTGTGACTTTAACCAAGCAAGTAAAAGATCTGTACAATAAGAACTTCAAGACACTGAGGAAAGAAATTGAAGAAGACCTCAGAAGATGGAAAGATCTCCCATGCTCATGGATTGGCAGGATTAATATAGTAAAAATGGCCATTTTACCAAAAGAAATCTACAGATTCAATGCAATCCCCATCAATATACCAATCCAATTCTTCAAAGAGTTAGACAGAACAATTTGCTAATTCATCTGGAATAACAAAAAACCCAGGATAGCTAAAGCTATCCTCAACAATAAAAGGACTTCAGGGGGAATCACTATCCCTGAACTCAAGCAGTATTACAGAGCAATAGTGATAAAAACTGCATGGTATTGGTACAGAGACAGACAGATAGACCAATGGAATAGAATTGAAGACCCAGAAATGAACCCACACACCTATGGTCACTTGATTTTTGACAAAGGAGCCAAAACCATCCAATGGAAAAAAGATAGCATTTTCAGCAAATGGTGCTGGTTCAACTGGAGGTCAACATGTAGAAGAATGCAGATCGATCCATGCTTATCACCCTGTACAAAGCTTAAGTCCAAGTGGATCAAGGACCTCCACATCAAACCAGACACACTCAAACTAATAGAAGAAAAACTAGGGAAGCATCTGGAACACATGGGCACTGGAAAAAATTTCCTAAACAAAACACCAATGGCTTATGCTCTAAGATCAAGAATCGACAAATGGGATCTCATAAAACTGCAAAGCTTCTGTAAGGCAAAGGACAGTGTGGTTAGGACAAAACGGCAACCAAAAGATTGGGAAAAGATCTTTACCAATCCTACAACAGATAGAGGTCTTATATCCAAAATATACAAAGAACTCAAGAAGTTAGACCGCAGGGAAACAAATAACCCTATTAAAAAATGGGGTTCAGAGCTAAACAAAGAATTCACAGCTGAGGAATGCCGAATGGCTGAGAAACACCTAAAGAAATGTTCAACATCTTTAGTCATAAGGGAAATGCAAATCAAAACAACCCTGAGATTTCACCTCACACCAGTGCGATTGGCTAAGATCAAAAACTCAGGTGACAGCAGATGCTGGGGAGGATGTGGAGAAATAGGAACACTCCTCCATTGTTGGTGGGATTGCAGACTGGTAAAACCATTCTGGAAATCAGTCTGGAGGTTCCTCAGAAAATTGGACATTGAACTGCCTGAGGATCCAGCTATACCTCTCTTGGGCATATACCCAAAAGATGCCTCAACATATAAAAGAGACACGTGCTCCACTATGTTCATCGCAGCCTTATTTATAATAGCCAGAAAATGGAAAGAACCGAGATGCCCTTCAACAGAGGAATGGATACAGAAAATGTGGTACATCTACACAATGGAATATTACTCAGCTATCAAAAACAACGAGTTTATAAAATTCGTAGGCAAATGGTTGGAACTGGAAAATATCATCCTGAGTGAGCTAACCCAATCACAGAAAGACATACATGGTATGCACTCATTGATAAGTGGCTATTAGCCCAAATGCTTGAATTACCCTAGATCCCTAGAACAAACGAAACTCAAGACGGATGATCAAAATGTGAATGCTTCACTCCTTCTTTAAATGAGGAAAAAGAATACCCTTGGCAGGGAAGGGAGAGGCAAAGATTAAAACAGAGACTGAAGGAACACCCATTCAGAGCCTGCCCCACATGTGGCCCATACATATACAGCCACCCAATTAGACAAGATGGATGAAGCAAAGAAGTGCAGACCGACAGGAGCCGGATGTAGATCTCTCCTGAGAGACACAGCCAGAATCCAGCAAATACAGAGGCGAATGCCAGCAGCAAACCACTGAACTGAGAATAGGTCCCCTATTGAAGGAATCAGAGAAAGAACTGGAAGAGCTTGAAGGGGCTCGAGACCCCAAAAGTACAACAATGCCAAGCAACCAGAGCTTCCAGGGACTAAGCCACTACCTAAAGACTATACATGGACTGACCCTGGACTCTGACCCCATAGGTAGCAATGAATATCCTAGTAAGAGCACCAGTGGAAGGGGAAGCCCTGGGTCCTGCTAAGACTGAACCCCCAGTGAACTAGTCTATGGGGTGAGGGCGGCAATGGGGGGAGGGTTGGGAGGGGAACACCCATAAGGAAGGGGAGGGGGGAGGGGGATGTTTGCCCGGAAACCGGGAAAGGGAATAACACTCGAAATGTATATAAGAAATACTCAAGTTAATAAAAAAAAAAAAGTGTGCTATGTGTGATTTGATGGGAAAATGGGAAGAATGATGTAGGCTCAAATTCAGCAGTAGGAATGGTAATTGCAGATGAAGGAGAAGGGAGAGCAAAATGACAGTAAAGATACCTGAAAATATCATAAAGAACTAGCCAAAACCATTAATATTATAATAACCCATGATTCTGTATAGAAACATACATACATTGTTTAAATTTTTTTCTCATCTAGGCTGGCAATGCTCCCTCCAATATACATTAGACCATTTAAGAAAACCTCAACACAAGGTATAAGAGTCCTTCCTGTGCATGTTGTCAGGGTTCTCCAAGAGACTCCCAAATATTACTGACAAGGATTTTTTTTTCAAATCACTGTACTGTTTATATCAAGGACGTTGAAACTATGTAGGCTTACACCTACATAAAAATATTCACCAAAAGAGGATTAAAAGGGTGCAGTTAAACACTATTGAAAGTCTCCCTAAAATTGAGACTAAAATTACTAGTATGATTTAGCAATCCTACTTCTGAAAATATATTCAAGATAATAATAATTAGGATTTCAAAAATATATTTTGCACAGTCTCGTTCATTATAGCATTAGTCACAAAGACCAAGGGGTGGATGCAACCCAAGTATCCACTGATTGATGAATTGATAAAGAAAATGTGGTGATTGCAAACTTGTACAACTGCTCTGGGAATCAATTTGGTGTTTTCTTAGAAAACAGAATAGTTCTACCTCAAGACCCAGCTATACCATTCCTGGGCACAAACCCAAAAGATGTTTTGCCATACCACAAAAGGCACTTGTCCAACTATCTTAAAAGCAGCTCTATTCATAATAGTCAGAAACTGGAAGTAACCCAGATATTCTTCAACTAAAGAACAGATAAAGAATATATGGTTCATTTATGCAATGAAATACTATTCAGTTATTATAAAAAAAGACATCCACACTTTGATCTTCCTTATTCTTGAGTTTCATGTGGTTTGCAAATTGTATCTTGGGTATTCCAAGCTTTAAGGCTAATATCCACGTATCAGTGAGTTCATACCATATGTGCATTTTGTGATTGGTTTACCTCACTCTGGATGATATTTTCTAGTTCCATTCATTTGTCTACAAACTTCATGAAGTCACTGTTTTTAATACCTGAGTAGTACTTCATTGAGTAAATGTACCACATTTTCTGTATCCATTCCTCTGTTGAGGGACATCTGGGTTCTTTCCAGCTTCTGGCTATTACAAATAAGGCTGCTATGAACATAGTGGAGCATGTGTCTTTGTTGTATGTTGGAGCATCATTTTGGTATATGCCCAGGAGTAGTATAGCTGGATCCTCCTGTGTCCAATTTTCTGAGGAACCTCCAGACTGATTTCCAGAATAGTTGTATAAGCTTTCATTCCCACCAACAGTGGAGGAGTGTTCCTCCTTCTCCACATCCTCACCAGCATCTGGTATCAACTGAATTTTTGACTTTAGCCACTCTGACTGGTGTGAGGTGAAATCTCAGGGCTGTTTTGATTTGCATTTCCCTGATGACTGAGGATATTGAGCATTTCTTTAGGTGTTTTGCAGCCATTCAATATTCCTCAGTTAAGAATTATTTGTTTAGAGGACACCAGCCTGAGACACCGCCGGAACCTGAAAGAAACAGACCGGATAAACAGTTCTCTGCACCCAAATCCCGTGGGAGGGAGAGCTAAACCTTCAGAGAGGCAGACAAGCCTGGGAAACCAGAAGAGACTGCTCCCTGCACACACATCTCGGACGCCAGAGGAAAAAGCCAAAGACCATCTGGAACCCTGGTGCACTGAAGCTCCCGGAAGGGGCGGCACAGGTCTTCCTGGTTGCTGCCGCTGCAGAGAGCCCCTGGACAGCACCCCACGAGCGAACCTGAGCCTCGGGACCACAGGTAAGACCAAATTCTCTGCTGCAAGAAAGCTGCCTGGTGAACTCAAGACACAGGCCCACAGGAACAGCTGAAGACCTATAGAGAGGAAAAACTACACGCCCGAAAGCAGAACACACTGTCCCCATAACTGACTGAAAGAGAGGAAAACAGGTCTACAGCACTCCTGACACAGTCTAGCCACTGTCAGAAATAGCAGAACAAAGTAACACTAGAGATAATCTGATGGCGAGAGGCAAGCGCAGGAACCCAAGCAACAGAAACCAAGACTGCATGCCATCCTCGGAGCCCAATTCTCCCACCAAAACAAACATGGAATATCCAAACACACCAGAAAAGCAAGATCTAGTTTCAAAATCATATTTGATCATGATGCTGGAGGACTTCAAGAAAGACATGAACACACTTAGGGAAACACAGGAAATCATTAATAAACAAGTAGAAGCCTACAGAGAGGAATGGCAAAAATCCCTGAAAGAATTCCAGGAAAACACAATCAAACAGATGAAGGAATTAAAAATGGAAATAGAAGCAATCAAGAAAGAACACATGGAAACAACCCTGGATATAGAAAACCAAAAGAAGAGACAAGGAGCTGTAGATACAAGCTTCACCAACAGAATACAAGAGATGGAAGAGAGAATCTCAGGAGCAGAAGATTCCATAGAAATCATTGACTCAACTGTCAAAGATAATGTAAAGCGGAAAAAGCTACTGGTCCAAAACATACAGGAAATCCAGGACTCAATGAGAAGATCAAACCTAAGGATAATAGGTATAGAAGAGAGTGAAGACTCCCAGCTCAAAGGACCAGTAAATATCTTCAACAAAATCATAGAAGAAAACTTCCCTAACCTAAAAAAAGAGATACCCATAGGCATACAAGAAGCCTACAGAACTCCAAATAGATTGGACCAGAAAAGAAACACCTCCCGTCACATAATTGTCAAAACACCAAACGCACAAAATAAAGAAAGAATATTAAAAGCAGTAAGGGAAAAAGGTCAAGTAACATATAAAGGGAGACCTATCAGAATCACACCAGACTTCTCGCCAGAAACTATGAAGGCCAGAAGATCCTGGACTGATGTCATACAGACCCTAAGAGAACACAAATGCCAGCCCAGGTTACTGTATCCAGCAAAACTCTCAATTAACATTGATGGAGAAACCAAGATATTCCATGACAAAACCAAATTTACACAATATCTTTCTACAAATCCAGCACTACAAAGGATAATAAATGGTAAAGCCCAACATAAGGAGGCAAGCTATACCCTAGAAGAAGCAAGAAACTAATCGTCTTGGCAACAAAACAAAGAGAATGAAAGCACACAAACATAACCTCACATCCAAATATGAATATAAAGGGAAACAATAATCACTATTCCTTAATATCTCTCAATATCAATGGCCTCAACTCCCCAATAAAAAGACATAGATTAACAAACTGGATACGCAACGAGAACCCTGCATTCTGCTGCCTACAGGAAACACACCTCAGAGACAAAGACAGACACTACCTCAGAGTGAAAGGCTGGAAAACAACTTTCCAAGCAAATGGTCAGAAGAAGCAAGCTGGAGTAGCCATTCTAATATCAAATAAAATCAATTTCCAACTAAAAGTCATCAAAAAAGATAAGGAAGGACACTTCATATTCATCAAAGGAAAAATCCACCAAGATGAACTCTCAATCCTAAATATCTATGCCCCAAATACAAGGGCACCTACATACGTAAAAGAAACCTTACTAAAGCTCAAAACACACATTGCACCTCACACAATAATAGTGGGAGATTTCAACACCCCACTCTCATCAATGGACAGATCATGGAATCAGAAATTAAACAGTGATGTCGACAGACTAAGAGAAGTCATGAGCCAAATGGACTTAACGGATATTTATAGAACATTCTATCCTAAAGCAAAAGGATATACCTTCTTCTCAGCTCCTCATGGTACTTTCTCCAAAATTGACCATATAATCGGTCAAAAAACGGGCCTCAACAGGTACAGAAAGATAGAAATAATCCCATGCGTGCTATCGGACCACCACGGCCTAAAACTGGTCTTCAATAACAATAAGGGAAGAATGCCCACATATACGTGGAAATTGAACAATGCTCTACTCAATGATAACCTGGTCAAGGAAGAAATAAAGAAAGAAATTAAAAACTTTTTAGAATTTAATGAAAATGAAGATACAACATACCCAAACTTATGGGACACAATGAAAGCTGTGCTAAGAGGAAAACTCATAGCGCTGAGTGCCTGCAGAAAGAAACAGGAAAGAGCATATGTCAGCAGCTTGACAGCACACCTAAAAGCTCTAGAACAAAAAGAAGCAAATACACCCAGGAGGAGTAGAAGGCAGGAAATAATCAAACTCAGAGCTGAAATCAACCAAGTAGAAACAAAAAGGACCATAGAAAGAATCAACAGGACCAAAAGTTGGTTCTTTGAGAAAATCAACAAGATAGATAAACCCTTAGCCAGACTAACGAGAGGACACAGAGAGTGCGTCCAAATTAACAAAATCAGAAATGAAAAGGGAGACATAACTACAGATTCAGAGGAAATTCAAAAAATCATCAGATCTTACTATAAAAACCTATATTCAACAAAATTTGAAAATCTCCAGGAAATGGACAATTTCCTAGACAGATACCAGGTATCAAAGTTAAATCAGGAACAGATAAACCAGTTAAACAACCCCATAACTCCTAAGGAAATAGAAGCAGTCATTAAAGGTCTCCCAACCAAAAAGAGCCCAGGTCCAGATGGGTTTAGTGCAGAATTCTATCAAACCTTCATAGAAGACCTCATACCAATATTATCCAAACTATTCCACAAAATTGAAACAGATGGAGCCCTACCGAATTCCTTCTACGAATCTACAATTACTCTTATACCTAAACCACACAAAGACACAACAAAGAAAGAGAACTTCAGACCAATTTCCCTTATGAATATCGACGCAAAAATACTCAATAAAATTCTGGCAAACCGAATTCAAGAGCACATCAAAACAATCATCCACCATGATCAAGTAGGCTTCATCCCAGGCATGCAGGGATGGTTTAATATACGGAAAACCATCAACGTGATCCATTATATAAACAAACTGAAAGAACAGAACCACATGATCATTTCATTAGATGCTGAGAAAGCATTTGACAAAATTCAACACCCCTTCGTGATAAAAGTCCTGGAAAGAATAGGAATTCAAGGCCCATACCTAAACATAGTAAAAGCCATATACAGCAAACCAGTTGCTAACATTAAACTAAATGGAGAGAAACTTGAAGCAATCCCACTAAAATCAGGGACTAGACAAGGCTGCCCACTCTCTCCCTACTTATTCAATATAGTTCTTGAAGTTCTAGCCAGAGCAATCAGACAACAAAAGGAGATCAAAGGGATACAGATCGGAAAAGAAGAGGTCAAAATATCACTATTTGCAGATGATATGATAGTATATTTAAGTGATCCCAAAAGTTCCACCAGAGAACTACTAAAGCTGATAAACAACTTCAGCAAAGTGGCTGGGTATAAAATTAACTCAAATAAATCAGTTGCCTTCCTCTATACAAAAGAGAAACAAGCCGAGAAAGAAATTAGGGAAACGACACCCTTCATAATAGACCCAAATAATATAAAGTACCTCGGTGTGACTTTAACCAAGCAAGTAAAAGATCTGTACAATAAGAACTTCAAGACACTGAGGAAAGAAATTGAAGAAGACCTCGGAAGATGGAAAGATCTCCCATGCTCATGGATTGGCAGGATTAATATAGTAAAAATGGCCATTTTACCAAAAGCAATCTACAGATTCAATGCAATCCCCATCAAAATACCAATCCAATTCTTCAAAGAGTTAGACAGAACAATTTGCAAATTCATCTGGAGTAACAAAAAACCCAGGATAGCTAAAGCTATCCTCAACAATAAAAGGACTTCAGGGGGAATCACTATCCCTGAACTCAAGCAGTATTACAGAGCAATAGTGATAAAAACTGCATGGTATTGGTACAGAGACAGACAGATAGACCAATGGAATAGAATTGAAGACCCAGAAATGAACCCACACACTTATGGTCACTTGATTTTTGACAAAGGAGCCAAAACCATCCAATGGAAAAAAGATAGCATTTTCAGCAAATGGTGCTGGTTCAACTGGAGGGCAACATGTAGAAGAATGCAGACCGATCCATGCTTATCACCCTGTACAAAGCTTAAGTCGAACTGGATCAAGGACCTCCACATCAAACCAGACACACTCAAACTAATAGAAGAAAAACTAGGGAAGCATCTGGAACACATGGGCACTGGAAAAAATTTCCTGAACAAAACACCAATGGCTTATGCTCTAAGATCAAGAATTGACAAATGGGATCTCATAAAACTGCAAAGCTTCTGTAAGGCAAAGGACACTGTGGTTAGGACAAAACGGCAACCAACAGATTGGGAAAAGATCTTTACCAACCCTACAACAGATAGAGGCCTTATATCCAAAATATACAAAGAACTCAAGAAGTTAGACCGCAGGGAAACAAATAACCCTATTAAAAAATGGGGTTCAGAGCTAAACAAAGAATTCACAGCTGAGGAATACCGAATGGCTGAGAAACACCTAAAGAAATGTTCAACATCTTTAGTCATAAGGGAAATGCAAATCAAAACAACCCTGAGATTTCACCTCACACCAGTGCGATTGGCTAAGATCAAAAACTCAGGTGACAGCAGATGCTGGCGAGGTTGTGGAGAAAGAGGAACACTCCTCCATTGTTGGTGGGATTGCAGACTGGTAAAACCATTCTGGAAATCAGTCTGGAGGTTCCTCAGAAAATTGGACATTGAACTGCCTGAGGATCCAGCTATACCTCTCTTGGGCATATACCCAAAAGATGCCTCAACATATAAAAGAGACACGTGCTCCACTATGTTCATCGCAGCCTTATTTATAATAGCCAGAAAATGGAAAGAACCCAGATGCCCTTCAATAGAGGAATGGATACAGAAAATGTGGTACATCTACACAATGGAATACTACTCAGCTATCAAAAACAACGAGTTTATGAAATTCGTAGGCAAATGGTTGGAACTGGAAAATATCATCCTGAGTGAACTAACCCAATCACAGAAAGACATACATGGTATGCACTCATTGATAAGTGGCTATTAGCCCAAATGCTTGAATTACCCTAGATCCCTAGAACAAACGAAACTCAAGACGGATGATCAAAATGTGAATGCTTCACTCCTTCTTTAAATGAGGAAAAAGAATACCCTTGGCAGGGAAGGGAGAGGCAAAGATTAAAACAGAGACTGAAGGAACACCCATTCAGAGCCTGCCCCACATTTGGCCCATACATATACAGCCACCCAATTGGACTAGATGGATGAAGCAAAGAAGTGCAGACCGACAGGAGCCGGATGTAGATCGCTCCTGAGAGACACAGCCAGAATACAGCAAATACAGAGGCGAATGCCAGCAGCAAACCACTGAACTGAGAATAGGTCCCCTATTGAAGGAATCAGAGAAAGAACTGGAAGAGCTTGAAGGGGCTCGAGACCCCAAAAGTACAACAATGCCAAGCAACCAGAGCTTCCAGGGAATAAACCACTACCTAAAGACTATACATGGACTGACCCTGGACTCTGACCCCATAGGTAGCAATGAATATCCTAGTAAGAGCACCAGTGGAAGGGGAAGCCCTGGGTCCTGCTAAGACTGAACCCCCAGTGAACTAGTCTATGGGGGGAGGGCGGCAATGGTGGGAGGGTTGGGAGGGGAACACCCATAAGGAAGGGGAGGGGGGAGGGGGATGTTTGCCCGGAAACCGGGAAAGGGAATAACACTCGAAATGTATATAAGAAATACTCAAGTTAATAAAAAATAAAAAAAAAAAGAATTATTTGTTTAGCTTTACCCCACTTTTAATAGGTTTATTTGATTCTCTGGAATCTAACTTCTTGAGTTCTTTGTATATATTGGATATTAACCCTCTATCAGATGTAGAATTGGTAAAGACCTGTTCCCAATCTATTGGTTGCCATGTTGTCCTATTGACAGTGTACTTTGCCTTAAAGAAGGTTTGCAATTTTATGAGGTCCCATTTGTTGATTCGTAATCTTAGAGTATGTGCCATTTGTGTTCTGTTCAGGAAAATTCCCCCTGTGCCCATGTATTCAAGGCTTTTCCACATTTTCTCTTCTATTAGTTTCAGTGTATCTGGTTTTATGTGGAGGTCCTTGATCCACTTGGAATTGAGCCTTTCTTAGAAGGGAAAACAAAATACTCACAGGAGGAAATACAGAGCCAAAATGTGGAGCAGATACAGAAGGAAAGGCCATCCAGAGACTGCCCCACCTGGGGATCCATCCTATATACAGTCATCAAACACAGACACTATTGTAGATGCCAAGACGTGCATGCGAGCAGAAGCCTGATATAGCTATCTTCTAAGAGACTCTGCCAGAGCCTGACAATTATAGAGGTGGATGCTCGTAGCCAATCATTGGACTGAGAACAGGGTCCCTAATGGAGGAGTTAGACAAAGGACTGAAGGAGCTAAAGGTGGTTGTAACCTCATAGCAAGAACAACAATATCAACCAATCAGATGCCCCAGAGCTCCCAGGGACTAAATTACCAACCAATGAGCACACATGGAATGACCCATGCCTTTAGTCGCTTATGTAGCAGAGGATGACCTGTAGGGCATCAATGGGAGGAGATGCCCTTGGTTATGTGAAGGCTAGATGCCCCAGTGTAGGGGAATGTCAGAGCAGGGAGGAAGAGGGTGTGTTTGGGTGGATGGAGGAGCACCCTCATAGAAGCAGGCGAAGGGGGAATGTGATAGGGGGTTTCTGGAAAGGAAACCAGGAAAGAGGATAACATTTGAAATGTAAATAAATAATATATCCAATAAAAAATAAAAGTCCAAATCCACAAAAATAAAAATAACAAGGACATCATAAATTTTATAGGCAAATAAATGGAACTTGAGAATATCATCCTGAGTGAGGTAACCCAGACCCAAAATGACATGCATGGTATGTACACTTATACGGGAATATTAGCTATAAATTGACTGATACCTATGCTATAATCCACACACTCAAAGAATCTGAACAAGAAAGAAGGTCCAAGCGAGGATGCTTGAATCTTACTTAGGAGGGAGAATAAATAGTTGTAAGAGGCAGATGAAGAGAGAGAACTTGGAAGGAGAGGGGATGGAGAGGCATATGGGGCAATCAGATGTAGGGAGAGCAGGGGAAAGAGAATGGAAATCCACACAAGGTGGGGAGGGGGATATCGCTAGGATGTGCCAGGGAACTAGGACAGGAGGAGGCTCCAAGGAGTCTATGGGGGTGACTCTAGCAGTGGGGTAATATGGAGCCTGAAGTGGTCGCTTCCTGTAGCCAGGCAGGACACTCGGTAGAAGGATAAGAACAATAACTCACCCACAAAACCTTCCAAATGTGTCCTGCCTACACGATGTGCAGGGACAAAGACGGAGCAGAGATGGAGGGGATAGCCAATCAATATCTGCCACAACTTGAGACCTATCCCATGTGAGAAAGACAACCCCTGACACTATTAATAATATCCTGCTTTACTTGCAGACAGGAGCTTAGCATAACTGTCTTCCGAGAGGCTCTACCCAGATGCTGACTGAAATAGATTCACACACCACAGCCAAACCTTAAAAAGAGACCTGGAAGTCTTATGGGACACTTCCTTGACAGATTCCATCCATGGTCTGTTTAGTGCTTTACTTTTAACCATTCAACTAGGTCTGGGGTAGTGTTCTATTGTGCCTTTAATTTTCATTTTTCTGATGACTAATGATTTTTTAAAGGTTTTTTTGTGTTTGTTGATCCCTTATACTATATTCCTGCTGATGGATCTTTTCAAGACTTTTGCTAAATTTTTATTGAACTATTTTATTTTGTAAATTGGGCTATGGGACTTCTAGAGTGTTCTAGTCTGTCATATTTTAAAATGAGCTTTGTAAATATTTGTAGGAACATTTGACCTGAACAAATGTATTTTGGTTCACAATATTTTACTTTTTTTCACCCATATACACTGTTTCTGCCCTTCACCATACTCAAAAGGACCTCTCTTTTTTTGGTCACAAAACTGACATATTTTCAACTTGCACCTGAGTCACATAATTTTTGCCACTGATTTCTACAAAATCCCCAATATTCCAGTCTAATATATGAAAATAGATATGGAGTGGATGAATTCTCATAAGGCTGTCAGGCCTGCCAGTCAGAAAAACTGTTTGATTTGCAAAGCTCTTCCTGAGTAGATGGGTCAGTGTTTATTATTGAGGATTTGCCTCTTCCAAATCAAATCAACCAGCCAACAAGCCTTTATTGAGTACTTTTAAGTCATCTCTATAAGGCATTACATATTAAATTCCAGTTCACAAATCCAATTCAGTTTTTTCCCTAAGTTTTATTTGCTTTCTTTTTGAAAGCTTGTATTAAGCCCTTTCATCATTTTTAACTGCTAGATAACAAATGGGGAAATGAAATTATTTCCCAGAAACTTGACATCACCATAATTCCAATAAGAGTAACAACAATAATAACACCAATAAAAGCATTAACTTTTCATAGTAATTCATAGCATGTGCATACAATTCAATTATATGTAACAACTACTTCATAGGCTTGTAAATTACCTTTGTGTTTTACTGATAAGAAATAGTTTTAAAAAGTAAAAAATATCTAAGAAAAGGGTGAGGCAAGATGTCAGGAAAGACCCTCTGGGTATTGATGATCTGATCATCTCCCTATGTATATACAATGTTTGACACTTATTTATACACTGATTGTTGTAGTTTGAATAAAGAATGTCTCACATAGGCTCATATATTTGAAGCTTTGTCTTCTGGGAGAGACAGGCTCTAATTGAGAAGGAATAGGAGGTTTGGTCCTGTTGGAGGAGGTGTTGCTTTATTGAAGGAAGTGCATCATTGAGGTACGCTGTGAAGTTTGAAAAGCTGAACCCCCTCTGCTTCCTGCAGATCCAGATGTAGAACTCTCAGCTCTTTCTCTAACATCATATCTGTCTGTGTGCCTTCATACTTCCCACCATGATGACAATATACTAAACTTCTAAACTGTAAGCCAACCCCAATTACATGCCTTCCTTTATAAGAGCTTTCATGTCATTGTGCTTCTTCACAGCAACAGAACCTAGGCTAAGACATCAGCCTACCTTGACAAGTTTAAGGAAGCCAGATAACAGAACATAGTCCCATATTTTAGCATAATAATAAGTTCTGAGTAATGTGGGAAAAGATGGTTTGAAAGAGGGTGAAGAAATTCAGCCCAAAACTTAAACTTGAAACCTAGTACCCAGATTGTCATAGCGAAATCAGATGCCAGAATGAATTCCCTAACACCTACCCTTTTGACAATAAGTGCAGACTGAACCAGTAGAACTACACATAAATCAGACAGATGACTGCTCTACCTCCCTTCCTCCAGCTTCGGGAATCAAAGAGTGAAACAGAGCACCATCTGTCTATTACTAGGCACAAATTAACACAAGATTTTGTTTTAGAGATAATATTGGGTCAGCTGTGAGAAGATTCAATACTAAACAGAAAACAATGACCTTGTACACAGTCCAGTACTCACAGGCTGAGCTTCCCAATCTACTCTTGTACCATGTGAAGACCCATGCAGTGGTACAACAAGTATAATTGCTTATCTTAAAATGAACCCAAGGTATACTCTCTCCAGACTGTACAGGCCCCTGAAGTTGTGAGACTCAGGTGTAACCCAGCTTAGCATCAAAACAGGCTCAGTGACCAAGAGACTGTCTCAATCATCAAATAAAAACCCCAGAAGCACAATTATTTTCAAATCCATGTTCATAAATCTAGCCCCTATATCTGCACTAGCACCAGGAATCTGATATGTTAATGATCCAACCTATATCACCATTAGCTAGGATGTAGATCTGCAGCCATTCAGGAGGCTCCAAAAGTGCTATGGTTGTTGGCACTTAGATGTGAGACAACTTAATCAGCTGAAGTGGCCAAGTGACTGTTTTCAACAACACTTCCTGAACCTTGAACAATATATGACAAAGCAAGATTCTATTCACTGTGACTACAGTTAGAATAATTGGCAAAGATCCCATAATAGATGATAGAATGCAGTATGAAAGTAGTGAAATCTAACAGTAAGCACATGTTAACAGCATCTATCCCTCAGTCAGAACTTGACCATGTTACCTCAAAATTAACTGTAATGTCAGATAGACTTAGCAACCTTTCTATCTTGGTCTCCATCACCTTAGGATACTTAGAGAAAGTTGACGTCAACAGTAGGCAATGAACCCTGCCCTTACCACCCAGTTAGGTGAATCTAAGCACACTGGGAAAATTTTGGTGTTAGCCACAGTTATGACATAAGAGCTTAAGGCTGTGCAGTGGTTTGGAAGAGAAATGTCTTTCATATGCACATGTATATGAATACTTAGTCCCCAGTTGGTGGTACTGTTTGGGGAGATTATGGAGACTTTAGGAAACATAGCTTCTTTGGATAAAATGCATCACTGGGTGCACGCTTTGGTTATTTATAGCCTCAGCGCTCACTTCCTGTTCTCTCTCTCTCTCTCTCTCTCTCTCTCTCTCTCTCTCTCTCTCTCTCTCTCTCTCTCTCTCTCTCTCCTTCCTGTAGATGAATGAAAATGTGACCTGCTTGCTGCTCCTACCTTCTGCCATGTCTTCCCCACTATGATGGACTCTATGTCTCAGGAATGATAAACCAAAATAAACTCTTCCTTAAGTTACTTTTTGCCATGGTATTTTATCACAGTAACAGAAAACTAATTAATATACGCTGGTCTACTAGAGGAATTTTGCCCCCAGAGGCAGGAAGACAAGGGGATTGTGTGAAATGAAAACTCTTCACAGCAAGGGATCCTGTCAGCAGAGTGAAGGAATGGCCTATACAGTGGGATAAAATCTTTGCGTAAGGCAGAGAGTTAATAGAAGATAAAGAACTGTACAAATTAAACACTCAAAACCCCAAACTGAAACCCAACAAATAGTTTAATAAAGTTATAGGCAGTTTCCAAAAGAAAGAAAAAGAAGTCAGCAAATATTTTAAAGTGTTCAATATCCTTAGCCAAAAAACTACTTAGAGATTCCATCTCATTCTAGTCAGAATGTGGCTACTAGCCAGAAAAGAAAAGACAACAAATGCTGGTGAGGTTGTGAGGATAGAGGAAACTTATTTACTGCAGGCAGGAGTGTCAACTGGCACAGCTACCAGAAATCAACTTGGACATTTTCTGGAAAAACTAAAAATATAGCTACCAAGACATACCTCTCCTAGATGTGTCCACAAAAGACCCCAAGTCCTAGCTTCAAGGTTCATGCACATCCATGCTTATTACCGCATTCTTCACAAGAGCAAATAAATGGGACCAGCTTAGACGTGCATCAACAGATGAATGAATAAAGAAAATGTGACACATCTACACAAGGGAATTTTACTTAGCTGTGAAGAAAATGAAATTGTGGCATTTAGAGGAAAATAGATGGAGGTTAAAATTATTACACTCAAAAGTCACAGACTCATAAAAACAAATACACATATTCTGCCTCTCTTTCTCTCTCTCTCTCTCTCTCTCTCTCTCTCTCTCTCTCTCTCTCTCTCTCTCTCTCTCTCTGTCCCTGTTTGTCTGTCCCTCTATGTATCTCTACATCCATGTCTATCCTCTTTCTTCTCTCTCTTTCCTCTCCTATGTTATGGGCTAAACAAACCAAAAGGATAAGAATACCCATGACATGAAAACAGAAGAATCATGAGAAGGGAAGGAACCAATGGGAGATCAGGGGTAGAGGAGAGGGAAAGTGAGGTACTGAATCGAAAGTTAAAGTATGCGTATTTTGGTGATGGACCTAGCCTTTAATATCTGAGCCTTCTCTGCAGCCCAAAGTGTGTATTTATGAAAACTCGATAATGAAATTTACTTTTGCACTGATTTAAAGTGTCTATCCTTGGTGCTTTTTTACTCAAAATTATCTTCTAATCATATTTTTCTTCTCCCAACTCCTCTCAGAGCCTACCCAACTGCCTTTCCATCTCTCTCATTCTCTCCCTGACTCTTCCTTTCTTCCTTCAATGAGTGAAAACCAAAACAAACAAGGCCAAAATGAAACATGACACACACATACACACACACACACACACACACACACACACACACACACTACCACCACCACCATCACCACCACCACCGACAACAACAACAATGACAAAAACAACAATAAAATATGGGTTTAATTTTATATTGGCCAACTACTCCTGGGCATGGAACCTATTCAAGAATGTGGTTGATCTACCAATGGCATGCCATTGGAGAAAACTGATTTTCCCTTGGCCAGTGGCTGTCAGTTGAAAGTAGATTTTTGGTTATGAGCAGGACCCCATGTCTATGTTCTCATTTCAGCGTTGAGACACCATCTGTCTGGAATCTGTGCAGGCTCTGTGTTTGGTGCCACATCCTCCATGAGTTTATTTGTACATAAGTCCTGGTTGTGTCTGGAAGACACTGTTTCCTTTGTGACATCCATCAACTGTGGCTCTTATAATCTTTCTACCTCTTCTTTTGCATATATCCCTGTGCGTTAAGGGGAGGGGATTGATGGAGACACCATTTAAGACCGAGTATGAAGGTTCATTCTTATACTTCTTTTTAGAATTAAGTTCTTTATTTACTTCACATCCCAATTTCAGCTTCCCCTCCCTATGCTCCTCGCAGGCTCTCCCTCTCACCTCCTCTCCCTCCACATACATACCCTTTCTTCTCAGAGAAGATGAGGCCTCCTATAGATATCAATCTGTCTTGGTATGTAAAGTTGCAGTAAAACTAGGCACATCTTCTATTGAGACTAAAATAGGCAGCCCAACTAGGGGAAAGAGATCCAAAGGCAGGCAATGTAGTTAGAGAAGCCCCTGCTCCTGCTTTAGGAGTCGCACATGAAGACACAGCTGCTCAACTGTTAAACATATATGCAGAGGGCCTGGGTCCATTCCACGCATGCTCTCTAATTCTGTGGATTTTCTTCTGTTGTTCTTGACCTCTCTGGTGCCTTCAATCCTTCCTCCCCTTCTTCCACAGGATTCCCAAAGCTCCACCAAATGATTGGCTGTGGGTGTTGGCATCAGTTTCCATCAGTTTCTGGGTGAAACCTCTCTGAGGACAGTTATGCTAGTTCTGATTGTCCCTGGTGCCTGCATGAATTCAGAAAGTAAAGCAGAGCTGTGGGATGGAAAATAGAGCACCAGGACAGGGTGTTGTTTGGTATGCTTCAAGAGGACTTCGGAGCTTCATTTGAAGAGATGATTTTGTCCTCTCATACTTAATGGTAAAACAAATACATTTAAGTATACATAGCCTTTCATAGATTTTATTTTTCTTGATACTTCCTATATTTCTCTTTTTTTACACTTATTGTAGACTGCGTAATCCTTTACATTCTTTCTGAAAATTTTGTATTCATATATTTTATTTTAAGAAATAATATCGATAAATACACATTTTGCTCTTTGGGGTATATTTATTAATTTATTATATTTTTATAAAGTCATAATGGAGCAAAAGCTACTAACAAATTCATGTAATGATTTTCACACTCTTACCACTTCCCAAGTTTATTTTGTTTTTATATGCATGGTTTTTATGATTTTTGACGCAATTGCTTATATTGTTTCCTTATATCATTGCAATCAGGTAAGTTTAAATTTACCTCCCAGCTAGAAAATCTCAAATGAATCAAACAGATAGAGTCTATCATTCTTTAAACAGACTCCCGTCTCCTCCACCCTGCAGTTGTCTGGTTCTCAAAACCTCCAGGCTTTTCCTTCAACAACCTTGTGTCGATTTCATCTGTATAAAAGTTGCCATTAGCAATTGTTTTTCAACTTTTGTTAATTCATCATACTTGCTCATTATTCTCTACTTTATGGGGAAGTGGCCTTGTTTTCCCATCAGGGTTTGAATGTTTTATTGATTTCTTTCCTTGGTCTTGTCCACTTTTGCTCTTCAAAGACAATGTCCACCTAAATTGCATTATACAAAAAAACTTCAACATTTTACTCTATAATCTAAGGACGGAAAACAAGGAAATCAATTTTAAACAACATCTTTTTTCATTCTGTGCAAACCCAGAGGCATATTACCATGAAAACTGTGTTGTCTTTATGAAAACAAAATGTGCATTCCATCAATGGACACAAGAGAGAAGCTAATTAGCTTTCACCAGAAAACAACTATATTTAATCTTCTTGAATAAAATTATGTGAACTAAACTCAATCAGTTCAGATTTTCTCAGCAGGCTCCTTTGAAGTTTTTCACCTCATAAGAAGTTTGTTATTGATAATCTTTAGTTGAAAAGGTTCCCATTGTAGACAAGAATTGACTTGGGAGATAAAATCTTATATTTCTAAACCGGAATAAGGGAGACCTTTGGTCCTATGATGGTCCAATGCCCCAGCATGGAGGAATACCGAAGAGGTGAGGCAGGAGTGGGGGTTTCAGGGAGCACCCTCATGAAAACAAGGGGAAATGGAGGGGGTAGGGGGTTTGTTGAGGGAAAACTGGGAAGGAGGATAATATTTGAAATGTAAATAAGTAAAATAACCATTTTTTAAAAAAATTATGTTAGTCAGGCATGGAAATGTACCAATCAGAATAGATGTTATAATTAATATGACTAGTCAATTAAGTGGACAGCAACTATAAAGAGGTCATACCTATGAGAAACAATTGTCTCATAGGATTAGACACATCCTGTTGCATCCAGCTCCCTTTCCTTTCTTCCAACCCTATGTTTTTTTCACAATTGGTATTCTATTTTCACTTCAAAACTGTCAAAGCCTGTGTAATAAAAATAAACCAGAACTTACAGGAAAGAAAGTGTAAAGGGTAAAAATAAAAGAAAAAGCTTCAGACAAGTGTTTACTTAAACAATCTTGTACAAGTATATAATTATCATAAAAAGTTTATTCAGAAGTCATTATGTAGACATGCACACACATATATACACACAAATTAACATAGGAAAAATAGCCATCTTACCAAAAAACAATCCACAGATTCGATGCAATCACCATCAAATTTCCAACACAAATCTTTACAGATTTTGAAAGAAAAATTCTCAACTTCTGTCTTAGTTAGGGCTTTACTGTTGTGAAGAAATACCATGACCAAGGCAACTCTTATAAAGGACAACATTTAATTGGGCCTGGCTTACAGGTTCAGAGGTTCAGTTCATTATCATCAAGGCAGGAGCATAGCAGTGTCCAGGCAGGCATGGTGCAGGAGGATCTGGGAGTTCTATATCCTGATCTGAAGGCTGCAAGGAGAAGACTGACTCTTCTAAGCAGCTATAAGGGGGTTCTCAAAGCCCACTCCAACTGACACACCTTCTGCAACAAGGCCATACTTATTCCAACAAGGCCACACCTTGTAAAAGGGCAACTCCCTTGGCCAAGCTTGTACAAACCATCATAATATGGAAAAACAAAATCCTAGGATAGGTAAAACAATCATGAACAAAATAAGAACTTCTGGAGGTATCACCATCCATGACTTCAAACTGTACTACAAAGCAATAGATTAATAAGCACTGCTTGGTATTGGTATAGAAACAGACAGCTTGATCAATACAATAGTATCAAAGACCTAGAAATAAACCTACATACCTACACTTGATTTTTTTTACAAGAAGCCAAACTCAAACAATGAAAAAAAGAAAGCATCTTCAACAAATGGTGCTGGACAAACTGGACATCTGCACATAAAAGAATGCAAATAGACCAATATTTATCACTCGGCACAAAATTCAAGTCTAAATGGATCAAAGACCTCAACATAAACTCAGATAAATTAAATCTAATAGAAAAGAAAGTCGGGAAAATCTTTGAATGCATTGGCACTGAAGACAACTTCCTAAACATCATACCAATGGCTCAGGGACTAAGTTCAACAATTAATAAATGTGATCCCATGAAACTGAAAACCATCATTAGGATAAAGCAACAGATTAGGAAAAGATCTTCCTGAGCCCTACCTTGGACAGAGGGGTAATATACAAAATATATAAAGAAGTCAAGAAGTTAGACATCAACAAATCAAATAAACCAATTAAAAAATGAGGTACAACTAACCAATTCCTTCTATGAAGCCACAATTACACTTATACCTAAATCACACAAAGACCCAACAAAGAAAAAGAACTTCAGACCAATTTGCCGTATGAATATGGACACAAAACAAACCGAATCCAAGAGCACATCAAAACAATCATCTACCATGATCAAGTAGGCTTCATCCCAGACATGCAGGAATGGTTTGATATATGGAAATCCAACAATGTAATCCACTATATAAACAAACTCAAAGGAAAAAACCCATGATGGTCTCATTAGATCCTGAGAAAGCATTTGGCAAAATTCACTACCCCTTCATGATAAAAATCTTGGAAATATCAGGAATTCAAGGCCCATACTTAACACAGTAAAAGCAATATACAGCAAACCAGTAACCAACATCAAACTAAATGGAGGGAAACTCGAAGCAATCCTACTAAAATCAGGGACTAGACAAGGTTGCCCACTCTCTCCCTACCAAATAAATATAGTAATCGAAGTCCTAGACAGAGCAATTAAACAACAAAAGGAGGTCAACAGGGGATACAAATTGGAAAGGAAGAACTCAAAAATATCACTATTTTCAGATGATATGATAGTATACTTATGTGAACCCAAAAGTTCCACCAGAGAAGAGTGAACTCCAAAGCCTGATCAACAACTTCAGCAAAGTGGTTGGATATAAAATTAACTCAAACAAATCAGGAGCCTTCTTCTACTCAAAGGATAAACAGGCTGAGAAAGAAATGAGGGAAATGACATCTTTCACAATAGTCCTAAAGAACATAAGATACCTCGGTGTGACTCTAACCGAGCAAGTGAAAGATCTGTATGACAAGAACTTCAAGTCTCTGGAGAAAGAAATTGAAGAAGATCCCAGAAAATGGAAAGATCTCCCATGCTCATGGATTGGCAAGATTAATATAGTAAAAATGGCCATTTTGCCAAAAGCAATCTACAGATTCAATGCAATCCCCATCAAAATTCCAACTCAATTCTTCATAGAGTTAGAAGGAGCAATTTGATAATTCATTTGGAATAACAAAAAATCCAGGATAGCGAAAATTATCCTCAACAATAAAAGAACTTCTGGAGCAACACCATCCCTGACCTCAAGCAGCATTACAGACCAATAGTGATAAAAACTGTATGGTACTTGTACAGAGACAGGCAGGTAGATCAATCCACACACCTATGGTCATTTCATCTTTGACAAAGGAGCTACAACCATCCAATGGAAAAAAGATAGCATTTTCAACACATGGTGCTGGTTCAACTGGAGGTCAGCATGTAGAAGAATGCAAATAGACCCATTCTTATCACCCTGTACAAAGCTTATGTACAAGTGAATCAAGGACTTCCACACTAAACCAGATACACTCAAACTAATAGAAGAAAAAGTGGGGAAGAGTCTCTATCACATGGGCACTGGGGAAAATTTCCTGAACAAAACACCAATGGCTTATGCTCTAAGATCAAGAATCGACAAATGGGACCTCATAAAATTGCAAACCTTCTGTAAGACAAAGGATACTGTCATTAGGACAAAACGGCAACCAACAGATTGGGAAAAGATCTGATAGAGGGCTAATATCCAATATATACAAAGGACTCAAGATGTTAGACTCCAGAGAATCAAATAATACTATTAAAATGGGCTACAAAGCTAAACAATGAATTCTCAACTGAGGAATATCAAAATGCTGACAAGTATCTGAAGAAATGTTCAACATCTTTAGTCATAAGGGAAATGCAAATCAAAACAACCCTGAGATTCCACCTCACACCAGTCAGAATGGCTAAGATCAAAAACTTAGGTGACAGCAAATGCTGGTGAGGATGTGGAGAAAGAGGAACACTCCTCCATTGTTGGTGGGATTGAAGACTGGTACAACCATCCTGGAAATCAGTCTGGAGGTTCCTCAGAAAATTGGACATTGAACTGCCTGAGAATCCAGCTATACCTCTCTTGGGCATATACCCAAAAGATGCCCCAACAGATAACAAGGACACGTGCTCCACTATGTTCATAGCAGCCTTATTTATAATAGCCAGAACCTGGAAAGAACCCAGATGTCCCTCAACAGAGGAGTAGAAAATGTGTTACATTTACACAACGGAGTACTCTTTAGCTATTATGACTTGATGAAATTCATAGGCAAATGGATGGAACTAGAGAATATCATCCTGAGTGAGGTAATCCATTCACAACAAAACACACATGCTATGCATTCACTGATAAGTGAATATTAGCTCAATAGCTTGGATTACCCAAGATACAAACTACAGACCACATGAACCTCAAGAAGAATGAAGACCAAAGTGTGGATGCTTCACTTCTTCTTAGAAGGGGGAACAAAAATATTAATAGGGGGAAATACAGAGACAGAGTTTGGAGCAGAGACTGAAGGAAAGCTTATCCAGAGACTGCCACACCTGGGGATCCAACCCACGAACATACAGCCACTAAACCCAGACAATATTGCTGATGCCAAGAAGTGCATGCTGACAGGAGCCTGATATAGCTGTCTCCTGAGAGGCTCTGCCAGAACATGACAAATACAGAGGTGAATCCTCACCGCCAAACATTGAACTGAGAACTGGATCACCATGGAAGAGTTAAAGAAAGGATTGAAGGAATTGAAGTGGTTTGCAACCCCATAAGAACAATACCAACCAACCAGAGCTCCCGGGGACTATGCCACCATCCAAAGAGTCCACATGGACAGACCCATGGCTGCAGCTGCATATGTAGCAGAGGATGGCTTTGTTGGGCATCAATGGGAGGAGAGGCCCTGGGTTCTGCCAAGGCTCAACCCCCCAGTAAGGGAATGTCATGGTGGGAAGGCAGGAAGGTGTAGGTGGATCGGTGGGGGAACACCCTCATAGAAGAAGGGGGAATGGTTATGGGATAGGGGGTTATATTCAGGAAACCGGGAAAGGGGATAACATTTGTTATGTAAATAAAAAATATCCCGATAAAAAAGAAAATCTTAAAAATTATAAAGTACAGAACTAAACAGAGAATCCATATCAGAGGAATCTCAAATGGCTGAGAAACACTTGAAATTTTCAATGTCCTTAGTCATTAGGGAAGTGCAAATCAAAACGACTCTGAGATTGCACCTCACACTGATCACAGTGGCTAAGATAAAAAAAAATATCAAGGGACAGCATATGTTGGTGAGGTTGCAGAGCAAGGGGAGCACTTCTCCATTGCTGATGGGAATGTAAATTTGTACAACCACTTTGAAAATAAACTTTTCAGTTTCTGAGAAAATTGTGACTGGCTCTACCTCAAGAGCTGACTATACTACTTCTGGGCATATACCCAAAACATACCACAAGGACACATGTTCGACTATGTTCATAGTGGCTTTATTCATAATAGCCAGAAATAGCCCAGATGTTCCCCACTAAAAAAAAAAATGGATAAAGAAAATGTGGTCTCTGCTCCCAAACCCCGTGGGAGAGAGACCTCACCGCCTGGTCAGGTGGGCACTCCTGAGGCTGCAGAGCGGAGGAGACCACCAACACTGCCCACACCTGCCCACATCCCTGGCCCAAGAGGTAACTGTATAAGGCCTCTGGGTTCCCGTAGGGGAGGGCCCAGGAGCGGCAGGACCCCTGCGCCTGAGACACCGCCGGAACCTGAAGGAAACAGACCGGATAAACAGTTCTCTGCACCCAAATCCCGTGGGAGGGAGAGCTGAACCTTCAGAGAGGCAGACACGCCTGAGAAACCAGAAGAGACTGCACTCTGTGCACGTCCAGACGCCAGAGGAAAACACCAAACGCCATCTGGAACCCTGGAGCACGGAGGCTCCCGGAAAGAGCAGCGCAGATCTTCCCGGTTGCTACCGCAGCGGAGAGGACTTAGGCAGTACCCCACAAGCAAACTTGAGCCTTGGAACCACAGGTAGGACCAAATTTTCCCCTGCAAGAAACCTGCCTGGTGAACTCAAGACACAGGCCCACAGGAACAGCTGAAGACCTGTAGAGAGGAAAAACTACAAGCCCGAAAGCAGAACACTCTGTCCCCATAACTGGCTGAAAGAAAACAGGAAAACAGGTCTACAGCACTCCTGACACACAGGCTTATAGGACAGTCTAGCCACTGTCAGAAATAGCAGAACAAAGTAACACTAGAGATAATCTGATGGCGAGAGGCAAGCGCAGGAACCCAAGCAACAGAAACCAAGACTACATGCCATCATCGGAGCCCAATTCTCCCACCAAAATAAACATGGAATATCCAAACACACCAGAAAAGCAAGATCTAGTTTCAAAATCGTATTTGATCATGATGCTGGAGGACTTCAAGAAAGACGTGGAGAACTCCCTTAGAGAACAAGTAGAAGCCTACAGAGAGGAATCGCAAAAATGCCTGAAAGAATTCCAGGAAAACATAAATAAAAAAGTAGAAACCCATAGAGAGGAGACACAAAAATCCCTGAAAGAATTCCAGGAAAACATAATCAAACAGTTGAAGGAATTAAAAATGGAAATAGAAGCAATCAAGAAAGAACACATGGAAACAACCCTGGACATAGAAAATCAAAAGAAAAGACAAGGAGCTGTAGACACAAGCTTCACCAACAGAATACAAGAGATGGAAGAGAGAATCTCGGGAGCAGAAGATTCCATAGAAATCATTGACTCAACTGTCAAAGATAATGTAAAGCAGAAAAAGCTACTAGTCCAAAACATACAGGAAATCCAGGACTCAATGAGAAGATCAAACCTAAGGATAATAGGTATAGAAGAGAGTGAAGACTCCCAGCTCAAAGGACCAGTAAATATCTTCAACAAAATCATAGAAGAAAACTTCCCTAACCTAAAAAAAGAGATACCCATAGGCATACAAGAAGCCTACAGAACTCCAAATAGATTGGACCAGAAAAGAAACACCTCCCGTCACATAATAGTCAAAACACCAAACGCACAAAATAAAGCAAGAATATTAAAAGCAGTAAGGGAAAAAGGTCAAGTAACATATAAAGGCAGACCTATCAGAATCACACCAGACTTTTCGCCAGAAACTATGAAGGCCAGAAGATCCTGGACAGATGTCATACAGACCCTAAGAGAACACAAATGCCAGCCCAGGTTACTGTATCCTGCAAAACTCTCAATTAACATAGATGGAGAAACCAAGATATTCCATGACAAAACCAAATTTAAACAATATCTTTCTACAAATCCAGCACTACAAAGGATAATAAAGGGTAAAGCCCAACATAAGGAGGCAAGCTATACCCTAGAAGAAGCAAGAAACTAATCGTCTTGGCAACAAAACAAAGAGAAGAAAAGCACACAAACATAACCTCACATGCAAATATGAATATAACAGGAAGCAATAATCACTATTCCTTAATATCTCTCAACATCAATGGCCTCAACTCCCCAATAAAAAGACATAGATTAACAAACTGGATATGCAATGAGGACCCTGCATTCTGCTGCCTACAGGAAACACACCTCAGAGACAAAGACAGACACTACCTCAGAGTGAAAGGCTGGAAAACAACTTTCCAAGCAAATGGTCAGAAGAAGCAAGCTGGAGTAGCCATTCTAATATCAAATAAAATCAATTTTCAATTAAACGTCATCAAAAAAGATAAAGAAGGACACTTCATATTCATCAAAGGAAAAATCCACCAAGATGAACTATCAATCCCCATCTTCGGTTGGTTTATATACAAGTGTGCAATTTCTAGGCTTGAAAGTAAAATGATGCTATCTGGTGCTGGATAGAGGAGCCTTATTTTTTATTATGGCAGCTTGCTATTTTTGTAACATGGTGATTTGGTTGAACACAATAAAGTACAGTAGTAACTGATCTCCCCTTCTTCCTGGATGAGTGAGGAGATGATTAAATGTTGATGTCAGCATCCTTGAGCATATTCAGATGAGCTTCTGCTTCTGTTGAAAAGGATGCTGTGTTTGATTGTGGTCCGAAGCTTTGAATCACTACTTGGCATCTCCTTCCTTGGAGGTCTCACTGTTTAAACATAACAGATTTGATAGCTTGTTGGTAAGGTGAGGTCCAGCTTGTCTCCACTAGGTCATCTTCATGTGAATCCGGTGGTTATACGGTTTTGTTCTAGGGATATTTCATTTTTTAATAACGGTTTTAGCTGACATTCATGGAGAGAATGAATCCTTAGAACTGTGAAAGGAAATCCTGTCTAGAGTATGTTTCTTTACAAAGCTGTGTCACACCATCCTTTGGGCCCTCTGCTGGAAAAGTAGAATCAAGTCTCAAATAATGCCTTTTAAATTGTATCCTCTAGTATTATAGATGTAGGACAGTACTGTATCATACCTCTGTGGATGTAAAATAGCTTGTACCTGCTTTATGATACATAGTAGTGACCGTGCTTTATCAGAGCTGTTTTTAATGATGTTGCTCAGAATGTTTTCTTTCCAGATGATGATTGAGAAGCTAATTTAAAAATAAAATGGTGCCAGGTACCACAAGAGTAACAGAAAAAAAAAAGAAAATGTGGTTTATTTACACAATACTAGTCAGCTATCAAAGGCAATGACATAATGAAATTTGCAGGCAAATGGATGGAACTAGAAAATATCATCTTCAGTAAGGTAACCATGATCCAAAAGGATGTGCATGGTATGTACTCACGTATAAGTGGATCTTAACCATAAAGTACAGGATAAACAGGCTATAATCAACTGACTCAATGAAGTCAAATAACAGGGAGGGTACAAGGGAGGATGGCTGAGTCTCTCCCAGAAGTGGAAACAAATAGATGTTGGAGATGAATGGAAGAAGGGAACAGGGTGAGGGGATTTGGAGGGGAGAAGGTGTAGGGAGAGCAGGGGAGAGAAGGGGGAAAGTATTGGTGGGGATGGGGAGCAATCTCTAGCATGTGCCAGAGGCCTGGGATGGGGTAAGCTCCAGGGGATCTGTGGGGGTGACTGGGTGTGAATTCTAGCAGTGGAGGGATATAGATCCAGATATGGCCACTTCCTGTAGCTAGGTAGGACTCCTAGTGGAGGAATAAGGACAGGAACCCAACCAGAAAAACTGCAACCCAAAATGTGTCCTGCCTAAAAGATGTACAGAGACAAAGATAGAGCAGAGAAGGAGGGAATGGTTAACCAATGACTGCCCTAAATTGAGACCCATCCCTTCGGCAAAAACCAATCCCTGATACTACTAATGATATACTTCATTATTCTTGCACACAGGAACCTAGCACAAAGGTCTTCTGAGAGCCTCCACCCAGCAGCCAACTAAGAGGAATGCAGAGACCCACAGCCAAACATTGGATAGAGCTTAGGGAGTCTTATGGAAGAGTTGGGAGAAGAGCTGAGGAACCTAAAGAGGAAAGGGACACCACAGGAAAAACCAATAGAGTCAACTAACCTGGATACATAGAGGCTCACAGAGACTCAACCACCAACCAAAGAGCAAGCGTGGACTGGACTGACACCCTCACCCTGGCACATATGTAGCACCTTGGTCTTCATGAGCCGCCCCCCCCCCAACAACAGGAGTTTGGGCTGTCCCTGAATCTGTTGCCTATCTTTCTATGGATCCTGTTCCTCTAAATGGGCCGGGTTGTCTGGCCTCAGTGAAGAGGATGCATCTAGTCCTTCAGTGAAGTGTGTGTGTGTGTGTGTGTGTGTGTGTGTGTGTGTGTGTGTGTGTGTGTGTTGCAGGGTGATTTAGTTTGGGGTGATTCTAGAGGGAGCTCCCCTTCTCAAAGGAGAAGGGGAGAGAGGAATACAGGAGTTTCTATGAAAGGGGGCACTGGAGGAGAGGGGGACTGATATTGGGATTTAAAGTGAATAAACATAAATAAATCTTAAAAAATAATACAAATATACATTATACGGGTGGAAAGAAATATAAACAAATCCATTGAGTTGTTTTATAGTCAATAGGAATACTATATTTTTCTCTTAAAACTATTTTTGTTTATTAAAGGATAATTAAAATACATTACAGAATTCAAGATTGTTCAGTATAAAGGACCTATATAAAACCAAGAAATTACTCCCATGTTAGATTTCAGTTGAAACAAGTAATATAAAATGCACACTGTGTGTGTGTGTGTGTGTGTGTGTGTGTGTGTGTGTGTGTGTGTGTTGGGAGATGATGTAGTGGGGATGATATCTAGAGGGGGGCTCCCCCTTCTCAAAGGAGAAGGGAAGTGGGATGTGGGGGTTTCTGTGGAAGAGGGTACTGGAGGAGAGGGGGGCTGATATCGGGATGTAAAGTGAATAAACATAAAAAATGAATAAATATCCACAAATCCACTGAGCTGTTTTATAGTCAATAGCAATACTATACTGTTCTCTTAAAAATATTATGTCTATTAAAGGATAACAAAAATCCATTACAAAATTCAAGATTGTTCAGTATAAGAGCCATATAAAACCAAGAAATTACTCCTATCTTAGACTTCAATTTAAACAAGTAATATAAATAAAACACACACACACATAGTGTGTGTGTGTGTGTGTGTGTGTGTGTGTGTGTGTGTGTGTGTTCTGTGTTGTGAAAACATCTGGAAACCATACCATGCCAAGACCTATCCCAGTATGAAATTAATTATTGGAAGAAAACGGGTTTGTTTTTTTTAAACTGCTATTTCTAGATGTCATATATCAGAGGTAAAGGGTGAGCCTAGGACTTTTTGTGGCGCTAAAAATGCACAAAGCAAGCAAAGATTAATGGGATCCAGTGAACAGAATGGCTGGGCCATTTAAGAACCTAAAACTATGGTGAAACTGCATATTTGGAGAATGAAAGCTGACTTCATAATGCTGACACTAAAATTACCTACAGTGCTTCAGAATTTTGCCTCACCAAATGAAAATTACATGCCAAAATGATTACTGTCATTTATTGAAGTGCACTGTGTTTATTAAAACTCATAAAATCTAAAAAGTAAATAAGAAAAAATTTCCTTGCTGCCATCCCAGTGAATTGTTTTACCCACCGACTACCCCAGAATTTCTGGTTTTGAAAAAGCAAACATTTATCCTGGCTTACAATAGAAATTATACTTCAGGGCAGTCAACTAAACATATGTAATGAGAAAGGCTTTCTCAAAGTAGAATGACACATTCTACATATAGGACAAAAAACCTGCCCATTAGCCACTTCTATATAAGATCTTAAAGGTTAAAAACCTTAGATATGTTTGTCACTTTACTCACTGTTGTGACAAATTATTTGTCTTGAAGGATATACTCTGTCACGGTGCAGAAAGCTTGGTGGAAATGGTGGCTTTACCTGCGATAGCCAAATTATAGGACAGCTGGCCACCTTGTACCTACAGTTAATTGCTGACCCTTTTCTGGATACTTGGATGATCAATGCACAGAGAAGGAAAATTACATATTTCTTCCATGGTGTTAAAATTATTTTGTCTTGTTTCTGTTTTGTTTTCCTTTTCCTTTATGTGTGGTACTTACTGATACACCACATACATTTTTTTAAATCACATGTTCTCCCACTTACCCACCCTATGTTAAAATTTCTCCTATGTCTGTATAGAGAGAACATTAGTCTTGAATGGCACACTTGGCCATAAGCAAGCCGGTATAGACTTTCCCCTAAATTCATCTTAAACACATTTCATCAGTAATAAACACTTAAAAATGCTGGATAATTTCCTGGAAGGGCTTTATTTTCTCCTTATTGTCTTTAATAATGCAATGTATCTTAATTGGGTGTTAGCAGAATGTCCAAATTTAATGTACAATGGAAGTGATGATTTTCTAAAACATCTTCTTGAAACAAAAAGAAAACAATAGATTTTTAAGGGCAGACGCTAAAAAAAAAAAAAAAAGATTTACTTACATCTTCGATGCATAATAATAGATGACGGAGAATTCATTTCTAACCCTTTGTTAATACTAAGAAAAAATGACAATTTAGTTAAAAGTTAAATCAATTGGCCAAATTTATAATAGAGGTATAAGTTGGGAGAGGAGGCCAGATTCTTAAGTCACCAATATCATGATTTCCCAGAATAGTTTATAAGAAAGAGAACATTAATATTTTGAAAGTATGTTAGAGATATTGCTGATCTGCATTCATCTTGCAAGACAGTGGTTTCTTCTAGTAAAGTGGGTTTGCTTATAAAACCGTGAGGCAATTATGGTATTAAAAACATGCAAAAGTTTGCACGTAACATTTCCTCACAGTGTCAGGTCATAACACCTTGCCTTTAGAAGATGGAGGCTTGTTATTTGTTAAGTGGACTCATTTCTATTCAAACTCTCAAAAGAAATTCAGGGAAGTTGTTAGCTACGAATCCTGATTATATGTATTCACCCACACACATATGTAAGATGCCTACATTGATAAAATTGCCTCTTTTTTACTGCAAGGATATCTATCGTATATTTGATTAAAGAACTGTTTCCTTTATTAAATCTGAACTCCAGAGCCTGAATTGAACCAAGGAACTATAACTCGGATTTTATTTTAATAAGAAGCAATATTAGGCCATAAATAAATAAAAATAGAATTATTTTGCCCAAAAGGTCTGTATTTCAGCCCAGTGAAATATTTTAATCATATTTAATTTTATTTTTAAGACATATTTTATTTTTATGTCTGTATGTAAGACATGTTTTATTTTCACGTCTGTATGTAAGACATGATATTTTTAATGCCTGTATGTCCATTGTGTGTGTGTGCTTGTAGAGGAGAGAATGCCAGATACCCTGGAACTGGAGTTATGGATGGTTGTATTTTGGACACAAGATCTTTCACTGACTCTGGAGCTTATGAATTCTGCCTGGCTGACCAACATCTACAGAAATCCACTTGCTTCCACCTCCCACCAGTTTTGGGGTCACAGATGGGCACATGCTGTGCCTAGCATGTACATAGGTGTTAGGAATCTAAACTCCAGCCCTCATTCTCATTAAATATGTTTGTTATGCTTATGTGTGAATGTCTGTGTGGATTTATGAGCGCTATGTGTGTGCATGTGCCCCTGAAGGCCAGAAGTGAGCATCACACCCCTATAACTGGACTTGCAGGCAATTGTAAGCTGCCTAATGTGGATGCCGGTAACTAAACCCAGTCCTCATCTAGCGTGCCAAATTCTTTTATCCTCTGAGCCATCCCTGCAGCTCCCTTCCCACCTCACCTAGTGAAATCTTATGTTTAAACTCCCTTTGTAATAATGTTTATTGCTTGTTCTCTAGGCTGGGTACTAAATTTCATTCTTGTAGGCATTTCTCATTTCATCCTTCTCACAGCCTTTTGAATTGCATGCTATCCGTTACCTCAATTTACAGGTGAAACTACTAATCTTCAGTAGTCAGAATGGATCTCGAACTTAGACTCAGGACATTGGCAATATGGTACCAGTTTATCCTCCAATCTATAATAGGACTCAATTAGTGTCAAAAGCCCTCTTGTTAAGTCTTAAAAATCAGTGGATATGTAAGATTTCAATTACCATGGATTAAAGGAAAACCTATTTAAAAGAAAAATAGCACGATTCCTAGCATGTTAGGAATCGTGAATATTAATATAAATGTGACACCACTCATTTATTTTAAGAAGTAATGGCCCCAAACTTTCTCTTTCACTTCCCCCAAAAAACTTCACCAGCTACCAGTTTACCAATAAACCACTAAAATCACCAACTTCCCTCAGATGCAAATTCCAAATAATTTGGGACACAGGTTGCTATAAATATTTTAAGATAAAGAAAATAAAACAAAAGCCAAATCCTGTCCTGCACTTCTGAAGTCAAAACAATGACAGGCTGTACATAGAATCTGCAATAAAAAACAATTTGGAAACTAAAATGAATTTGGCATGTTCCTGTCCTTCTTGATGCAATCAGTCTTATCAATTACAGCCACAGTAGCCCTGAGCACTTTGTGAAGAATTGCCAATGAAAATACTAAAATAAGCTTTGCACAAGCTGGGAGTATCGTGACATCTGTTTTCAAAATTACTCGGCTGTAATTGTTGAATCTCATTACAGTTGGTAAAAAAAAATGTATTCTTTCACCTGGAATAAGTGCCTGTGATTTTAAATAGCATCAACTCAGAAATGACAATTGAGAATTCATGGCAATTATGTAGCTGTGCAGTGTTTACTGAAAGAAGATGATTCATACAATGACTTATCACCCAGGTTCTTCACAGCAATAGATGATCATGAACTTTATATCAATGGTTGACACAGGCAGGGAGGTAATGTGTTAGGTTATATTTCAAAGACTCCCAAAGTAAGGGTAGTTCAGAGCTTGAACTGTGTCACTTGACTTTGGGGTCTTTCCATTTTCCTTCAGTGAGATATTGAATTTACAAGAATTAATGCCTTTTTTCTCAAGCCTGTAGGATTGGCTTCATCCTAAAACATGCTTGGCTTATAAGTAGGACAGCCTCATACCCATTCCTGCCTTTCAAGTAAGGGAGAGAGCTCTCATGGATGTCTAAGACTGACTTCCTTTCCAGATGTTCTTGACAAGTCTCTTCCAATATCTTTCTTTGGTCTAAATTTGCTTAAGACTTCCCAGTCCTTAATTAATGATTGACAAAGAAAATGGGATTTCTATGATTAGTCTGGAGGCTAAGGGGCTGGATCCCTAATATTATAAGGGGTTGAACTCCAGAGAATTAACCACAATTTTATCTTATTTTAGTACAATATTAAGCCATCTTAAGACATTAAGAAAGTCAAATTGAAAACTGGAAGTATGACTTAATATGGCAGACATTCAAAACTGGGAGGAGTATATTTCACTACAGCATTTTTGTGGTCCCAAAGGTTGATAAGACAAAATAAACCCCAGTCTGAGAAGCAGCCCACAAAGAATGCTGCTCTTCCCTCAACATGTTCTCTGACTCCTTCACCGCATTGACACTTGACCCTCCCCTTTCCCTTCATTGCTGGTCTCCATCCCACTCCTCTTATTCTTTTCCCTTTCCTACTTGTTCTTCCTTCTAAAATTAGCAAAAGCAGATACTTCAGCCTTCTTCTTTAAAAACTTGTGACATTTGTGTGTGTGTGTGTGTGTGTGTGTGTGAGAGAGAGAGAGAGAGAGAGAGAGAGAGAGAGAGAGAGAGAGAGAGAGAGAGAGAGAAAGTATTTATGCAACAATGTGTATATAGAGAAGTCAGAGAATAATTTCCAGGAACTGGTTCTCTCTTTCCACCACATGGGTCCTGAGGAACAAGCTCAGGTCCTCAGACTTGGCAGCATGCACATTTACCCACCGAGCCATCTTATCATGTACCTGCCTTCCTTTTATTCAAATTATAATTTAATTATAACATTTCTCCCTTCCTTTTCCTGCCTCCAGTCTCCAGTCCCTTCCGTGTGTGTGTGTGTGTCTGGGTGTGTGTGTGTGTGTGTGTGTGTGTACATATTCTTCCTACCCTCCTTCAAATTAATGGCCTTTAACAGTCTAATTGTTATTTATGCATATATGTATACATATATATTACTAAATATAATCTGTTCAGTACATCAAATGCCACCTGTACGCATGTTTTCAGAGCTGACTATTGGGCACCAGACAACCAATTAAAACACTTTTCTCTAAGAAAGGTCAACTCTTCCACTCCCAACTTTCCTCAGTGCCTATAGTTCTTTATGTCATGTTGAGCCCTTATGGACTTTTCTCCATCCAGCTTGGCATGTCCACTGGCATTGTCTTTGCTCAGTTCATGTTTAAGAAATAATGTTAGTGAGACTTTATGGGTTTAGCTTCTGAAATTTCTAGGAGACAAATTTTACAGAAAACACTGACCTTCTGGCTTTTACGTTCTTTCTGCCCCACTTGTACAGTGTTTCCTGAGACTTCGCTGTGGGGGTGTTTGTAGATGTTTCCATTGGGACTGGCCTCCACAACACTGCATTTTGATTGGTCACAGTTTTCTATACTACTCTCCATCTGTCACACAGAGAAGTGCCCTTGATGAGGAGTGAAGACTACACTTATCTGTGGATATCAGGACAAATATTTAGAATGTAGATAGGGATTCTTATGATGTAGTAAGTGATGGTTGCAGTTCCTCCTCTGAGATCCATGACTTCAGTAGCCTTGCATATTTGGCTAGGTTGCCACTACTAGGCATTTTCTCCCTTTTGTTGAGTAGGTCCTATGTACAATTAGAGAGCAGGTGGTTACAGCCAAAGTATGCATGCCATTACTGCACTCTTAGGGTTATTGAGCCGTGCTAGTCAGATGTGAAGACCTTTGGCTGCCTCTCTTCTTTGGAAGTTTGCATGGCACCATCTAGTACTATTAAAGCTTGTCCTCAGAGATAAAGCTTGCAGGTTAGACCCAGGTCACAGGTCTCTAGGCATCGTTCCTGCCATTTTAAATCTAGGTTCGAAGTTTCAAAGTCTTTCTCTTCACAATAGGGTCTAACAACACCTCCATAGTTTCACTTTTACCACCATGGTCCAGTATTCACTCAGCTAAGATGCACAACAAGGTTTCATGATAACTTAGAAACATCCAGGCTAAAAACTCATTAGTTAGTTACGTTATAAAATAACTCAAATGAAATCATGATTTGTGCCAAGATAATGACTCTTTAAGATACAACATCTCCAGGTTTAATGTGCATACACTTTTTGGTCATATAGTAAATATTAGAGGACTGTGCTTATGCTCTGTTAGCAGAGCAAGGGAACCTTCAAGAGAATAGAAAAGAATGGGAAGGAAAAGTAAGCCTACTAAGGGGGTTGTATTCCAGTGTTGTATTCTCTCTACAGGAAATGACAGAAAGAAATGGAGATACTGAATCTGTTCTCTGGAGTTCACAAGGTACTGCGTAACCTATAGTTCCTCCCAAGGGAACCATAAGATGTTTTAGGTGTCTTCACATGTTCAGGTTGCTTTAATCTATTCCTCTTTTGTTACTTGCCATTCGTAGACCTCATATTTACCAGTGTACTGACCCAGAATACTGCAAGGGATCAACTACATTATAGGTCCTGTGACCAGTTTTCCAGCTGAGCACATGACTTCAATTCATATCAGTGAGCAATTGGCTTGTGTATATTCCTACCATGTGCTGGAAATCTGCTTGGAGATGATACCCAGCAGCCTCCTCTACCCATGATGTTTCCAGTCATCTGCCTAACCTTAGCCGGAATGATCTTATGAAGTAAGTTTGAACAAAAAAAAATGCCAAAAAGTGTAGCTTTCTCTATGTCCTCAAGCGTATCATTTCTACTCTCTCTTTGGCATGCTGTCCACAGAAGCATTCTTTCAAAGCACCTTGCTGGAGAAGCCTGCAGAACTGTTCCAGTAAATCACTGCTTCTCTATTTTAGAGCAGTGTTACAGAGCATGATTAATGATTCCATTTCTCTAGTCAGCTTTGGTACCTCTTCCAAAATAAGCATTCCTTTTAAGCATTGCTGCAAATCATTTGTGAAGTTTCTGCTTGGGCTCCTTTCCATTTGGAGCCAACAGCAATAGGTGAAGAAGTTCTATTTTCTTAGCAGAGAGTCAGCATGACTGCAACTTCCTTTCTTTGGTCCTAGCTCTGGTTTTTTCATTCTTCTTCCCCTTGGAAATTCCTCAAGAAGTTGAATGATAATGATCACACCCCCTGATGTTCACTCAGTGATTTTGAGGTGTCTCTCACCTTTGTAATTTAGAATTGATCTAACTTCTGAAGATTCCACATCTATGGCAATGCATACAGACATTCCCTGAAGGGCCAAGAAGAAGGATCAGAAGTTCAGAGCACTGCTGCTCTTGCAGAGACCTGGGTTCCAGTAGTCAGCACTAGTATGAGGTGGTTCACAAGTGCCTGTAATTCCAGTACCAGGAGAATCCACTGCCCTCTTTTAGTCTCTGCAGACACAGTTTAAACACAGTTTATATACATAAACTAGGGGCACATACACACATAAAACAAATATGTAATAAATGAGTACATAATATTTTTAAATTTATTCTTGAATTTGGACATTTAAGGTTGATGAGTAATGAACATATTTTAATGTATTTAATCCAGAATTTAATTTATTCTAAACCAAGTTATTAAATACAATCACTCTCCTTTTTATGCCCATTGCTTTGGATTTATGTTTGTTTTTCAAATAGTATCTAAGGCAAAAGAGGAAATACAAATAATATAAAACTGGTATTTCATTTTATTTTATTTTGTGTTTTATGGATGCATCTGATGCCCCCTTTCCTCCTTCCTAGTCCTGTCTGCCACCCTGTTCAGGATCTACTGCCAATACAAAGACCCATGTGTCTTCCCCTCCTAGGTTTTGTTTTTCACATTAGTAGACAGACATTTGTTATATATATTAGAGATGTACTAGTTTAAAATTATATGACTCCTAGTATGTCATGTATATTTTACTGTAAAATGCTCTATTTAGTATCTAATATGTTTTAAAGATCTATGTATGTTGAAACACAGTTTATTTGTTATTATGTTTATTCATTCCAACCAATACATTCAATCTGTACACAGAACACCATGTATTTGTAAATTGTTCTGTTGGCCAATAATGTTTTTCACAGTTATTTCATAATAATGAAAGATGCTTCTTCCAGGACCCTCCTGCTGCAGCTCCTCTAGGAGAGTCTTCTTAGTATTCCAGACCATGCACAGTTTGTAACAATTATTTAAGAAAAACAGTCAAATTTTTGTTCAACGTACAGCAAAGAGGAATGGCTGTTTCATGCCACATCATTTCAACCTTTGGCATTGGTAGGTGTTTTGATGACTATCATTTGAAGAGGCTTGAAAGGGCTTCTCATAGTTATAGCTCAATTTAAGTTTCTTTTTGCAAATATTTTAATGTTTCCAGTTTTGCAAATTGCAGGTTCTTCTCTGAATTATAACCTAAGTGTTGCTATAACAATACATCAAAAGCATAAATGTGTTCAAATGACACATATGTACTACCTGGTAGCTGTGAAGATCAAATATCCATAGTAGGTTAAAATCAAAGTATCAGCAGGAATGCACTTCTAAAGGTCATTGCAAAGGAGCAGTTCTTATTGGCCTACATTTTTCTGCCTTTACTCACTAGAACAGTAGCAACTCCACACCCCAGCTCTGAAACGTATCTTTAGAAATTACAGGTGATGGCTAGGGTCAATGTCACTTTTCAGAGAGTTTTCTACTCTAAGTCACGTTCCTTTGTGTCTTCTGACAGAAAATGCAATGTATGGTCTTTTAGGAACATGGATATAGATCTTTTCATCATAACTTTTAAATAAGACTTCTAAATTATTTACAGGCAAAATTGTCTCAACATGATATATGCAATTGAAGACAGGCCCCTTTCCTCCCTAACTTTACATAGAAATGAGATCATAATCTCCTGTACTGTGTACTGAACTAAACTACATTCTATACACCTTTACCATGGCTCTGAAAATCAACTGCAAAAAGAATTAGAATTTGGCCAGTAATTTCCATATAACTATAGGATTTTTTTGAAAATCTCTACATTTTTTAACAAAACTACTCAAAAGGTCCATTCGACACATATTAATAAACTGTTCTAAAGATCTGGGACTTATGCCACTAGAATTTTATCAGAATTTCTGTAATAAGTAGACATAGCCAAATGATGCAGCTCCCAGGTTAATATTTTCTTAGTCAAATGATTTAATATTTTATGAATGTGTAAAAGTGTATCTAGCTAAGCAATTACTAGTATAACTACATACACTAACCACAAACAATTTTATCATTCTAACAGATATCAAAGATACAAATAACTCTGTGGAAATGGGAGGCAGAAAGTAGGGGGATTGGAAGACCTTTCAGTGCCTAGGAGGGACTGCAGTAATAGATGTGAAGAGTTAAGGGAAAGGTATAGACCTTGGTTAACGGGTGATCCTAAAAAATCTAGTTCTTCTAAATGTTTACTCCTAAAAAATGAAAGGAAAAGACTGTAGGAAGGCATGAACTCTAGACATAGTTTGTATAAATGTCTGTGAAAAGCCAGAATCCCATACTGAAATCCACATGGATGTGCCTTCTCCAAATATAAGATATTGAGGAGGGGTGAGAGAAAGAAGAACAATACAGCTCAGTAGAAACCTGCTTGGTTTCCTAATTCACAAATAGGGGGAGAACCTTTGAGTGAATATCTTGAAGATTAGAATTTAATCATATTCCACTGAGAGAAAGGGTAACTTTGACCCTTTTGGCTCCATCTGTGACCAAAGCTAAGGCTGTCCCATAGCCCTCCAGACTAAAATCCTGCCCACAGTGAGCTGGTCTCCCAGGACCCCTCTAACTCCTAAGATCACAGACTCACAGGCTTACAGGAGGGACAAGCTCCAGTCAGAAACGGCGAGACCAACTAACATCAGAGATAACCAGATGGAGAAAGGCAAGCACAAAAACCTACACAACAAAAACCAAGACTACTTGGCCTCATCAGAACCCAATTTTCCCACCACAGCAAGTAATAGCTATCCCAACACACCAAAAAACCAAGATTTGGATATAAAATCAAATCTCATGATGATGATAGAGAACTTTAAGAAAGACATAAATAAAACCATTAAAGGGATACAGGACAATACAGGTAAACAATTAGAAGCCCTTAAGGAGAAAACAAAAAAAATGCCTTAAAGAGTTACAGGAAAACACAACCAAACAGGTGAAGGAATTGAACAAAACTATTCAGGATCTATAAATGGAAATAGAAACAATAAAGAAATCACAAAGAGAAACAACTCTGGAGATAAAAAACTTAGGAAAGAGGTCAGGAGACATAAACACAAGTATCACTAACAGAATACAAGAGATAAAAGAGAGAATCTCAGGGGCAGAAGATACCATAGAAAACATTGACACAACAGTCAAACAAAATTCAAAAGCACAAAGCTCCTAATCTAAAACATCCAGGAAATCCAGGACATAATCAGAAGACCAAACAAGAATAATAGGTACAGAAGAAAGCAATGAATCCCTACTTACAGGGCCAGTAAATATCTTCAATAAAATTATAAAAGAAAACTTCCCTAACCTAAAGAAAGAGATGCCCATAAACATACAAGAAGCCTACAAAACTCCAAATATATTGGAAGAGAAAAGAAATTCCTCCAGTCACATAATAATCTAAACAACAAAAGCACAAAACAAAGAATATTAAAAGAAGTAAGGGAGGAGATTCAAGTAACATATAAAGGCAGACCTATCAGAATTACATCAGACTTCTCACCAGTGACTATGAAAGCCAGGAGATCCTGGGCAGATGTCATACAGACCCCAAGAGAACACAAATGCCAGCCCAGCATTACTATATCCAGCAAAACTCTCAATTAACAGAGATGGAGAAACCAAGATATTCCATGACAAAACCAAATTTACAGAAAAATCTTTCCACAAATCCAGCCCTACAAAGGATAATAGATGGAAAACCACATACAAGGATGGAAACTAAATCCTAGAAAAAGCAAGAAAGTATTCTTCTCGTAACAAAACAAAAAAAGAGAGCTACACAAGCATAATTCCACCTCTAACAACAAAAATAACAGGAAACTATCACTAGTCCTTAATATCTCTTAACATTAATGAACTCAACTCCCCAATAAAAAGACATAGACTAACAGACTGGATATGGAAAGAGGACCCAGCATTTTGCTGCATACAGGGCATGTACCTTGGTGACAAACACAGACACTACCTCAGAGTAAAAGTCTGGAAATTTTTTTCCACAAATGGTCCCAAGAAACAAGCTGGTTTAGCAATTCTAATATCAAATAAAATCGACTTTCAACCAAAAGTTATCAAAAAAGATAAGGAAAGACCCTTCAAAGGAAAAATCTACCAAGATGAACTCTCAATTCTGAATATCTATGCTCCTAATGCAAGGGCACCTACATTCATAAAAGAAACCTTACTAAAGCTCAAAGCACACATTGAACCTCACAAAATAATAGTGGGAGACTTCAACACCCCACTCACAGAAATGGACAGATCATGGAAATAAACTAAGCAGAGACACAGTGAAACTAATAGAAGTTATGGACCAAATGGATTTAACAGTTATCTGTAGAATATTTCATCCTAAAGAATACACCTTCTTCTCAGCACATCATTCTACCTTCTCCAAAGTTGACAATATAATGGGTCACAAAACAGGCCTCAATGATACATGAAGATTGAAATAATGCTATGCATCCTATCAGATCAGCACAGACTAAGGCTGGTCTTCAATAACAAAAAGAAAATCAACAACAACAAAAACAGAAGCTCACATACACATGGAAGTTTAACAATGCTCTATTCAATGATAACTTGGTCAAGGAAGAAAAAAAGAAAGAAATTAACGTCATCTTAGAATTAATGAAAATGAAGGCACAACATTCCCAAACTTATGGGACACAATGAAAGCACTGCTAAGAGGAAAACTCATGACTTTGAGTGCCTCCAAAAAGAAACTACAAAGAGCATACACAAACAGCTTGACAGTACAACTGAAAGCTCTAGAACAAAAAGAAGAAAATACATCCAGGAGGAGTAGGCAGCAGGAAATAATCAAACTCAGAGTTGAAATCAATGAAGTAGAAACAAAAAAGAACTATATAAGTAATCAACAAAACCAGGAGCGGGTTCTTTGAGAAAATCAACAAGATTATCTATCAGACTAACCAGAGGGCACAGAGATAGTATCAGAATTAACAAAATCAGAAATGAAAAGGAAGACATAACAACAGAAATTGAGGAAATTCAAAAAATTATCAGATCCTACTACAAAAGCCTATACTAAACTAAACTGGAAAATCTGGATGAAATAGACAATTTTCTAGGCAGATACCAGGTAGCAAAGTTAAATCAGGATCAAATAAACCATCTAAACAATCCCATAACCCTTAAAGAAATAGAAGCAGTCATTGAAAGTTTCCAGATGGTTTTAGTGCAGAATTCTATCAAGACCTTCAAAGAAGACCTAATACCAACACTTTTCAAACAATTCCAAAAATAGAAACAGAAAAGAAGCTACCCAATTCGTTCTTTGAAGCCACAATTATGCTTATACCTAAGACACACAAAGACGCTACAAAGAAATAGAACCTCAGACCAATTTCCTTCATGAATATCAATACAAAAAATAAGTAATAAAATTCTTAAAGACCAAATCCAAGAACACATCAAAATGATCATCCATCATGATCAAGTAGGCTTCATCGCAGGGATGCAGGGATGGTTCAATATATGGAAATCCATCAATGTAATCCACTATATAAACAAACTCAGAGGAAAAAAAACACATGATCATCAAATTAAATGCTGAGAAATCACTTGACAACATTCACCACCCTTCATGATAAAAAAAAATTGGAAAAATCAGGAATTCAAGGTCCATAAATAAACATAGTAAAAGCAACATACACCAAATCAGTAACCAACATCAAACTAAATGGAGAAAAAGTTGAACCAAACCCACTAAAATCAGGGACTAGACAAGGCTGCCCACTCTCTCTCTACTTATTTAATATATTACTTGAAGTACTAGTCAGAGCAATTAGACAAAATAGGTCAAAAGGATACAAATTGGGGGAAAAATCAAAATATCACTATTTGCAAATGATGGGATAGTATACTTAAAGTGACCCTAAAAATTCCACCAGAGAACCCCTAACCCTGATAAACAATCTTAGCAAAGTGGCTGGATATAAAATTAACTCAAACAAATGAGTAGCCTTCCTCTACTCGAAGGATAAATAGGCTGAGAAAGAAATTAGAGAAATGATGCCCTTCACAATAGTCACAAATAACATAAAATACCTTGGTGTGACTCCACCAAGCAAGTGAAAGATGTGTATGACAGAAAAGTAGAAGTCTCTGAAGTACTATATCGAAGAAGATCTCAAGAGTTGGAAAGATCTCCCATTCTCATGGGTTGGCAGGATTGATGTGGTAAAAATGGCCATCTTACCAAAAGAAATCTACAGATTCAATGCAATCCCCATCAAAATTCCAACTCAATTTTTCATAGAGTTAGAAATAGCAATTTGCAAATTAATTTGGAATAACAAAAACCCCAGGAATCACCATCCCTAACCTCAATCTGTATTACAGAGCAACTGTGATTTAAAAATAAAACTGCATGGTATTGGTACAGAGAGACAGGCAGGTAGATCAATGGAATAGAATTGAAGACCCAGAAATGAAACCACACACCTATAGTCACTTGATCTTTGAAAATAAAAGATAAAACCATGCAATGAACCCCCAGTGAACTAGACTATGCGGGGAGGGTGGCAATGGGGGGAGGTTTGGGAGGGGAACACCCACAAGGAAGGGGAGGGGGGAGGGTGATGTCTGTCCGGAAACCGGGAAAGGGAATAACACTTGAAATGTATATAAGAAATACTCAAGATAATAAAAAAAAAAAGAGAGAAAAACAGCATGAACATGCACCTCACTGTCCTGTGGGCATGCCCAGAGATGGATGCAGCATTTCCATCCCTTTCCTTCCTTCTCAAGGGAACATTCAAGTTTGAAGAGAGAAACAGCAATGTACTCTAGGCTTCTCTTACTTTTGTTCCTCATGGAGATCAAAGGGTCTCCACTGGTCTTATCACTGTGAGCATGAAAATGTTGTCACTGTTATTTCCTTAAACATACAGTATAACATACAGTATAAAAGCTAATACATGGCATTTTGTTAATTAGATATTTTAAGTCATCTAGATATGATTTAAAGTATATGGGGGAAAGTGCATATGCAAATATTACACCATTTAGAAAAAGTGATTTTGACATTTTGGGTTTGATATACTAGAAAGGTCCTATAACCATTCCCCACAGTTACTAAAGAACAACTCTAAGGACCCTGACTCAAATACAGTCTTCTTTATATAATAATTCTAACCAGATGAAGCAATGTTAGCAATTATAACTTAAATTTTACTTCTTAACTACATCATGATTGTAATCTATGTTTAAGGTTGCTTTGGCAACCAAGAAGTTCTGTGGGGCCTGGTCTTAAGTGAGTTTTCTTCCAATTCTTTCTAAACAAAGAAGTTTCAAAGTTTAAAATCAAAACTTAGAGGAAGGTTTGAGAAATAGGTGTGTCATGTCTGTGTGTGTTTGTCTGTGTGTAAATGTAGGTACATGTGCATATGGAGGACAGAAGTCAACATCATTTGTCGTCTTCAACCACTTCTCCACATAATTGTATGAGACTGAGTCTCACTCATTGAGCCTGGAGCTCACCAATTGGCTAGATGGGCTGGCCAACAAGCCCTAAGGACCCTACTGCTGGCCTCTCCAGTGCTGAGATTATAGGCATCTGTTTCATAGACTCTGGTTTCTTTCTTTCTTTTCTTTTTTCCTTTTCTTTCCTTTTTGTTTTGTTGTTGTTGTTTATTTGTAAAAATGTAATTCAATTGCATTCAATTTCTACCTTCTATTTCTTCCCTCCAAACCCTCCCATATACATACCCCTTCCCACTCTGCTACAAATCTGTAGCTTTTTTCCTTAATTCTTTTATTATATGCATATATGTATTTATATGCACATGTATTTTTATTTCTAAATATAACTTCTTGAGTTTCTATAACGTTTCTTGTATGTATGCCTTCAGGGCTGGTCATTTGGCAGTGGACAACCAATTGGTACGCCCTTCCCTGGGGAAGAGCACCTCTCCTTCTCCCAGCTCTGCTCAGTTGCCTATAGGTCTTTGTGTAGGGTTGAGGTCTTCTGGACTTCTCATTGTCCAGTTTGGGATATCCATTGACATCACCCTTGTTCAGCTCACTTTTAGGGGGTTATGCTAGTGAAATTTTATGGGTTCAGCATCTGATGTTGTTAGGAGACACACTTTCTACAGTCTTTCTGCCTGCTCTTCTACAAGGTCCCTTGAGCATTAGGTACCAACATATTTTTCTGATTTCTTCAACTATGAGCCCATTGTAAATATTTGTTCTCTAGAGCAAAACTTCAAAGTAGTAAACTGTTCCCCAGGGAAAGGCAGTCAAGTCTGATCTTACAGAGGAATGTGCTGAAGGACCACAGCAGGCTAGAGACAAAATCCTGAAGTGTGCACATTTCTCTAGTGTTTTGCATCCGCCTTAACCATCGCTTGTCAGAACTCTTCCCTGCTTCTCAGATAGCGGCATTCCATCAACTTCCTGCCTGCTGCACAGACTTTCTCAGCACTGTTTCCACATGGGAACTATGGAAAGTTTTAGTCAATGTGCTTATTGTAATCTAAGTAAAGTGGCTAACATCATGACATGCATTTTGATCTTATACTCACTTATGAAATAAAAGTCTTTTCCCTTCCATGAAAAAAAAAAAAAGAAAAGAAAAACATTTTCAACAACTGGTGCTGACGCAAGTGGAGGTCAGCGTGTAGAAGAATGCAAATCTATCCATTCCTATCTCCTTGTACAAAGCTGAAGTCCAAGTGGATCAATATCTCCACAAAAAAAAAACAGATACACTGAAACTAAAAGACAAGGAAGTAGGGAAGAGTCTCAAACACAGCCACAGGGGAAAACTTCCTGAACAGAGCACCAATGCTTATGCTCTTAGATCAAAAATTGACAAATGAGACCTTATAAAATTGCAAAGATTCTGTAAGGCAAAGGACACTGTTGCAACCAATGGATTGGGAAAAGATCTTTACCTATCCTACATCTGACAGAGGGTTAAATCTAATATAATGGAGAACTCAAGAAGTTAAACTGGAGAAAATCAAATAATCCTAATTAAAAGATGGAATACAGAACTAAACAAGAAATTCTCAACTGAGGAATACCAAATGGCTGAGAAGCACCAAAAGGAATACCTTTAGTCATCATGGAAATGCAAATCAAAAGAACCCTGAGATTCTACCTCATACCAGTCAGAATGACTAAGATAAAAAAACTCAGGTGACAATAGATGCTGGCTAGGATGTGGAGAAATAAGTACACTCCTCCATGTTTGGTGGGATTGCAAGCTTGTACAATCACTGTGAAAATCAGTCTGGCAGTTCCTTAGAAAATTGGACATTGCACTACCTGAGGACACAGCTATACCATTCCTGGGGACACACCCAAAAGATGCCCTCTAACATACAACGAAGACATGTGATCCACTAGGAGCCTTATTTATAATAACCAGAAGCTGGAAAGAACCCCGATGCCCTTCAACAGAGGAATGAATACAGAAAATGTGGTACATTAACACAATGGGGTACTACTCAGCTATTAGAAACAGTAACTTGATGCAATTCTTAGGTAAATGGATGGAACTAGGAAATATCATCCTGAATGAGGTAACCCAATCACAAAAGAACACACATGGTATGCACTAACTGATAAGTGGATATTAACCCAAAAGTTCAGATTATCCAACATACAATTTACGACAACATGAAGCTCAAGAAGAAGGAAGACCAAAGAGTGGATGATTCAGTCCTTCTTATAAGGGGGAACAAAATATTCATTGGAGGAAATACAGGAGAAAGAATGGAGCAGGGACTGAAGAAAAGGCCATCCAGAGACTGCACCACCTGGAGATCCATCCCATAGGGAGCCACCAAACCCAGTCACTATTGCTGATGCCAAGAAGTGCTTGCTGATAGGAGCCTGATATGGGTGTTTTCTGAGAGGCTCTGCCAGAGCCCTACTGATACAGATGAGGATGCTTGCAGCTAAACATTGGACTGAGCATGGGGACCACAATGAAGGAGTTAGAGAAAGGACTAAAGCCACTAAAGGGGTTTGCAATCCATAGGAAGAACAATATCAACCTATCAGACCCTCCAGAGTTCCCAGGAACTAAACCACCAACCAAAGAGTATACATGGACAGACCCATGGCTCCAGCCACATATGTAGCAGAGGATGGCATCTTCTGGCATCATTAGGAGAAGCCCTTGGTCCTGTGAAGGCTAGTTTCCCCAGTGTAGGGGAATGCCAGCATGCTGAGGTGAGATTATTTGGGTGAGAGTGGGAGCATCTTCATACAACTAGGGGGAGGGGAGAGGGAGGAAGGGGATAACATTTGAACAGTCATTACGGTAAATACATCAAATATCCAATCAAAATAAAAAAGAAAGGGCAACTTTGTGAAGGACAGTTTATTACATCTACTCACAGCAATAATGTTAATGCATGATAAATATAATGGCTGATTTTTCCCAAGGTCTTCTGCCCAAATTTAATTTCCTGGTGGAACTGCCTACCTTTCCAAGTAGTCAGAAACAGTTCCGAAAACCATATGTTGAATGTTACAAGACGGTTAGTTAGAGACAGCAGCAGAGAAAGAAATTGAAATATAATTCAGTATAGAGGAAATACAGCAGCAGGAGCAAATGGGTTTGATAAGGAAAGATCATCCAGAATTATAACTGTTACAACAGTTGCCTGTGAACAAGGTTGGCTTGATACAACACACACACACACACACACACACACACACACACACACACACACACACAGAGCAACAATGAAGGGGGTGAAGGCAAGGATGGGCTGGACAAGGGGTGGTCAGATCTTTACTTTGTAACAGTCATTGTGGTTCAAATCACAGTAAAAATTGAATAGGCAGAAGGCAGAAGGCCAGATAAGAGTTGCAAGGAAAAAATGTAATTTGGGTTTCTAAGTCTCACTTTTTTGTTCAACATAAAAATCCCCAGTTTTGTGTGTTTTCCTACAAGTGACATCATTTCATTCTTCTGTATGGCTTAACAATACTTGGTTCTGTGTCTATAACACATTTGCCTATCCAGTATATAGTTATGGCCGATTTTATAGCTCAACTGTTATACATATTCTATATATTCAAAGCTAGGGTTCACATGTAATTTTTTTCTTTCTGGACCCGAATTACCCATACTCAGTGTGATCATCCCTGTTTCCATCCATTCAATTGCAAAATGAAATTATCATTCTTCTTTTTTCTTAGAACAGTATCCAATTCTCTTGTGTATATGATATTCATATATATTACAGATATTTTTATTTTTACATTGTGATTTGCTCATCTATTGGCATAGAAATTCTAATATTTTCTCATTTTTTATTTTATGGAAGTCTTCTGAGTGGGCGGCATTGTATTGGTGTGTGTGTGTGTGTGTGTGTGTGTGTGTGTGTGTGTGTTTTCTTTTTTTTGATTCCTCGGTACCATTTAGAAAAAAATTAAGGAGATAGGAGTAACAAAGATAGAAAACTTACAGAAAAATTGATATTAGTTATGGGGGAAAATAATACTTAATCATCAATGAAGTTTAAGAAGAAAGGAGGAAGTATACTATTAGAAGTTTTAAAATTACCAGAGCTAAACATTTTAATATTAATTAATTAAGAGAAAAATTATTACTCGAAGTCCTAGCCAGAGCAATCAGACAACAAAAGGAGGTCAAAAGGGTACAAATTGGAAAGGAAGAAGTCAAAATATCACTATTTGCAGATGATATGACAATATACTTAAGTGACCCCAAAAGTTCCACCAGAGAACTACTAAGCCTGACAAACAACTTCAGCAAAGTGATTTGATATAAAATTAACTCAAACAAATCAGTAGCCTTCCCTCTACTCAAAGGATAAACAGACTAAAAAAGAAATTAGAAAAACAACAATCTTCACAATAGTCAAAAATAACATAAAATACCTGTGTGACTCTAACCAAGTAAATGAAAGATCTGTATGAAAAGAACTTCAAGTCTCTAAAGAAAGAAATTGAAGAAGATCTCAGAAGATGGAAAGATCTCCCATGCTCATGAATTGGCAAAATTGATATAGGAAAAAGTGGCCATCTGCTGAAAGCAATTTACAAATTAAATGCAATTCCCATCAAAATTCCAACTCAATTCTTCATAGAGTTAGAAAGAGCAATTTGCAAATTGATCTGGAATAACAAAAATCACAGGATAGTGAAAACTATCCTCAACAGTAAAAGAACTTCTCGGGGAATCACCATTCTGACTTCAGGCTGTATTATATAGCAATAGTGATTTAAAAAAAAACTGTATGGTATTGATACAGAGACAGGTAGATAGATCAATGGAATAGAATTGACGACCCAGAAATGAACCATCACACCTATGGTCACTTGATCTTTGACAAAGGAGGCAATAATCATCCAGTGGAAAAAAGATAGCATTTTCAACAAATGGTGCTGGTTCAACTGGAGTTCAGCATGCAGAAGAATGCAAATTGACCCATTCTGATTGCTCTGCACAAAGCTCAAGTTCAAGTGGATCAAGAACCTACACATAAAACCAGATACACTCAAAGAGAAAAAAGTGGGAAAGAGCTTTGAATACATGGACACTGAGGAAATTTTCCTGAACAGGATACCAGTGGCTTATGCTCTAAGATCAAGTATCAACAAATGGGACCTCATCAAATTGCAAAGCTTCTGTATGTGTGTGGACTGGATCCCCAAGTGGGGCAGGTTCTGTATGGCCATTCCTTCAGTCTCTGCTCCAAACTTTGTCTCCATATCTCCTCCTTTGAATATTTTTGTTCCCCCTTTTCAGAAAGACTGAAACTAATAGTATCCACTTATCAGTGAGAACATCCAACCAGAACTCCCAGGGACTAAACCACCATCCAAAGAGTACACATGGATAGACCCATGGCTCCAGCTGCATACGTAGCAGAGGATGGCATTGCTGGTTACCAATGGAAGGAGAAGCCCTTGGTCCTGCCAAGGACCCCCCAGTGTAGGGGAATGCCAGGATGGGGAGGCAAGAAGGGGTGAATGGTTGGGTGGGAGAACACCCTCATAAAAGAAACCGGAAGGGGGATGGGAGAGGAGGTTTATGAACAGGAAACTGAGAAAGGGGATAGCATTTGAAATGTAAATAAAAAATATACAATAACAAAAATTAAATAAAGCTGAAGAGAAGAATATATGAATGTAAAAAAACAAAAAGAGAGAGGTTAGTAGGTAAATGAAAATAAGCAAATAAGCAAACAAGATGAGAGGAAGTGGATATGGAATGAAGGTATAAGTAATATTAGTAAGGAAAACCTATAATACATACAAAAAGACAAAAACTACAAGTAAACAACAAACAACAGTCTCCATGCACACACACAGGCACACACATACACATACACAATATTTTTTTCTTACTGGGAAGAATGTGGATTGTTCCCTGGCTTCTCTCTTCTAGATTAGTTTTTAACTAGTATATCCAATTATTTCTCCCATTCTAAAGCAAGTCAGAGGAGAAACTGTGTTTGCATTCTGGACTCGGTCCAATCTTCCATGCTAAGCTGAATTCCTTTGCAGGAGCTGCCCTCAAACTGCTCAACAGCTGAGCAGGAATCTCTCCAGCCCCCAGCATTCAGGCTGCCCTTCTGTATCTGTGCCCATCTGCTGGTTTCCCTCTTCAATTTTGTTGGCAGCTTGTACTTTCCACCCATGCGTCCATGGATCTGAGATCCTCATATCCCTAGGCTTATCTCTCACCAGTAGCTTCCTAAAGATGTCCACCTACAACTATTCCTCTTTTGCATGGTTCAGGACATTTCACTCTCTGCCCAAGGACTTGGCAACAGATGACCGCCAGTGTACTGTGTCTACAGTGGTTCTCAGAGTGCCAGTAGAAGAGAAGGGAGAGTGAAAGTATGGGGGTATAAAAATGCAGGCTCTTCTGTTTTGTCTGCCCAGGATCTTTGGTTTTGATTGAAAATCTTCTCCCAGTATGCCCTCTCTTTGTCTCACCAGTACCAAGCTAGGAAAGTGCAAGTGTTCCCTTTACCAGTGTCCTCCCAACACTTACCACACAAGTCTCCCTTCTAGACTTAGGTTGGACAAAGTGCCAGCAGGTGAGCCTCTACATCTTCTTAAGGCTGCCCTTGCTCTCTTCTTCACAGTCCAATTCTGGGGACAACTGTTCCCACTCTTCACCACTTTGTTTAATGATCTATGATTGGGTTTATTGTTTTGTTTATAAATTTAACGTTCGAGATTATGTTATAGAGTTATAACGTTGTAGATTTAATTTAGATTATCTGTCCGGATTACTCTTGCCCTTTTTTTGACTTTCCATGAGACCCACCTTTGCCAGCAACAACAACATACCTGACTTTTTATTCAAATTTTGGAGCTTCCGGTTTCTGCCTGCACCCAGAACTGAGCTAACCAGGTCCCACAGCTCTCTGTACTCAAATCCCGTGGGGGAAAGAGCTGAACTCTCAGAAGTGCAGACAATCCTGAGAGCTCACGGGAGACTACCACTTCTACTCACATTCCTGGCCCAAGAGGAACCTGCCTAGAGCCCTCTGGACACAGGAACCTAGGAGCATTCAGAGGCAGGATAATTCAGGTCTCTGCCAGTGCCCAGAGCTGAAAGCCAGTCACAGGGAGCTCTGACATACCTGAGAGCAGAGGTAAGACCTTCACTTCTGCACTGAGGGACCTGCCTGGAGCCCTCCGGATACATGAACCCAGTAGCAGTCTGGAACAGGACTCTTCAAGTTTCTGCCTTCACCCGGGGCTGACTTGGTCCCACAGCTTTCTGTACCCAGATCCCACTGAGACAAAGCCGGTCTCCAGAAGTGCTGACACCCAGGCTTACAGAAGGATCAAGTCACTGTCAGAGACAGCAAGACCAGCTAACACCAGAGACAACTAGATGGTGAGAGGCAAGCACAAAAACCTAAGCAACAGAAACCAAGACATCATCAGAACCCAGTTCTTCCACCACAGCAAGTACTGGATATCCAAACACACCAGAAAAGCAAGATGTGGATTCAAAATCACATCTCATGATGATGAAAAAGGACCTTAAGAAGGACATAAATAACTCCTTTAAAGAATTACAAGACAACACAGGTAAACAAGTAGAAGCCATTAAGGAGGAAACACAATAATCCCTTAAAAATTAACAAGAAAACACGACCAAAAAGGTGAAGGAATTGAACAAAACCATCCAGATCTAAAAATGGAAATAGAAACAATAAATAAATCACAAAGGGAGACAACCCTGGAGATAGAAAACCTAGGAAAGAGATCAGGAGTCATAGACACAAGTGTCACCAACAGAATACAAGAGATAGAAGAATCTCAGGGGCAGAAGATACCATAGAAAACATTGACACAACCATCAAAGAAAATGGAAAATGCAAAAAGCCCCTAGCCCAAATCATCCAGGAAATCCAGGACACAATGAGAAGACTAAACCAAGGGATAACAGGTATAGAAGAGAGCTGGAACAACTTAAAGGGCCGGTAAATATCTTCAACAAAATTATAGAAGAAAACTTCCCTAACGTAAAGAAAGAGATGCCCATAAACATGCAAAAAGCCTACAGAACTCCAAATAGACTCCAGTCACATAATAGTCAAAACACCAAATGTACAAAAGGAAAGAATATTAAAAGCAGTAAGGGGAAAAGGTCAAGTAACATAAATAAAAATAAAGGCAAACCTATCAGAATTACACCAGACTTCTCACCAGAGACTATGCAAGCCAGAAGATCCTAGGCAGATGTCATACAGACCCTAAGAGAACACAAATGCCAGCCCAGGTTACTGTAGCCAGCAAAATTCTCAATTAACATAGATGGAGAAACCAAGATATTCCATGACAAAACCAAATTTATACAATATCTTTCCACAAATCCAGCCCTATAAAGGATAATAAATGGAAAACTACAACACAAGGAGAGAAACTACACCCTAGATAAAGCAAGAAAGTAATCTTCTTGTAACGAAACAAAAAGAGGAGAGACATACAAACATAATTCCACTTCTAACAACAAAAATAACAGGAAACAACAACCACTATTCCTTAATATCTCTTAACATGAATGAACTCAATTTCCCAATAAAAAACATAGACTAACAGACTGGATATGGAAAGAGGACCTGGCATTTTGCTGTGTACAGGAAACAAACCTCAGTGACACAGACACTACCTCAGAGTAAAAAGGCTGGAAAACAATTTTCCAAGCAAATGTTTCCAAGGAACAAGCTGGAGTAACAATTCTAATATCAAATAAAATTGACTCTCAACCAAAAGTCATTTAAAAAGATAAGGAAGGACACTTCATATGCATCAAAATAAAAATCCACCAAGATGAACTCTCAATCCTAAATATCTATGCTCCATATACAAGGGCACCTACATACATAAAAGAAACCTTCAAAAGCTCAAACACACATTGCACCTCACAAAATCATAGTGGGAGATTTCAACACCCCACTCTCATCAATGGACAGATCATGGAAACAAACTAAACACAGACAGAGAAACTAACAAAAGTTATGGACCAAATGGATTTAACAGACATTCATAGAACATTTCTTCCTAAAAGAAGAGAATATAGCTCCTTCTCAGCACGTCATGATAGCTTCTCCAAAACTGACCATATAATCAGTCACAAAACAGGCCTCAAGAGATACAAGAAGATTGAAATAATCCCATCAGCTCACCATGGATTAAGCCTGGTCTTCAATAACAACAAAAACAACAGAAAGCCCACATATACATGGAAGCTGAACAATGCTCTACTCAATGATAACTTAGAAAGGAAGAAATAAAGAAATTAAAGACCCTTTATGGACAAGAACCTGGGTTAGGGAATAATATTTGAAATGTAAATAAAAAATCCAATAAAAAACAGATTTGTTTGAACACATGATTGATCTGTGTATCTCTAATCTACTGCCTTCCAATGCCCTCAAAGTCCTCATGCTCTGCTTTATGAGACTGGTGGTCATGAACAAGTCACAGACTCCTAGGGTCTTGAATTAATAATAGCTAACACTTCTTATAAATAATTCAAGCTAACATTTTCTAAATAGAGTCACACAATTTTTAACTGATTGGCACGTCTTAACTTGTTAATCTACATGGCAGTCTACCAAGACAGAGTAAGGCACAAAGAAAGTGAGTAGCATGCTTTAACCTTCACAGTAAGGAAACAGGGGAGCTGGGGTTCCACACCAGGCGTCCTGTTTCTGAAGCTCATGTCTTTAGCTCTTAGGTCTCTCTTAGCATTATTTACTTCGAAGCATTTTATTCTTGTTTTTAAGAGTGGGTTATGGGTTGTGGAGATAACTCAGTGGGCAAAGGAACTTGCCCTTCAAGCACAAGGACCTAAGTTCAAGAACCCCGCCCACCTGTAAAAAGCTACCCAAGGATCCCCATGCCTGAAATTCCAATGCTCTGAGTAAATTGTTTGTATTCTCTATTTTCATCTTTACTGCCGCTTAATAATTTGACAGCATTTATATTCATCTAATTAATTTCCTTGAAATAATCTCCCTATCAATATTTCAGAGTTGGGCAAACACTACAAAGACATGTAGTGAGTCATCTATTCCAATTTTCAAATTACTTACTGCTTAGTGACTTCGCACACTTCTCCGGGGAGCTGTGTTCCCCCTTTCAGATCTCAGGGACTCTTTGAATGAAAGTCATTTCTAAGTTTATCCTCTCAATGCCCTTAGGAAGTGTTGGTACAAGCTGGGTTCATGTGGCCCTTCCTACATGTTTTTAAATGTAATCACATGTCACTTTAGCCAGCAGCCCTTCAGCATGTTAATCCACATTTTTCAGTCCCTATTCTATTACCTAAAGGTAAATTGAAAGAAAACAAAAATCTGCCTGATGAGTGTTTCACTCAATGAATAGTTTTCTTATTCTGCCATATACAAAATGAAAGTATTTTAGATTCAGTCCTTTCTGAACACTTGACTTATCTTAGCATGCCTCTCTCTCTCTCTCTCTCTCTCTCTCTCTCTCTCCTGTGCCTTCCTCTCTCATCTTTTATATTCTTTCTCTTTAATCAAAGATAAAGAACCCATGAACTGAAATTTTTCCTAAAACTCAATAAGCACTCCTTGAGGCTCACAATGGTGTTCACCCACAAAGTCTTTACAACTGGACATCATCAAAAAGGAAAGAAACAGTTAAAATTCATTTAGTTGTTGCACAAGTAATGATGAAATACATTTAACCAGATATTATTTTTACTGTGGGGTTATCTGGTAGACAAAGGGACATTCACAGTTTGCAGAGATTTTCATTTGTCATTACTGTGAAGGGTGTAATTGTAGAATTGGGAGTTATTTAGGGGATTACTGAGTTCATTGCCTACACAGACAAAGAACAGACCCTCCAGGAAAGACAGAAAACTAAGCCAAAGAAAGGAGGAAAGTAACAGCTTTATCACTTCTAGAGGGGAGAGGCCTAAGTATGAAAGTCAGTTAAATGGATGGTGGATAGGTTAATTCATTGGATCCTCCCTTTTCCCCTCTTGGTCCTATTTAGATAGATGCCTCCACGACTTCCCAATGTTCTTCCTCACTGTGTCATCTGGGAACAAGTAGCCCCTATCTCAGAAAGCCTGCTTTTGCTTTATTTGTCTTTGTCTGCCTAATTCATTTTCAACTGGAGTCCAATAGCCAGATGAGCTATTAAAGATGTGAGAGCGAACAGGACAATTCTGGAACCTCCCCACAGCACTGCCACATGTATGCAAGGAAGAACTATAAGCCTGGAGTGTCAACAGTTCCAAACTCAGGAGCTGTTTTGTACTTTGGTCAGTATTCACCTCAATCTGTCTATGTTTGCATATCTCAAAAGTTCCAAAATGTTATCTCCTACCTAACAGTTACATAAAATTTAAGCCTGAAGAATACTTTGGTGTAGCTGGAGTTCCCTCACACTTCATTTCTTCTGGAAACAAAAGCATGCTTTCAGAATATAAAGACATATGAAGCCAAACACTATGTAGCCAGCAATCAGCCACCCACGGTCTTTTTTTTTTTTTTACTATTCCTAAAGTTCTGTATTTTTTTTCAAAACAAATAGTTCAACTCAATAAAACAAGCCAAACTTCTTGTGATTTAATTTCCTGTTGTTGGAATTTCAAATTTCTAAGAGGCAATATCATCTGATCTCAATTTTGGCCTGATTTGTATTCTTATGAAAGGCTATGCCATATCACCCTTCTTAAATTTCTAAATGAGAGAGAATGTTCTAACATATGACACAGTAAGGCTGCACATCTACATGAGATTCAAATCAAAATAGTGGAGATACGCTGGGCTGAAAGGGGCTTTTTCTTTTCACTTACCACACAAGTATTATTATTTCTTCTTATCAACCTCATTTCCACAATGAGTTGCCCTTGAAAGAAAATGGTGCCCCTATCAGTTACTGACAATCACTCTTTTCTCAACCCAGACTAATGGCCATTCTTTGTTTGGCACAGTGCCACCAAGAATCATTGGCTCACCCCAAAATCAATCCTCTCAAATCCTCTCTTGTTTTCATTTGGTAAATTTAGAATATTATAAAGAACCCTTCAACCTCTCTCTGGGACAATATCCAGGAACCACTTTGCCTAAACAAAGTCATTGATTTTAATGAAACAAATGAGAGAGCCAATTTGTAGTATGTGGCATCCTGACAAAAAATTAAAAAAAAATCAGTTTCATTTGTCCCAAATTCTACCCCTAATTACAGTAACATCTCTGCAAACAAAGGAGGCTTTCAAAGACCCTGGGTTAGATCATGGTACTCCAAGCTCAACTTCCTCCACAGCTTTCCATCACAGTTACAACAAATTCCCAACCCTGCTGTACAAAATTGGTACTACCATCTAGTCCCCACCTTTCCAACAGCACTCATGCACTCCTCCCTTGAGTTCTCTGCACTTCTTCTCTTCTGAATCTAAGTCCACTTCCTTCTTTCTGGAGACCACTTGCTGCCCATGCGTGCCCTCTAGCTTTACTCAACTAATTCCTTTTCATCTTTCATATCTGGGTTTTACTACATTTTCTCAGAGAAGTCTTTTCTGATTTGTAGGAGTAGGAATATGGGCAGAGCAAATAATCATCTTCCCTCCAAACTTTCCAGCGGCTTATTATTTCTCTGAAAATGCCACTAAAATTCAATCTAATAAGGGGTAGGTAGGTCCTAGAGCCTTTTTGAACAAGAAGAGAGCTGTGTGCCTGAGTAAGTAAAAGACATTATTATTAGCGCCACCGTGATATTCTAACTGTCCCATAAGGAAAGTTTACAAAATATGAACTATAGTTAGACAAGGCCATGCTGTGTAGAGGGCCGCAATAACATTCGACACCACAAGATGGCGCTGGCTTCCACTGCGCCCCACGTGGAAGGCCGAGATAGTTAAAAGATGGTGCTGGCCTCCGCCGCGCCAGCCGACTTCCTTTCAGGAAGTTAACTGTGTGCACATGTGCAAGAGTGCCTTCGTGCCAGGTCTTTGCCCACTCCGGGGCGTGCCTAATGAGATCATGGGTAAGCGACCAATCAGGTGTGGATGCGCCGCGCTAAGGGTGTATATAAGCCACGCCATGCCGGCGCGCCTGGCCTCTCTTTAAGATTCAATAAAAGTTTTAGCTGCAGTAAGGATTCGTGTGTCCCCATGTATTCTTGCTGGCGAGGTCGCGCGGGACACATGCTGTGATGCATGTGAAGCAAGACCAATATATAACTACAAAATGACCAAATATCCCTTTCTTCCAATAAGTGTGGACAACTATTGCTCCTCTAACACCAACCACGTAAGCCTTGACTCAATCCTTATCTGCCCCTCCCAGAGGAACTTTATTCTGCTAACCACTCATCAGATTGTCTCGGCTCCTTGGTGACAAACAAGCTAGACAAAGTCCTCACTTCTTCAACTCTCATTAGGGGAGTGACCACAAGTCTAAGCCTTCTCAAGGATCTTTTTCTTTTAGGAAAGCACTTCACAGTTCTTCTAGAAAAATGACATGCCTTATGGCAACAAGCTTAACAACCTTAGGTTTGTTTGAACACAGATATATATTATAGAATCTTCAGTCAGGGGGTCTACTCACTCATATTAGAAATGCTTATTAACCTTGACTCAAAAACATACAAGATTTAAAGACAGTTCAGTGGCATAAAGAATCCTTAAAGGATGTCATCGACTGAATTTGGGGTTTACTCAAACTATGCAATGTATTGCTAACCATTAGATAGGTTTAGCCAATGGTAAACCACAGTCTTCTTCATCTATAAATTTTTAATATCATCAACATATTCAGAGTGACACAATTTACTCTCCTATCTCCTATCAATGCTTACACATCCAAGAAGATAAAGCAAGGTATGACGGAATAAGCAAACTCCCAAGAATAGCTCTGCATCAGACTATACCCAACCTTTCTTAGGAGTTAGTGTGGCCCAAACCCCTCCTTCATTTGCCTCCCTATTTCTTCCTATTAGTATTGTGTGAGATTTTTATGTGGAGATTTTGGTACCCACTGAAAAAAATGTGAATGGGGAATAAAGCCTCTCCTATTCCAATTTTCTGGATTCTATCAAAGTCATACACCTCAATGTTACTAAAGAATGAATGCACATCAATGAAGAAATAGGATTCATCGTTGTGTTATCTATTGGTAATTGGTGTGTTTTCTTTAAATAACTCATTATTTGGAAAAAATAGATATGTATTCAGTGTCAGGCAGAGTGCCAGATAAGAAATATTAAGCCCTATTGAACTATTTCCCCAGGTAGTCCACCAAAATAGCTCTCAAAGCAGTAACCTACTTTTTCAGCATAGCCTGGCTCCCTAGTTTCATAAATCAAAATGACCATGTTTTAAACAAATGAGGAAGAAGATTGGTGAATGATGTGAAAATATCAACGGTGTCTATAAAAATGATGGTACATATTTTCATAGACAGTTTTCTCATTTGTCTTTTCTGTCTATTCCTACCTTAAATGGATGTATATGTACAAATTCTCCCTCCTCGGTGCATATGATATACTTGAAATTTCCCACTATTTTGAACTGGGGGTGGTCATCATTGTTATTTGGGTCAAAAAAATATGAAGTGGAGTGTCTATTAATTCCTTCATGAGCTATGGGTTTAAATTGTCACTGCAAGATCCAGTTCATGACTGTTACCCCAGTACTCCTCAATGTCGAAGCAGAAAAGTTGAGTTTGAGGCCAGCCTTAACTTAATACTGAGTATTGAATTTGAAGTTCATATGGACTACATGAGACTTAATTTCAAGAAAACAAAAGGCCAAAACTGTAGCTCAGTTGAGAGAGGGATTACATAACATATATAATGCCCTGGTTTCCACTGCAGAAACATGGTGGTGCACACCTGTAGTCCCAGCACTTACAAGATAGAGGCAAAAGGACCAGAAATCTTGGGATATCCTCAGCTACATAGAGAGTGTGGTGCCACCCTGGGCAACATTAGATGCTCTATGTCACAAATAAACAAATTAGTATATAAATAAATAAGTACATACTTCCCAGGCTGAGTTGGGCCTTCAAGAAAATTCACCATAGGCTTACACAGAGGCCAGTCTGGCAGTAGCATTTTATCAAGGGAAGCTCACTCTTCCAACTGTTGTTTCTGTAAAGTTGACATAAAACTATCCAGCACAACACACTTGAGAACAGAGTCTGTACCAAGGCACATTCTTAGCAACTTTTAGGAAATGATAATAAGTGTATGTCTACAATGCATGGATTTTTTGGTAATGTAATCATATAACCATCCCTGAAATATTTCTAAGAAAAACAGATGATCATTGATCAAAGACAATGTGGTCTAGGTGAATTTTGAGTTTAGACTACAAGACATATGAAGTCCCTTCAGCTCTCATGCCTTTCATAGGACATAAAGAAGAAGGAAAAACTGGAAGATAAGAATTGTAGTAAAAAATAATGCTAAAGGATTATTGAGAGATAAATTTTCACATTGTGAAGGTATCATCTCCTTTCTCTTTGTTCTTTTGCTATTGACTTTGGACATAGATGCAGCACCTTAGATTGTTTGGCCACCCCAATGGCTTATTATTAATTTTGGAATAAGGGGATCAAGGAAATATGATGGTCAAGACACTATTAAGCCTTAATGTTTTCAAGCATCCAGTTGTGGGTAAAGCCATCCAGTTAGAAATGTGTCTTTTTCAATAGGTTGTTCTCCATAAACTGACAGCAAAGTCTCAAGACAATATCCATACGATTCATTGAACATAGAGAGGTTGAGCTGTGGCCTACATAAAACGTTAAATGCCATGTTCCAGGGTTTTTGACATGTAAAGGTATTCTGTAGGTTAGCAAAAAAGAAATGTAAACACCAACCCAACCACAAAACCTTTGATCTACAACCTGCCATGCCTACAATACATGCTAGGGCAATGGTGGCCCACACCTTGTGGTATTAAGTAACTGATTCATGATTTGACTTAAGGCCCACTCCATAAGATGGAATTTATGCCTGACACTGTTTGGGTGACCCAGAACCAGAGCCCAAAGACCTATGGTAAAACAAAATACTTCTGGTCTAAAAAATAAAACTGAGTAACAAAAAAATAAGACCTAATATTATTCTGCAGTACTCATATATCTGTAACTTATTCAGTCATATTCAGAGAGGGCTCCTCCGGCAGCAGATGGGGGTGAATACAGAGACCTGCAACCACACATTATGTAAAGAGAGACCTTGGAACATGCAGTGTCCATCAAACCCCTCTTCTCAGAGCTCAGAGAACCCCACAGAAGAAGAAGCTGAAGACATGGGTGAGACCAAGGGTACAGAAGACAGCAGGAGAACAAGGCCCTCTAAAACAACTAGGCAAAGCTTATATGCACTCATAAAGACTGAAACAGCAATTAGAGTGTCTACACGGGTCTGCTCCAGGTCCTCTGAACACATACTGCAGCTTTCAGTTTAGTACTTTTACGGGATTCCTGAGTGTGTGGATGAGTAGGTCTCTGATTCTTATGCCTTCTCTTTGGGCTCTTATTTTTCTGTTGGCTTGTTTTATCCAACCTCGATATGGTGGTTTTTATTTGTATCTTATTATAGCTTGTTTAGTTGTATTTAAAAATAGTAGAGTTGGGGATTTAGCTCAGTGGTAGATTTAGCTCAAGGCCCTGGGTTTGGTCCCCAGCTCCGAAAAAAATAAAGAAAAATAAAAAAAATAAAAATAGTAAAAACAAGGAAAAAGAAATTTGTATCCATTTGAATAAAAGGGATACAAATTCGAAGGGAAGAGATCAAATTATCACTATTTGCAGATGACATGATAGTGTACTTAAGTGACACCAAAAGTTCCACCAGAGAACTACTTAACCTGATAAACAATTTCAGCGAAGTGTCGGGATATAAAATTAACACAAACAAATCAGTAGCCTTCCTCTACTCAAAGGATAAACAGCATGAGAAAGAAATTAGGGAAATGACACCCTTCACAATAGACCCAAATAATAAAATATCTTGGTGTGACTTTAACCAAACAAGTGAAAACTCTGTATGTCAAGAACGTCAAGTCTTTGAAGAAAGAAATTGAGGAAGACCTCAGAAGATGGAAAGATCTCCCATGCTCATGGATTAGGATTAATATAGTAAAAATGGCCATTTTACCAAAAGCAATCTACAGATTCAATGCAATCCCCATCAAAATTCCTACTCAATTCATTATTGAGATAGAAAGAGCAATCTGCAAATTCATTTGGAATGACAAAAATCCCAGGATAGCAAAAACTATACTCAAAAATAAAAGAACTTCTGGAGGAATCACCATCCCTGACTTCAAGCAGTATTACAGACCAATAGTTACAAAAACTGTATGGTATTGGTACAGAGACAGGCAGATAGATCAGTGGTACAGAATTGAAGACCCAGAAATGAACCTATACACCTATGGTCAGTTGTTCTTCGACAAAGGAGCTAAACACATCCAATGGAAAAAGATAACATTTTCAACAAATGGTGCTCGTTCAACTGGAGTTCAGCATGTAGAAGAATGCAGATAGATCCATTCTTATCACCCTGTACAAAGCTTAAGCCCAAGTGGATCAAGGACCTCCACATCAAACCATATATAGAAGAGTGGGGAAGAGTCTCAAACACATGGGTACTGGGGAAAATTTCCTGAACAAAACACCAATGGCTTTTGCTCTAAGATCAAGAATCGAAAAATGAGACCTCATAAAATTGCAAAGCTTCTGTAAGGTAAAAGACACTGACATTAGGACATAATGGCAACCAACAGATTGGGAAAAGATCTTTACCAATCCGACAACTGATCAAGGACTAATAACCAAAATATACAAAGAACTCAAAATGTTAACCTCCAGAGAACCAAATAACCCCATTAAAAATGGGGTACAGAGCTAAACAAACATTCTCAGCTGAGGAATATAGAATGACCAAAAAGCACCTAAAGAAATGTTCAACATCCTTAGTCATCTGGGAAATGCAAATCAAAACAACCCTGAGATTCTACCTTACACCAGTCAGAATGGCTAAGATCAAAGACTCAGGTTGTCACCTGGCAGATGCTGGTGAGAATGTGGAGAAAGAGGAACACTCCTCCATTGTTGGTGGGATTGCAAACTGGTACAACCACTTTGGAAACCAGTCTGGAGGTTCCTCAGAAAATTGGACATTTCATTACCTGGGGACCCAGCTGTATCTCTCCTGGGCATATACCCAAAAGATGCTCCAACATACAACAAAGACAAATGCTCCAGTATGTTCATAGAAGCCTTATTTATAATAGCCAGAAGGTGGAAAGAACTCAGATGTCCTTCAACAGAGGAATGGATTCAAAAATTTGGTACATCTACACAATGAACTACTACTCAGCTATCAAAAACAATGACTTCATGAAATTCTTAGGCAAATGGAATGAACTAGAAAATATCATCCTGAGTGAGGTAACCCAATCACAGAAAAACACCCTTAGTATGTACTCATTGATAAGTGGATATTAGCCCAAAGACTCAAATTACCCAAGATGCAATCCACAGACCACATGAAACTCAAGAAGAAGGATGACCAAAATGCAGATGCTACCACTCCTTCTTGAAAGGGGAAAAATTATCCATAGTAGGGAATATGGAAGCAAAGTTTAGAGCAGCAACTCAAGGAATGGCCATTCAGAGCCTGCCCCACATGTGGCCCATTTATATATACAGCCACCAAAACTAGATAAGATTGATGAAGCTAAAAAGTGCAGGCTGAAAGATATAGATCTCTCCTGAGAAACACATCCAGAGCTTGTCCAATACAGAGGTCAATGCTAGCAGTAATTCACTGAACTGAGAACAGGACCCCGTTTAGAGGAATTAGAGGAAGGATTGAAAGAGCTGAAGGGGCTTGCAACCCCATAAGAACAACAATGACACCCAACCAGAGCTTGCAGGGACTAAACCACTACTGAAAGACTATACATGGACTGACCGAGGGTTCCAACTGCATATGTAGCAGAGAATAGCCTTGTTGGGGATCCAGTGGAAGGGGAAGCCCTTGGTCCTGCCAAGGTTAGACCCCCAGTACAGGGGAATGTCGGGGGGCAGTAAGGAAGGTGGATGGGGGAAACACCCGTATGGGGGATAGGGTGGGGATGTGGGTTTATGGACAGGAAACCGGGAAAAGGAATACCATTTGAAATGTAAGTAAAAAATATATATCTAATAAAAAATTTAAAAAAAGAAAAAATAAATTAAAAAAAATAAATAAGTACAAAGAAGAGAGAAAACCAGAATGAGAAAGATAATGATGTTTCAAATGAAATACATTCCCACTATGAGACTTTCCAGCATTTCCTTCAACATGGTAGCCAGTGAAGCTCCTAGTAGTATCAGCCACATCAGTCTGGATCCTGGGATGAGCTTTGTAAAATGAAAGTGATATAAAGATTTGTTAAGCAGTGAAGTTTTTTCAAGATAGAGAGTTGTCACAGCACAATCTAAACTACAATAAAAGTCAGCATTTTTACTTTAAAAACCTAAAGCTTTATAAGAAATGCAAAAGTATATATGGCTTCACTGTCTAACAGAGTAATCACTAATCACATGTGGCCACTAGTAATATGAAGCTGTTGAATGGAAAGTGCAGAATAATCCCTGCATATCTCTCTCTCTCTCTCTCTCTCTCTCTCTCTCTCTCTCTCTCTCTCTCTTCTCTCTCTCTCTCCTCCCCCCCGAAGATTTGATTCTTCCCTCCTCCCCACTGACACAATGAACATATTTTAAACTTTATTTATTCATTTTTATTTCTTTTTAGATTGTTTTTTAGAATTTATTTATTTTACTTATATGAGTACACTGTGGCTGTCTTCAGACACAACAGAAGAAGACATCATATATCATTACAGATAGTTGTGAGCCCCATGTTGTTGCTGGAATTGAACTCAGGACCTCTGGAAGAGCAATCAGTGCTCTTAACCACTGAGCCCTCTCCAGCCCCCTTTAGATGTTTTTATAATTGAAGTAGAATTACATCACTTTTCATTTCCTCCCTCTAGTCCCTCCCACACCCTTTACTGAAACCCTTCCTTGCCCTATCACATTCAAATTGATAGCCTTTTTTTCTTTGCTTACATTTGTTACATATTGGGAATATATATATATATATATATATATATATATATATATATCATGAGGAGTCTATTTTATTGTTTGTATGCGTATGATTTCAAGATTGATCACTTTTTATTGGACAACTAATAAGAGGCCTCATCTCTAAAAGAAGTGAATTCTCCCTTTCCCCATAGTCTTTAGTTGCCTGTAGTTCTTTGTCTAGGAGTGGGACCTCATGAAGTTTTCTCGCTTACATGTTAGCATGTCTATTGATCTTGCCTTTCTTCTGGGACTGTTTCACAACAGACTTCCTGATATTCTCACTCTTACAATCTTTCCACCCGCTCTTTTGGGATGTTACCTGAGCCGGTATAGAAGGAAAATAGAAGATGAGTAGCACTAGGGATGTTTGATAAAGCCTCAAAGAAACATATTATTTTATATTTACCTAATATCGCTTCTCGGCCTTTTGGCTAAGATCGAGTGTAGTATATTTACCTAATATTACTGTACAATACATGCAAGTGTATGTGTATACATACATATATATATATATACATGTAACAATAACGGAAATTAAAATTATATCATAATAAATAATAAAATAGTGTTAGCCAATAAATAGAACAATATATACATATATTTATAAATATATGTATATATAATGGATATGTATATATCTTAAAGTAAGTTAAGCCACTTGAACTGACAATGCTCCCCACAAGAACAATAGACTAACAAAACCCCCGGTATTAGACAAAAGAAGGTCCTTTGATTCTTATGTCAAAGCTAATTTATACTTGAGGAATTCTCTTGAATCAATTGTTTTCTCCTGTTAAACTTTTAAAGGATTTCTAGGAGGCTCTGAAGTCACATTGGCATGAATCTCTTTAAGGTTTTTCTTTACTTCAAACTGATTTTAAAAAATGCATGAGACATATTGTGTGGTGATTTCTCTTTTTCCACTTAAGTAACAACAATTTGGAGATTTTTTTGAGTCACTTATTGTCACAAATCTTCTCTCAATACTTCATAATTTTCTTTTTTTTAAAGATTTATTTATTTATTATATATAAGTACACTGTAGCTGTCTTCAGATACACCAGAAGAGGGCATCAGATCTCTTTACAGATGGTTGTGAGCCACCATGTGGTTGCTGGGAATTGAACTCATGACCTCTGGAAGAACAGTCGGGTGCTCTTAACCGCTGAGCCATCCCTCCAGCCCCATAATTTTCTTTTACACACAGCTTTTAAGCCCAACCAAAATCTTTTGTTTAGCAAATAGAAAAATGAAATAAAGATATAAAACCAAATTGCATAAATTAGGGACTGAATGCATTTTGCCCTCTAGATCATAAATTATATCTAGTTATACTTATGACTAGGCTATCTCTGCCTTTTTAATCTATTATGGTCATAATAAGGAAGTGGGAAAAAACTCAACAATGAAATAAGAGTTCAATAATGAACAAATGGTCTGAGTCAGGATTACTCAAAACAATATAAATTGCCACAATTATGTGGAAACCATCAACAACCCTAATAACCATTGGAACCCTGAATTATAGGTACAAATTGGACTTTAAAGCTCATGTTCAGGAAATGAGGTAGAGCAAAATGGTGGAGTAGTACTCCCCATTGATGGCTTATCAATTTGATGAACCTCTTCACTCACAAAAACATGTTTACAAAGAGTTAATGACATCAGGCAGTAGATCACACAATCCATTTCAGAAACTTGAGCACCATTTCCCAATAGAAATACAATGTGAATTGCAGTGGAATTTCACATTGAAGTCACACCGAAAACTACAAAAACAGGTGAAGTTTAGTAATGCAAATTAGAAAGGTCAATCTAGTCCAAAGGTTACTCTGTCTGCACCTAATACGCACAAAAATCACCAAGACAATATTTGGGTATCACTAACTACTTGAGATCTAGAATACTTTTTGTCCTTTCAGCACATCTTAATTTGCTTCAGAGTTACCTGGGGCTAGCCACCACCACATTGGGCAGGTCAATTTTATGTCCGGCCACTTTTGTAATGTAACTGTTTACTAAAAGTATTAGAGGAAAATGCAGTGTAGGTGGTGTTTTTTTCCAATCCAAGCTTGACATAAGAAAGTCTGGCTCTTTTTGGATATAACTTCATGGCTATTTTGTGCTAATTGCATATACACAATTAATTCCCTCTTGGTTTTTACTCTCACTATGTAGCATAGCTTCCTTTTCTGATCTACATAGCCAAAAGCCAGAAGTGCCTTCTTGAAGCCAACTGTAATTCCATTCCAAAGACAGATTAAGCACTTTCTTCTTATTTAATGCCAGCTGCATACATATTTCTCCACATGGCTGACTTACATTTCAGGCAAATACCAGGCCCAAGTTCACTCAGGGCTTTTTATCACTCCTGGGACAGCATTAGGGTTGGGGCAAACATCTGATTGCTTCCCTTTATTCAATCCCCTAAAGCATTAGGAGATGAAAATAACACACACACACACACACACACACACACACACACACACGAGAGAGAGAGAGAGAGAGAGAGAGAGAGAGAGAGAGAGCAATTTATTTTAAATCTGAAGCATCCACCATTTGACGATCTCTTTTGCCAGGATTTCTGCCACATTAATCTCCCAACTCCAGCAGTAGCACAGTTTAGAGACTGAAATTTTAAATAATGAAGGATGCCCTTCCTCAGAGGAGCACTTTAGAGACTGGCAGCCTGGGATGATGAAAAATGCACACCAGCAACTGGGAGTCCCAAAGTGCAGGCCAACATAGAGGACAAACCGTAGAGAAGAGCAGTTAAAGGTTCAGTTAGAAAACTTTAGTGTCACTTTGCCAAATACCATCTTACTTAAAAACTGTATGATCTTGGACAAGTCACCTAATACTTTTGTCCTATTTTTTTCCTTCATCTTAATATAGGAACCATAACGCCTACTCCATGAATCTATCAGGAAGATTTAAAGATACCATGGTGCATAAAGACTTGTTACAATCCCCGAGTAAGTTAAAAGGATAAAAATTGTTAAGGCTTATACTGCAGTAACTATGTCCATGTCTACAATTCAATGTTAGCCCTGCTATTCACTAGCTTTGAGACCACTGAACATGTTTCTTTTTTCCATGACTACTCTGATAGGGTCAAGGTCTTAGCCTTGTAAAGTTGTTAGAACCAAATGTGACAGTGTATATCCTCTACACAGTATGATGTACACAGTGGTCACTTTATACATTTCCACTCTTGATCTATTAATGATGACAATATCTCCATTACAATGAGACTTGTTTGCAGCTCAGGTTTTTCTGGAACTATGTAGCCCAGACTGGCCTCAAATCCTCCTATCTTGTTTATTTCCTTTGAAAAGACTTTACTAGGACATGGGAAGAGAACACATAAGACCTTTGGGACAGCCTGCTTGGGAAGGCACACACAGTACACCGCCCACAGCAGGAGTGCTGCTGGAGTTATCAGTGGAGCTGACATGCCCCATTTTTGGTTTCAGCTTTTAGTCTATGGGTGTCCTTTGTTCTCCCTGCTCAGGGTGCTTTCCAGACTGAGACCTGAGCTACCATCATCCTAACTCCTCGGCTTCACACCGGACGTGGCCTTCATGGTCATGCACACACCACAAGGGCCCTGATATATTTCTATTGGTCTCTTATTAACAAAAGTCACGTTTTTAACAAGATAGAAGTGGGAGAACTTTATTATCCGGACATCAGAAAAGTAAAATAAAGAGGCAACAGGAGCAGAGAAATCTCAGTTCTGTGACTCAAATTAAATTATGTACAACAGACGAGAAGAGGCGAAAGTGTGGCAAGCTATTTTAAATCAATCTACATGATACTCCCTGCTTTCTGTTGCCCCCAGACTCTGAACAAAAAAGGAGAAAGAACCCTCAATGCTATTAGTCATGAAAATGCCTCTGGCAGAGGAGCAGCTTGTAAGAGGACAGCGACAGCAGGATGTACATAAAATGCCTGATGAAAGGCAGGCTCCTCAAAACAGAGGGCTTCCCCCGGGAAATTAAGGCTGGCAAGCTCAGGAGCATTCTCCATATGCCCTGTCTGCCATCATCAACCACAGCCACCTGTGACAAAATGTCCCCACCTTCTAATGTGCCCGAGGTCAGGCTTTGCCATGCTGTCGATTCTTTTTTTTTTTTCTTGTCTCTTCACTTTTGCTTTCTCTTCCCCTACAGCTTGTTCATTTAATTATTCATTTGATAAACATATCAGTAGCATTACGGAGTTCCTTGTTGACTCTATTGTCTCACATAGCTGTTCTGGTCTGTCTGAATCATAATCATGACCATACCTGTATGTAGGCTGTTTGACACAGGGACTTGAAACTGTGATGATCTCTGGTTGTGTTAAAGTACACAGGTGAGTATGTGCATGACATGCATGGTACTCACGAGTCAAGGAACTCTCTTCAGGAGAGTCTGTCTTCTAGAGCAAAATTCTTCTAACCAATGTGATCTATTAGACAAGCTAAAATTAGCTGCTTTAACAGATGCATACATGCCCTACCCCACATTCTGCAGCTTAATGCAGAAATGCTTGCTTCACACATAATCCTTTAGTGCAGAGTAGCCACTCTGCAACTGTTCTCAAAGTCGTGGTTCCAGGACCATGGAGCTATCATCTTCTGACCAAACTGCCTTCAATGTGTAATTTCTCTAGGCATCCTTCAGGAATGTCCAGTAGTCCAGTCTGCCAGAAGACTAAGGGATAGAGAACCAACTACAGGACAGGTTTTCATGAGTCACAACTGAATAGGGCCATTTACTCTTCTGTCTACTTTCCACTGGTCATACCACATGACACAACCATAGTGAAACTCAAAGAATATGTAGTGATCATCTAATGACATTCTCAGACATCAACAGTTCTATTCATTTATACTTTTTCCTGATAAACCAACTCAGGAACCATTCGATTTGATTATGAAAGTAAACAGACACAGCTTGTCAGTAACAAAACCAATGTCTTCTGAGTTTGTCAAGGGACAAACAATGTGTCTTTCTTGCCATTGATTTGCTTTAAAAATCAGAGATTTAAAAGGAATTTGCTGATCTGTGCCCCATATAGCTCATTCAAAACAACATCCTCAAACACCAGACAATAGTGACCATAAGCCTGTAAGCACTTTATTGATGATCAAAATATATCCATTACAGGAACTAAAGAGATGGCTCAACTTGTAAAGTGCTAGCCACACAACTATGATGATTTAAGTTTGGAATCCCTAGCAGCCACGTATAGAGCTGAACATACTAGTGAGTTTAGGGGTGGGCAGACAGGGAGATAGATCCCTGAAGCTCACTGGATAGCCAGTCCAACCAAATCAGAGAGCTCCAGGTTCACTGAGAAATGCTGTCTCAACAAAGTAGAAAGGGAATTGAGGAACACATCCCACACTGACTGCTGCCTTCCACATGCATACACAGACACAAACACACATACAGCACACACACAGAAGACACTATATACATATATAAAAATATAATGAAACCTATTATGATGCATGATTAATATATACTAATAAAAATAAAACTAGATCCTTAAAAATCTAGTTAAAATGAGGTTGTAGTGTCTGGTGTTGACATGACCCTGGTAACAGATTGTAAAGAAAACAATCTATTTTGTCTCTACTCTCCTGCCCTGTGCAAATTATTAAGGCCATGTTGGGGCTGGAGAGATGGCTCAGCCATTAAAGGCTAGGCTCACAACCAAATATATAAGGCCATGCTGAATAGTAACACTAAGACAGAGCCTTGTTATAGTGTCCATTGGAAGACTTATAAAATAGAGAACAAGCTAGAAATATGATCATAGTTATCACACAGGCTAGGAAGAATTTTACTGATAGAGAAAAGCATTTACATGAGGTATGGTTACTAAAAGTAGTCTCAACAATCAAGAGTTTTATTGTACTTATAAAGATCATGTGGCAGATCCAAAGTCCCAATCCTTAGACTGTGGTAAAGTCATAGTAACCCAGAAAAGTTCAAGGTCATCATCTCATTCTCTTTTCTCTGAAAAAGGACCAGCAGAGAAGGGAGATGCTGATACTCAACAGTGAAGAAAGATAGAGAGGAAAGGCAGACAGACACCGCTAAAAGAGGAAGGAGAACTGAGCAGAACAGCACAAGTCAATTGTTCCAGCAGTCAAGAAGCAGAGGCAAAAGGATCATGAGTTTGAAGTCATTGTAAGCTATGTACCAAGGCCGCCTGGGTGACAGACAAGAAACACTGTCTCTAAACAAACAGCAGAAAACAAAAAGGACAGGAAAGGACTTGACTCTCATGACTCAATCATGAGATGGCTCATTAGTAGCAATGACAAAGGTAGTAGGGTACAGTTATTTGGTGACATTTAATCTTGAGTCTGCTGGGAAGATTATGTTAATGTTTAACTGGCCTCAAAAAGATGTGACAGCTCAATTTTGGCAAGGAACAGTGAAAACCTGCTTTTTAAAACCTTATCTTTTGTGCACATGTGTACAAATTAAGAAATCACATTCCATAATCTATACTTCTGCTAGAAATTCAGAAGAGAAAAACATTAACTCCCCCCCCCAAAAAAAACTGCACACTAAACAACATTACCAGCTACTCAATTTCTTGGTCAATCTCTGATTCAAGACTTAATAGTCTTTTGCTTTGAAGATATCAGAGTGAAAATGATAATACAATGACCACTTAAGTAATAATATTCAGAGTTGCAAAGAACCCCGCTGCTTATGTGTCTTTCTACTTAGCAGAATGGTTGTGAGAATTGAGTCAGAAAAGTCAAGTTTAGGCGTGGTGATGCTTGTCTGTCATCCCAGCACCTTGGAAATTTGAACAGAAGAAGCAGGAGTTTAGGGCAAGCCTGGTCCTGGGCTACATAGCAAGTGCTGACAGAGACAGACAGACAGGCAGGCAGGCAGACAGGCAGAGACAGAGAGAAACAGACAGAGACATAGTCAAGAGAAAGGACAAAATATACAAAGTAATCATCTTTGTTGTCATCCTCAACAATTTCTTTATTTTTATATATATTGATCCTTACAAATCTTTTTTTTTGGCTTTTCTAAAGAGATTTATTTATTTATTATATATAGGTACACTGTAACTCTCTTCAGACACACCAGAAGAGGGCATCAGATCTCATTACAGATGGCTGTGACCCACCATGTGGTTGCTGGGAATTGAACTCAGGACCTCTGGAGGAGCAGTCAGTGCTCTTAACCACTGAGCCATCTCTCCAGCCCTCGCTGGTTTTTTTTTTGTTTGTTTGTTTTGTTTTTTGTTTTTTGTTTTTTGTTTTTATTAACTTGAGTATTTCTTATATACATTTCGAGTGTTATTCCCTTTCCCGGTTTCCGGGCAAGCATCCCCCTAATCTCTCCCCCTCCCCTTCTTTATGGGTGTTCCCCTCCCCATCCTCCCCCCATTGCCGCCCTCCCCCCAACAATCTAGTTCACTGGGGGTTCAGTCTTAGCAGGACCCAGGGCTTCCCTTTCCACTGGTGCTCTTACTAGGATATTCACTGCTACCTATGAGGTCAGAGTCCAGGGTCAGTTCATGTATAGTCTTTAGGTAGTGGCTTAGTCCCTGGAAGCTCTGGTTGCTTGGCATTGTTGTACTTTTGGGGTCTCGAGCCCCTTCAAGCTCTTCCAGTTCTTTCTCTGATTCCTTCAATAGGGGACCTATTCTCAGTTCAGTGGTTTGCTGCTGGCATTCGCCTCTGTATTTGCTGTATTCTGGCTGTGTCTCTCAGGAACGATCTACATCCGGCTCCTGTCGGCCTGCACTTCTTTGCTTCATCCATCTTGTCTAATTGGGTGGCTGTATATGTATGGGCCACATGTGGGGCAGGCTCTGAATGATCCTTACAAATCTTTTGCACAAGATTTTCCTTTCATGTTCTCTACTTCATTCTATACTTTAAAAGAATAATATTGATATTTCATGTTCCATTTAAACATTGTCTATTCTTTATACCTGGTATCTCTCATAGAACTTTTGATAGTATGTGTATAATTTCTTTTTTTAAACAAAATTTACTTAAAATTTATTGTGAAAAAAGAACAGATATGAAACTGCAGAAGAGAACCTCCTGTCACAGAAAGTCTCTCTCTGGATAACAGCATGTTCTGCCAGCTTCAATTAGTTTTAAATGCACTTCATTCATTCATTCATTCATTCATTCATTCATTCATTAGCTTTACACACTGATAACCATTTACACTCACCCCTAGTTCTTCTCCCATTCTTCCCATCCTTCCTATCCATTACTCCCTTTTTCTTCAGAAAAGTAGAGCTCCCCCCTACCCCCCTCTCAGATTCCCACATGTTTTGGCATATCTTGTTGCAGAACAACTAGACACAGCTTTGTGTTCTCCTACTGGGGTCAGGGGAGGCAGCACAGCAGCGATAAATTATCCCAAAGAAAGGCAACAGAATAAAATACAGACCCCGGTATTGCTCTTAGGAGTCCCACATAAAGACCCAGATGCATAATGGTTAAAAATGTTTAAAGTGCATAGGTCAGTCCCATGCATTATTCATGGTAGGTGGTTCAGTCTCTGTGAGCCCTTATGGCCGAAGGTTAGCAGATACTTTATTTCTTTGTAAACCTCTTGAATTCCTTTCACTGGAATACAATAATGTGTGGCTGCATAGATACATGTTTGGATGGATGAATAGGTTGGCTGGCAAAAGAATGGGAAAGTAGATGCTTAGAGGGATGGCTGGGTGAGCTAGAGTCGTAGAAAGGTACAAAGGCAGTATAAAATCTCAATCAAATAGGCTGTAAACCATCCTGGGTATGGACTTCAGCTGTGTGACTTTCATTAAATTATTCAGTCACTCAAGTCCGGACTCCTCATCTGTATAATGGAGCTGACAATATAATCTTCTGGATATATGGTCGGGATTAAATAAATTGATTCAATCTTTTATTTTGATAGTGAATGAAAATTAAAATCTATATTTGGCTTTTTGTAATCCACTATTCCGGAAGCATTAAAGGAACTCATCCATGTCTGTGTAGTTTTCAGACATAGTCATTAGGCTGAGTCCTGTGAAGCAGTGACTGTTCTCGTAAGAGCTCTGCTCTGTGTGGAGATTAAATGTAATCAGCAGGGTTTTTTTAATGTGAGCGAATGGCAACTTGCTCAAAGCAGACAAGAAGAGTACCAAAAGTAATTAACTTTCCAACCATTACTCTCTTCACTTATCTCCTTAAACATCCTCACAAATAGTAGGAATATGCTCGTGAAAATTAGCAACTCCTTTGCTCCCACAAACTACTAGCATTGGTTAACATGAAGCAAGTGTTATAGTAATCTTGTTCTACCTTAAATGTGCCTTTCTAACATCACAGATATAGGTGCTCTTGGTAGGGCTTGTGTAGAGATATCTGGGTGAGGTGTTATTTTCCACAGCCCCATCACAGATCAGTGTTTGCAAGAGGAAGCGTCTGGGGCAGGATATAGTGATGACTTCTGTAGTCTTCTCATCTTCTGGAAAACTGGTCACTGGGTGAGTACACAGATGTCCTTTGAAATTACCACCTGCCTCCATCTGTATAAGGAAAAGTGTTGCTAAATGATGAAAACACAATGTCTGGCTTTGATGAGCTATTGGGAAGGGATGTCTTATTTTGATTTCCCCCCAAACGAGAGACTAGGGCACTGGGTCTGAGAGTTAGTGCAAAAGAATGCATAAGGTAGAAGGAATAGAGCAGGGAAGGAGGAAAAGTGGATCGCAGTGTGCATTATTAAAGACATTGATATACATGCATGGTGATAAGTCAGGACGCCATTCCACCAGAGAAGAAAAATATGCATGTGTATATATGTGTATCTGTGTGTGTGCCTACCTCCCTCTATATGTGTTGTGTGTATGTTCATATGTGCACGTGTGACTCCCTGCCTTTGTGTGTGAGTGTGGTATGTGCTGTGTGTATATGTGTTGTGAATGTGTGTGAGAGACTCTGTGTGTTTGTGACTGTGGCTGTGTGTGTGTGTTTGTGTGTGTGTGTGTGTGTGTGTGTGTGTGTGTGTTGCTTTGTTCGTTTCAAGATTGATTCCTGAGGTACTCACCTTAGATTTATAGTCTATACTCATACAAGGGATAATTGTTCTTGAAAGGTATCAGGAGATGCTTCGGGCATGGCTCAGACAGTAAGCTTCTTGTCATGTAAGCTGAACAATCTGAGTCTGATCACCAGAACCCATGGAAAAAAACAGTAAAGCATAGCGGCATGGACTTTTAATCCCAGCACTGGAAAGACAGAAATAGCAGAAGGACTTACTGGCCTCCTTGCCTAGTGTACTTGGGGAACTTTGGAGAAATGAAAGACCCAGTATCAAAATAACAAGGTCAACAACACCTGAGAGAAAACACCCAAATTGACTTTTAGCCTCCCCATGCATCATGTGTACCTGCATATATGTGTGTGTGTGTGTGTGTGTGTGTGTGTGTGTGTATGCACAGAGAGGAGGAGGAGGAGGAGGGGGAGGAGGAGGAGGAGGAGGAGGAGGAGGAGGAAGAAGAAGAAGAAGAAGAAGAAGAAGAAGAAGAAGAAGAAGAAGAAGAAGAAGAAGAAGAAGAAGAAGAAGAAGAAGAAGAAGAAGAAGAAGACGACATGTATGCTTGCTGTCATCTCGGGCTTTTCACTCTCACTTATTTTCCCACCATGATCTCACTGCAAGCTCAGTGAAGCAGAGCTGCTATTGGGCTATTGGTTCTGCCTAATCAAAGTAACTTCCTAGTTCATATGTTTGGGAACCATTGTTATGTAACCAGCATTTGTGTGATAGGACTGGCTACAGCTACCTGAGAGGATGGGAGCAGGGCAGCCTAAGACCAAGTCCTTCACAGTTATGGACTCAGGGACATAAATAAAAACTCAACAATAGATCTTCCAGATAGGTGTTCTCATCTTGACTTCATCTGCTATTGTTTTCTCTGTGGCTCTCTTTGGCCTCTCCCAAACTCCCCTCCTTGATTAACATCATGCTGACTATCACCTAGAATTCCAGCACTAACCCATCACCTGACCACTAATGTCCTAGAAATGTTCTGTCTATCTATTGAAAAGCCTAGCCCTCCTTCCTTACCACAGCACTGCAGAAGAACCCCCTTTCCCAACAGCATATCCTTCTTTGTAGAAACATAATACAGAGATGACGTGAGCAAGAAACTTGGGTGTCACTCTAGACTTCTCTGCCTCCCTCTTACTCAATGAGCAACCTCCACAGACCTGCCTAGTGTACCTTGACATCCTTCCTTCTCTCTACTTCATTGTTAGAGGAACAGTTCAAGTCTTCATATATATTCACTGAAACTAATGTCATCATCCCCTCACTAGTCTCTGTACCATTCAAGATTTTTTTCTTTCATTCCTTCCCGTGTACCAACCCATAACTCTCCTGAAATCTTTTCTACGGCATGAGTCAGATCATTTTATACTTCTGCACAGTTCTCTAGAAATCCAAGCTCATGGTTTTGAACATATTTTGGCCACAGGAGTGATGACTGGTCTGCCTTCTCAAATTCAATAACCTAGAAATCAAGCTGGACTGGGCTTCATTCAGCATGCAGTGAGCTTCTGAATAAAGAAAGTGAGAAGGAAAAGGAAAAGTTTTATGAGCCACCTATGTGTTATCAAGAAGGTGCAGTGGTCTATGTTTCCTTATTGAGCTACAGAAACATTCATTAGGGTCTTAGAATGATGTCTGAGAAAACAACATTTATAAAGCAAACATAACCCCCACAGTGTGATATGGTGTGGGGGGGGTGAGCGCGCATAGATATGTATATATCAAAGCTAAGGTTATTCAGTTCATGATTTAAGGGGGAAAACTGTATAAATACAACACACACACACACACACACACACACACACACACACACACACACTTGCAAAGCAAAACGTGCTCCTTGGCTGCTTTCCCAACATCATCCCCTCCTCTTTCCAACATGTTCTTCCAACCCTGCCAAGCCAATTTCTTTTTCTCAGTGAAATACACTGCTTGCAACTCCATTTCCCTGGGGCAATTCTGCCTCCAGTATGTAAATACCCTCTTCTCCCAGTTTGCTGGTCTGTACAATAAAGAGAATTCCTTTCTCTGCCTATATTATTCTACTATATGTTTTAAGTGATAATATCCTGTTGCAATGATTTGTATATCTGCATCTTTTACTACACTTAGAAAGGTTTTAAATTTGGGGAATGATATTTGTATATTTATAATGCTAACATCATGGGATATAGATTCCCATGGTGTTATATGATGAGTTTGAAAGATCATTCTTTTTATGTAGTGGTATCATATATAAGTCATCCAATTAAAGCCAAACGTGGTGACTGATAAGAAATGGTTTTTGATGAAGAGATCAAAAGGCTCATGCTTGCAATTAGAGGCAGCCCAATGCTGATGACCATTTGACAGCCAAAAATTTCAGAGGCAACTGGGCCGAGATGCTGCATAAATGGATCATGTCAGCTCTAATATAAACAGTTGGTGCTCTTAAACGAGGAGAAATTATTTGAATTACAGTGATTGCCTCATTCCTGTGAATTCCCTCAGCAACAACACAATCTGTTCACCCAAAAGGGTCTTTTGAAAAGCATCCCACATTTTAAGGCGGTGTTTCACATGATGAATAAATTCACTCAGAAACATCTGTTAAGGTAGTTTCTACAAGGCAGAAATGATTTCCTTAACAGGAGTGAATTGCATGAAGTACTTCTTGGTTATACAAATAGTGTCTGACATTTGAAATTGTCATGACCTCCTCAAAGGACACACAGCAACAAGTAGGTAAAGGAGGGAGAAAGGCTAAATTTCTGTGCTTTATTATTTCATTTGTGTTTATGTGCATTATTCTGTTTACTTTGAATGCTAAGGGCTTGTGACATCTTGAATGCATTATTCTATTTCTTGCCCCTATAATCTGTTCTATAATCCTAATTCTTCTCTCATTCTAGAAAGATCTTTTTACCCCTTTAAGACATAGAGCAGATGTCTTCCATTCCAGAACTCCAGCTTCAGCTTCCTTCAACTCCCTTCCCTGTGCTCTCAGTATCCTGAACACATCTCCATTTCACATATGTTCTGTCATGATGGGAAAGGTAGGGCAACATGCAGGGAAAGCATGTTGGCAGGAGCAGAAATCCATACACAAGGAGCAGAGAGAGAGAGAGAGAGAGAGAGAGAGAGAGAGAGAGAGAGAGAGAGAGAGAGCGTGGATGAGTCTATAAACCCTTAAAGCCCACCTCCAGTGTCAGGCTTCCTCCAGCATGACTGCACCTATTAGAGGTTCCATAACCTCCCCAAATAGTGCTACTAATTAGGGGTCAAGTCTTCAATTACATAAGCTGATGGGGAACATTTCTCATTTAAACCAACACACCATTCATTAACTCATCATACGGGATTTATGCCTCTGGAGAACTCTGACTAATATACATGCCTTTTTCAGAAGGTAAATTCTATAATTTTACCTACAATATTTTACAAAAATCAGGAATGATGAATTGGGATCACTGACTAAAATCTCTTCGTGAATCTTCGGGTGAGTAGTCCACAATAATAACATTATATAAAGAATATCAACCACTTGTCTAACTCAGACACATAAGTTAAGCATTAATTCTTTTTATGACTCATACATTTGAACTTACATGACTAGGGCACTGCTGTACTCTAATAAATAAGAGAAAGGAAGCTTTCATCCCACTCTCTGGCAGACTCGAAGAGCATTAAAAATACTATATTTTAAAATGCTACCTCTCTGGTCTGTCAAAGAAATATTATATGGTAGATTTATGAGCTGCAGTGTAACTCAAAATCCTTGATTTGTACAGTAAATTTTATTTTTCCCTCTGAAGCACCATGCCGTTTGGAATTCCCAGTATCAGCGCCCATGAGAAGCCAGATAACTCAGTCACCACACACATATAAAGAAGTTTTCCATGCTTGGCTTGGCTTTTTTTTCCTCCCTTCACCTTCAAGCACTTCTTACAAAGCACTCCAATACATCTATTTTTAAAACTGTACTGTTTCTTATCCATTTGATTGATTCAGGCTGACAGCTCTTGGGAGAGAATAGAATATTCACCATCAAGGATCCCCCTCTTCTTGAAATAATTTTCACCTTGAAGTACAGTGTAATGTATTTAATTCATCTCTGCATTGTGCCATGAGCTGAGTCTTATTATCTTCTTCCTACCTGTTAACCATTTGCAAGTTAAATTTCATTTTAGACCTCTAATCATAAATTTAAGAAATATAGTTACATCACCTTGGATTTGGCCACCAAAAAAGAAAAAAACCAATCTAGGTCTGTTGAGCTGGAAAAGACTTTCCATAGAAAGTTAAGAGGCACGGAACTTGATCACAAATACAGGAGTTGCTCCAGTGTAAAAGGGGCCAGTTTTCTCTTATTTTTTCATTAAGTAATGTATTCATTTATTCACTTTACATCCTGATCACAACCCCCTTCCTTCTGGTTCCTCCCTAACACAGCCCCTCCTCCAAACCCACTTCCCTTCTCCTCTGAAAAGGGGAAGGCCTCTTCTGGGCATCAACCCATCCTGGCCCATCAGTCACTGCAGGACTAGGTGCATCCTTTCCCACTGAGACCAATAAGGTGGTCCAATTAGGGGAACAGGAGCTACAGGCATGAAACAGAAGAGGGCAGTTTTCAAAGAGCAAATTTGCAGCCTCTGTCACCTGCTTCCAACTCCCACTGAAAGACAGTGGCAATCCAATTTTTAAAACAAGAATCCTTATTATAAGGGAAAATGAGAAAAGGATTTTCTACTCTTTCCGCCCTGTAACATGGGAGATTCTTTTTTTCAAAGATTTATTTTATTTATTTATTTTTGTATGTGAGTAAGTACACTGTTGTTCTCCTCAGACACACCAAAAGAGGGCGTCATACCCCATTGCAGATGGTTGTGAGCTACCACGTGGTTGCTGAGAATTGAACTCAAGACCTCTGGAAGAGCAGTCAGTGTTCTTAACCACTGAGTCATCTCTCCAGCCCCAACATGGGAGATTCTTAAAAGGGTAGTATCCAGTCAGTATGGGAACAAGTGTAGTAAAAATACATCAGTGCATAGTTAAAAAGTTTATTCACTCACCTCACACCAGTGCGATTGGCTAAGATCAAAAACTCAGGTGACAGCAGATGCTGGCGAGGATGTGGAGAAAGAGGAACACTCCTCCATTGTTGGTGGGATTGCAGACTGGTAAAACCATTCTGGAAATCAGTCTGGAGGTTCCTCAGAAAATTGGACATTGAACTGCCTGAGGATCCAGCTATACCTCTCTTGGGCATATACCCAAAAGATGCCTCAACATATAAAAGAGACACGTGCTCCACTATGTTCATCGCAGCCTTATTTATAATAGCCAGAAAATGGAAAGAACCCAGATGCCCTTCAACAGAGGAATGGATACAGAAAATGTGGTACATCTACACAATGGAATATTACTCAGCTATCAAAAACAACGAGTTTATGAAATTCGTAGGCAAATGGTTGGAACTGGAAAATATCATCCTGAGTGAGCTAACCCAATCACAGAAAGACATACATGGTATGCACTCATTGATAAGTGGCTATTAGCCCAAATGCTTGAATTACCCTAGATCCCTAGAACAAACGAAACTCAAGACGGATGATCAAAATGTGAATGCTTCACTCCTTCTTTAAATGAGGAAAAAGAATACCCTTGGCAGGGAAGGGAGAGGCAAAGATTAAAACAGAGACTGAAGGAACACCCATTCAGAGCCTGCCCCACATGTGGCCCATACATATACAGCCACCCAATTAGACAAGATGGATGAAGCAAAGAAGTGCAGACCGACAGGAGCCGGATGTAGATCGCTCCTGAGAGACACAGCCAGAATACAGCAAATATAGAGGCGAATGCCAGCAGCAAACCACTGAACTGAGAATAGGTCCCCTATTGAAGGAATCAGAGAAAGAACTGGAAGAGCTTGAAGGGGCTCGAGACCCCAAAAGTACAACAATGCCAAGCAACCAGAGCTTCCAGGGACTAAGCCACTACCTAAATACTATACATGGACTGACCCTGGACTCTGACCCCATAGGTAGCAATGAATATCCTAGTAAGAGCACCAGTGGAAGGGGAAGCCCTGGGTCCTGCTAAGACTGAACCCCCAGTGAACTAGTCTATGGGGGGAGGGCGGCAATGGGGGGAGGGTTGGGAGGGGAACACCCATAAGGAAGGGGAGGGGGGAGGGGGATGTTTGCCCGGAAACCGGGAAAGGGAATAACACTCGAAATGTATATAAGAAATACTCAAGTTAATAAAAAAAAAGAAAAAAAAACAGAAAAAAAAAAGTTTATTCACTCAGTGCTGTTAATTCCAAGACAGAAGCAAAGCTATGCTTGGGGTTGGAGAGCTGGCTTGGTAGTTAAGAATACATAATGCTCTAAAAGAGGACCTGAATTCTATTGGCAGCACCTATATTGGGCAGCAACCTGGAGCTAGACTTACAGGTTGCTGCACTAACATGCATATAAGCCCATACAGATACACACATATACATAATGTAAAACTAATACAAATAAATAAAAAAATTTTGCTGCTATTCCAAGTGGAAGCTCTACTTCACCAGAAAAGCAGGGAGAAAAGACAGCTGTTAACTATAAATGGTAAAAGTACGCATAGATACCGTTTCCCTCGTTGTGAGTCTTGCTCCTGGAGGTGCTTGACTCATATTCTAGTCTTTGTTCATACGTGGGACAGTTGGGTTTCTAAGTTGTCAGAAGGGATCTCAAAGAAGAATGCAGAAAGGTATGTGCTTGAGTTAGAGTCATGTGTGAGCACAGTCTGGTTTTGCAAGGAAACTTCCATCTCTGCCACAGCTGAAAATCAAAGATGGGAGCTAGCTGGGGTAATGAAGGTGCAGTGGGCATCAGTAGGAGATTCCATTTCCCCTGGACTTCCTTACTGGATCATTCTAGAAAGAGTACATCTTCACTTTCTAACCACTTACTTATTTTATTTATTTTTTTATTAACTTGAGTATTTCTTATTTTTAACCCACTATGATGAAGTTTCAAGCTCAGGGAAGGAAAGTTGCTGTCCTTTGGGTGGTACTGATGTTTCTATATAAGGTGCCACTTCTTAGATCTTATGATTGGGAGTAATTGCTAAACAGGGTACATTTCTGTCATGAGACTGGATCAGGACACCAGGACTTTCAGGACTATAAAATATGACTTGTGCTACAACAAGTCATTTTCCTTCAGTGGACAAGGACAAGAGCAGTCTAAGCAGGTATGGAAAGCACTTACTAAGTACCCATCTGAGCCCTAGCATCTGTGCTTCCAATATGATATTAGAAGTCATCCTTTTTTGCTCTGAAGGCTTTCTGTTTTCCCAAATCTCTAATTACATTGCTAGAAAATACCTTGGGCTTTCATTAACAGATATCAGAGCAGGAATAGTTAGCAGCCAGTAGACCACAGATGGATAGACAAATAGGCTATAGAATCTGTAATGGGGAAAGGTGCCACCAGAAGTGATTAAGGACAGCCATTCACAACAAGTTTGCCCTACTTCTCAGTCTGCTGTAGGTCTAGCCTGTATGCCCGTACCATCTCCCACAACTCTGGAAAATGTGCTTCCTTATTTCACTGCCATTAATTTTCACTGTCCCTTCTTGGCCTTTTCTATTTGTATGTTAATGGAGAAGACATTTTACTGAAAAACTTTTGGCGTTCTCTTTCCATAACCAAATCGGAGTGCGTATTAACTATGAGTTTGCATCAGTGTTGAAATACTGTAGTCATTCAACTATATGGGCATGGATTTCATTCAAATTTGCTACTTGAATTAATTAATTAGGAAGGTAAGATATAGTAAGTATATTATGAATGATTATTACTGATATTAAGGAGATAAATAAGATCATTAATAATGTATACATTATTGATATTGCATATATACATGAATGTATATGCATACAATAACAGATGTTTTATATATAAAAAACCTGCTATTTTTAGTTAATATTATTTAAATGGAGCTTTCAATCCAAAGCATTACTGATAGCCAAGGCCTACACACAAAACTCTGGTTATCTAAGAAAGAAAAATCACCATTGCTCCTGGCTGCTTACAATAGTCACACATTCCCTTAAGCTTTTATTTTGCCCTCAGCTGTAATAAGCCCATTCCATTCCACTGGCAATCAGATAATGGGATGCATTTTCATATTTATCTGCTTTCCTGTTGGTGGCCTCTTCAGGCATGCTCCCTGATTGCTCTCCAATCATTTCCCACCTCTTTTGAGAACATTAGGTATTAATTCAAGCTTGTCAAATCTTATATGATATATTCTATTTAGGAGCTAATATCTCATCAACCTTACCTGGCACTAGAAAATTCAATTACTCAAGATACCAGCTGTTATCCTAGAAACATTGTGTATCTTTTGGAACAACTAATCAGAAATGTTCTTACAGAGCTTAGATTTATTTATTTATTTATCTATCTACCTATTTATTCTTTTTGCATCTGGTAAAGCTCTATGAATTATATATAAAGTAGGCCACCGTGAGTGTTCCAAATAAGTGAAAAAATATGGTATAAGAGCTTCTCTGTTGTCACAATAAGTAATAGTAAGCAATACAACACATACGTAAGTATTTTGCACAAATTTTGAGAAGACCTCCAAAGCCCGTTGTTATTTAATCCTAATGAAAGCACATTAAAGTCTGGAGTAGTCTTTGATAAGGCTTAGGTACATCTTGTTAAATATCTTAGAGATGTCAAGTATTTCTTTAATGGATGAAAATATTGAAAAAATCTATCTGAAGCAATATATTGTGGCAAAATAGAATGAAAATTTCCACAGCTCATTTTGCAAGGCCAAGATTATCTCTCCAAGACGTCAAAATGCTACAGAGTTCACTGCACCAAGCTCCAGTTATGAAAATATTCAGTGCATCATTTAACCTGGAGACATGAAGAGTGTGGTCATGTGCACCGCAGCAGCAAGGTAATAACTATAGTGATTTCAAAGAGGGGACATGCATAAAACATAGATTGGGATATTACCATGACTATAATCCACTGTAAATAAATCTCTGTGGTATTGATAGCAGAAGCTGTAAATACGGTTAAGACTATGGCAGTTGCCTGTATTCCTTTATTGTTTTTGTTGTTATTGTTGTTGCTGTTTTCCTTTATTTGTTTGTTTGCTCACATCCTAAATGCTGCCTCCATCCCCCCTCACAGAATCCCTCCTCCCCTTTGAGAGGTGCTCCCCCATATCCGCCCACCCTGATGCATCAGGTCTCTGCAGGGTTAGGTGCCTCCTCTCCCACTGAGACCAGACAAGGCAGCCCAGTTGGGGAATGGATTCCAGTCAGGCTACAGCTTTAGGGACAGCCCCTACTCCTGTTGTTGGGGGATTCACATGAAGACCAAGTTGCACATCTGCTACATATGGGCCAGGGGCCTCAGTCCAGCCCATGTATACTCTTTCGTTGGTGGTTCAGTCTTGGAGAGCTCCCTGGGGTCCATGTTAGTTGACTCTGTTAGTCTTCCTGTGGTGTTCCTATCTCCTTCAGGGCCTTCAATTCTAACCCCAACTCTTCCATAAGAGTCCCTACCTCTGTCCAGTGTTTGACTGTGGTTGTCTGCATCTATTTCAGTCAGCTGGTGGGTAGAGCCTCTCAGAGGACAGCCATGATAGACACCTGTCTGCAAGCATAGCAGAGTATCATTAATAGTGTCAGGGCTTGATACTTTGCCCATGGGACGGGTCCTAAGTTGGGCTCCTTATTGGTTGGCCATTTCTTCAGTCTCTGCCGATTCACTCACAAAATTTTTGATCCAAAATTCTTCCCGCCTCAAAGAAATGCAGGGACAAAGAAGGAACAGAGGTTGCCTGTATTCTTCCTGGAAAGTAACAATGTATTTCAGTTAGAGGCCAGTAGCATGAAATGTTTTAAAGTTTAAATTTACAGTCATCCCAAATTCTATCTGCACACTGCCAAGTTAAGAAGACCCGATCTGTAAGCTACCACATCCAAGTGTAGCATGAAGCAAAATTCAGGAGGAGTTATAAAAGATGTCACCATGCAGTGCAGATTTCCAGTCAGCCAGCACCTGTGCCATTCTGCTTTGAAAACACCCTCTACTAAACTTCCCTATTCTTCACACAGTCTTACCCTCGGAAATTACTTTATTTTTCTCTGAATATTGTCCTGCTGAAGTGTCTTTGCTCTTCCTGATCCCTATACATACACACATGCATACATACATACATACATGCATATATACATACATACATGCATATATACATACATGCATGCATATATACATACATACATACATACATACATACATACATACATACATACATATATGTGTGTGTGCACATTGGTGACTTTAGATCTCTGCATACTTGGCTCTTTAGACTCGGTTATTAAGGTTTCGCAAAGAAACAGAACTTGTGGAATGACAATACATTGAAATGAGGAATTATGATGCTGGCTTATACAATATGAGCTGGGAGGTCCAACAATGGTTGCGAACCTGGTATCGTCTGCATCAATGAAGCTGGATGCTCCAGTAGTTCTCCTTTTTAATATGTTCTTTTCTACTTAAAAAAAGTAGCTGGAGAAATGGTTCAACGGTACTTGGAGCTTGCTGTTCTTTCAAAGAACCAGAGATCTGCTCCCAGAATTCATGTCAGGTGGCTCACAAAAGCCTGTGACTCCAGTTCCGTGGATAGGATACCCACTTCTAGCCTCTCTAGGCATCAACACATGTTGTGCACATGCTCACACAGAGGCATATCTGCACAAATACACATAAATAAAAACTAAATCTTTTTTAAAAAGAACTTGCAATATTTTTAAACATTCTCATTTAGGGCAATGAAGATTTACAAGATTTCCTGAAGAGTTTCTGGTCTTTAATTCATTCTAGAAATCCAGGGAAAATGGATTCTAATGTTAGCAGAGGCATCACAGAACACATGCATAGAACACAAAACAAAAGGCAGGCATGCAAAAGCAATAATGGTTTTCCCTTGGATCTCATATCTGGGAGCACTGAAGGAAGGTACTGGCCACTCTGGAAGAGGTACATCCCCCTTCACCTAACACAGGAAATGCTCCACACAGAGGGAGAATGCCTTTTATTGGTACTGGATCCAATCTAGATCTTAACCAAGATTAGTCACCATAGCTATCTTAACATTTTGGCCTGCTTTTTAGAACTGAAGTTTTAAACTTAGAGTGGCTATTTTTATTTTTTTTTTATTAACTTGAGTATTTCTTATATACATTTCAAGTGTTATTCCCTTTCCCGGTTTCCGGGCAAACATCCCCCTCCCCCCTCCCCTTCCTTATGGGTGTCCCCCTCCCAACCCTCCCCCATTGCCGCCCTCCCCCCATAGTCTCGTTCACTGGGGGTTCAGTCTTAGCAGGACCCAGGGCTTCCCCTTCCACTGGTGCTCTTACTAGGATATTCATTGCTACCTATGGGGTCAGAGTCCAGGATCAGTCCATGTATAGTATTTAGGTAGTGGCTTAGTCCCTGGAAGCTCTGGTTGCTTGACATTGTTGTACTTTTGGGGTCTCGAGCCCCTTCAAGCTCTTCCAGTTCTTTCTCTGATTCCTTCAACGGGGGACCTATTCTCAGTTCAGTGGTTTGCTGCTGGCATTCGCCTCTGTATTTGCTGTATTCTGGCTGTGTCTCTCAGGAGCGATCTACATCCGGCTCCTGTCGGTCTGCACTTCTTTGCTTCATCCATCTTATCCAATTGGGTGGCTGTATATGTATGGGCCACCGTGGGGCAGGATCTGAATGGGTGTTCCTTCAGTCTCTGTTTTAATCTTTGCCTCTCCCTTCCCAGCCAAGGGTATTCTTTTTCCTCATTTAATGAAGGAGTGAAGCATTCACATTTTGATCATCCGTCTTGAGTTTCGTTTGTTCTAGGGATCTAGGGTAATTCAAGCATTTGGGCTAATAGCCACTTATCAATGAGTGCATACCATGTATGTCTTTCTGTGATTGGGTTAGCTCACTCAGGATGATATTTTCCAGTTCCAACCATTTGCCTACGAATTTCATAAACTCGTTGTTTTTGATAGCTGAGTAATATTCCATTGTGTAGATGTACCACATTTTCTGTATCCATTCCTCTGTTGAAGGGCATCTGGGTTCTTTCCATTTTCTGGCTATTATAAATAAGGCTGCGATGAACATAGTGGAGCACGTGTCTCTTTTATATGTTGAGGCATCTTTTGGGTATATGCCCAAGAGAGGTATAGCTGGATCCTCAGGCAGTTCAATGTCCAATTTTCTGAGGAACCTCCAGACTGATTTCCAGAATGATTTTACCAGTCTGCAATCCCACCAACAATGGAGGAGTGTTCCTCTTTCTCCACATCCTCGCCAGCATCTGCTGTCACCTGAGTTTTTGATCTTAGCCATTCTCACTGGTGTGAGGTGAAATCTCAGGGTTGTTTTGATTTGCATTTCCCTTATGACTAAAGATGTTGAACATTTCTTTAGGTGTTTCTCAGCCATTCGGCATTCCTCAGCTGTGAATTCTTTGTTTAGCTCTGAACCCCATTTTTTAATAGGGTTATTTGTTTCCCTGCGGTCTAACTTCTTGAGTTCTTTGTATATTTTGGATATAAGGCCTCTATCTGTTGTAGGATTGGTAAAGATCTTTTCCCAATCTGTTGGTTGCCGTTTTGTCCTAACCACAGTGTCCTTTGCCTTACAGAAGCTTTGCAGTTTTATGAGATCCCATTTGTCGATTCTTGATCTTAGAGCATAAGCCATTGGTGTTTTGTTCAGGAAATTTTTTCCAGTGCCCATGTGTTCCAGATGCTTCCCTAGTTTTTCTTCTATTAGTTTGAGTGTGTCTGGTTTGATGTGGAGGTCCTTGATCCACTTGGACTTAAGCTTTGTACAGGGTGATAAGCATGGATCGATCTGCATTCTTCTACATGTTGACCTCCAGTTGAACCAGCACCATTTGCTGAAAATGCTATCTTTTTTCCATTGGATGGTTTTGGCTCCTTTGTCAAAAATCAAGTGACCATAGGTGTGTGGGTTCATTTCTGGGTCTTCAATTCTACTCCATTGGTCTATCTGTCTGTCTCTGTACCAATAGCATGCAGTTTTTATCACTATTGCTCTGTAATACTGCTTGAGTTCAGGGATAGTGATTCCCCCTGAAGTCCTTTTATTGTTGAGGATAGCTTTAGCTATCCTGGGTTTTTTGTTATTCCAGATGAATTTGCAAATTGTTCTGTCTAACTCTTTGAAGAATTGGATTGGTATTTTGATGGGGATTGCATTGAATCTGTAGATTGCTTTTGGTAATATGGCCATTTTTACTAAATTAATCCTGCCAATCCATGAGCATGTGAGATCTTTCCATCTTCTGAGGTCTTCTTCAATTTCTTTCCTCAGTGTCTTGAAGTTCTTATTGTACAGATCTTTTACTTGCTTGGTTAAAGTCACACCGAGGTACTTTATATTATTTGGGTCTATTATGAAGGGTGTCGTTTCCCTAATTTCTTTCTCGGCTTGTTTCTCTTCTGTATAGAGGAAGGCAACTGATTTATTTGAGTTAATTTTATACCCAGCCACTTTGCTGAAGTTGTTTATCAGCTTTGGTAGTTCTCTGGTGGAACTTTTGGGATCACTTAAATATACTATCATGTCATCTGCAAATAGTGATATTTTGACCTCTTCTTTTCCGGTCTGTATCCCCTTGATCTCCTTTTGTTGTCTGATTGCTCTGGCTAGAACTTCAAGAACTATATTGAATAAGTAGGGAGAGAGTGGGCAGCCTTGTCTAGTCCCTGATTTTAGTGGGATTGCTTCAAGTTTCTCTCCATTTAGTTTAATGTTAGCAACTGGTTTGCTGTATATGGCTTTTACTATGTTTAGGTATGGGCCTTGAATTCCTATTCTTTCCAGGACTTTTATCATGAAGGGGTGTTGAATTTTGTCAAATGCTTTCTCAGCATCTAATGAAATGATCATGTGGTTCTGTTCTTTCAGTTTGTTTATATAATGGATCACGTTGATGGTTTTCCGTATATTAAACCATCCCTGCATGCCTGGGATGAAGCCTACTTGATCATGGTGGATGATTGTTTTGATGTGCTCTTGAATTCGGTTTGCCAGAATTTTATTGAGTATTTTTACATCGATATTCATAAGGGAAATTGGTCTGAAGTTCTCTTTCTTTGTTGTGTCTTTGTGTGGTTTAGATATAAGAGTAATTGTGGCTTCGTAGAAGAAATTCGGTAGTGCTCCATCTGTTTCAATTTTGTGGAATAGTTTGGATAATATTGGTATGAGGTCTTCTATGAAGGTTTGATAGAATTCTGCACTAAACCCGTCTGGACCTGGGCTCTTTTTGGTTGGGAGACCTTTAATGACTGCTTCTATTTCCTTAGGAGTTATGGGGTTGTTTAACTGGTTTATCTGTTCCTGATTTAACTTCGATACCTGGTATCTGTCTAGGAAATTGTCCATTTCCTGAAGATTTTCAATTTTTGTTGAATATAGGTTTTTATAGTAAGATCTGATGATTTTTTGAATTTCCTCTGAATCTGTAGTTATGTCTCCCTTTTCATTTCTGATTTTGTTAATTTGGACGCACTCTCTGTGTTCTCTCGTTAGTCTGGCTAAGGGTTTATCTATCTTGTTGATTTTCTCAAAGAACCAACTTTTGGTTCTGTTGATTCTTTCTATGGTCCTTTTTGTTTCTACTTGGTTGATTTCATCTCTGAGTTTGATTATTTCCTGCCTTCTACTCCTCCTGGGTGTATTTGCTTCTTTTTGTTCTAGAGCTTTTAGGTGTGCTGTCAAGCTGCTGACATATGCTCTTTCCTGTTTCTTTCTGCAGGCACTCAGCGCTATGAGTTTTCCTCTTAGCACAGCTTTCATTGTGTCCCATAAGTTTGGGTATGTTGTATCTTCATTTTCATTAAATTCTAAAAAGTTTTTAATTTCTTTCTTTATTTCTTCCTTGACCAGGTTATCATTGAGTAGAGCATTGTTCAATTTCCACGTATATGTGGGCATTCTTCCCTTATTGTTATTGAAGACCAGTTTTAGGCCGTGGTGGTCCGATAGCACGCATGGGATTATTTCTATCTTTCTGTACCTGTTGAGGCCCGTTTTTTGACCAATTATATGGTCAATTTTGGAGAAAGTACCATGAGGAGCTGAGAAGAAGGTATATCCTTTTGCTTTAGGATAGAATGTTCTATAAATATCCGTTAAGTCCATTTGGCTCATGACTTCTCTTAGTCTGTCGACATCACTGTTTAATTTCTGTTTCCATGATCTGTCCATTGATGAGAGTAGTGTGTTGAAATCTCCCACTATTATTGTGTGAGGTGCAATGTGTGCTTTGAGCTTTAGTAAGGTTTCTTTTATGTATGTAGGTGCCCTTGTATTTGGGGCATAGATATTTAGGATTGAGAGTTCATCTTGGTGGATTTTTCCTTTGATGAATATGAAGTGTCCTTCCTTATCTTTTTTGATGACTTTTAGTTGGAAATTGATTTTATTTGATATTAGAATGGCTACTCCAGCTTGCTTCTTCTGACCATTTGCTTGGAAAGTTGTTTTCCAGCCTTTCACTCTGAGGTAGTGTCTGTCTTTGTCTCTGAGGTGTGTTTCCTGTAGGCAGCAGAATGCAGGGTCCTCGTTGTGTATCCAGTTTGTTAATCTATGTCTTTTTATTGGGGAGTTGAAGCCATTGATATTGAGAGATATTAAGGAATAGTGATTATTGCTTCCCGTTATATTCATATTTGGATGTGAGGTTATGTTTGTGTGCTTTCATTCTCTTTGTTTTGTTGCCAAGACGATTAGTTTCTTGCTTCTTCTAGGGTATAGCTTGCCTCCTTATGTTGGGCTTTACCATTTATCATCCTTTGTAGTGCTGGATTTGTAGAAAGATATTGTGTAAATTTTGTTTTGTCATGGAATATCTTGGTTTCTCCATCAATGTTAATTGAGAGTTTTGCTGGATACAGTAACCTGGGCTGGCATTTGTGTTCTCTTAGGGTCTGTATAACATCAGTCCAGGATCTTCTGGCCTTCATAGTTTCTGGCGAGAAGTCTGGTGTGATTCTGATAGGTCTCCCTTTATATGTTACTTGACCTTTTTCCCTTACTGCTTTTAATATTCTTTCTTTATTTTGTGCGTTTGGTGTTTTGACAATTATGTGACGGGAGGTGTTTCTTTTCTGGTCCAATCTATTTGGAGTTCTGTAGGCTTCTTGTATGTCTATGGGTATCTCTTTTTTTAGGCTAGGGAAGTTTTCTTCTACGATTTTGTTGAAGATATTTACTGGTCCTTTGAGCTGGGAGTCTTCACTCTCTTCTATACCTATTATCCTTAGGTTTGATCTTCTCATTGAGTCCTGGATTTCCTGTATGTTTTGGACCAGTAGCTTTTTCTGCTTTACATTATCTTTGACAGTTGAGTCAATGATTTCTATGGAATCTTCTGCTCCTGAGATTCTCTCTTCCATCTCTTGTATTCTGTTGGTGAAGCTTGTATCTACAGCTCCTTGTCTCTTCTTTTGGTTTTCTATATCCAGGGTTGTTTCCATGTGTTCTTTCTTGATTTCTTCTATTTCCATTTTTAATTCCTTCAACTGTTTGATTGTGTTTTCCTGGAATTCTTTCAGGGATTTTTGTGTCTCCTCTCTATGGGCTTCTACTTCTTTATTTATGTTTCCTGGTATTCTTTCAGGGATTTTTGTGTCTCCTCTCTATGGGCTTCTACTTCTTTATTTATGTTTTCCTGGAATTCTTTCAGGGATTTTTGTGTCTCCTCTCTATGGGCTTCTACTTCTTTATTTATGTTTTCCTGGAATTCTTTCAGGGATTTTTGCGATTCTTTCAGGCATTTTTGCGATTCCTCTCTGTAGGCTTCTACTTGTTCTCTAAGGGAGTTCTTCATGTCTTTCTTGAAGTCCTCCAGCATCATGATCAAAAATGATTTTGGAACTAGATCTTGCTTTTCTGGTGTGTTTGGATATTCCATGTTTGTTTTGATGGGAGAATTGGGCTCTGATGGTGCCATGTAGTCTTGGTTTCTGTTGCTTGGGTTCCTGTGCTTGCCTCTCGCCATCAGATTATCTCTAGTGTTACTTTGTTCTGCTATTTCTGACAGTGGCTAGACTGTCCTATAAGCCTGTGTGTCAGGAGTGCTGTAGACCTGTTTTCCTCTCTTTCAGTCAGTTATGGGGACAGAGTGTTCTGCTTTCCGGCGTGTGGTTTTTCCTCTCTACAGGTCTTCAGCTGTTCCTGTGGGCCTGTGTCTTGAGTTCACCAGGCAGCTTTCTTGCAGCAGAAAATTTGGTCTTACCTGTGGTCCCGAGGCTCAAGTTCGCTCGTGGGGTGCTACCCACGGGCTCTCTACAGCGGCAGCAACCAGGAAGACCTGTGCCGCCGTTTCCGGGAGCTTCAGTGCACCAGGGTTCCAGATGGTCTTTGGCTTTTTCCTCTGGCGTCCGAGATGTGTGTGCAGAGAGCAGTCTCTTCTGGTTTCCCAGGCTTGTCTGCCTCTCTGAAGGTTCAGCTCTCCCTCCCACGGGATTTGGGTGCAGAGAACTGTTTATCCGGTCTGTTTCCTTCTGGTTCTGGTGGTGTCTCAGGCACAGGGGTCCTGCTGCTCCTGGGCCCTCCCCCACGGGAGCCCAGATGCCTTATACAGTTTCCTCTTGGGCCAGGGATGTGGGCAGGGGTGAGCAGTGTTGGTGGTCTCTTCCGCTCTGCAGCCTCAGGAGTGCCCACCTGACCAGGCGGTTGGGTCTCTCTCTCACAGGGTCTGGGTAGAGTGGCTATTTTTAATTGCAATCTGTGTCATGAGAACTAATTTCTGTATAGTTAGAGTAAGCCTAAGCCATTCTATTGAAATAAGAAATTCGTCTGTAGGGAACTAACCCCTGGCCAGGACGTGAAACCTGTTGATTATATTGTAACTTTGAGTGTGAAGAGGGGGACTGGGTAAAGTTTGACCCAGTTTGTCAGAACACTATATTGATGACAGTAAGATTAATAGTTTGTAACCAGCCAGAGTGAGAGCATCAGAGATCTCAGCTACTAATTCTGGTTATATAACAGGAATATGCATATGTAGTCAACAAAAAAGTCAAGAGCCCTTGGCCAAATTTGTTTCTCAGTACCAATGGTCTATGTCCACCTGTTTGCCTCCTGGTTAAGAAAAAGAAAAACCTGACTCAGTTTGTTCAAGATTCAATCAAGTTAACACCCAAGATTAACCATCACAATCACCTTGACATTTTTCCCATGGCCATGGATCATCCAAAGAGAGAGCAATGCATCCCTGGCCCTGATGTGTCCAGAGTCCTTCTTCAAGATAACCTTTGCTTACTGTCTTAGTTTCTTTTCCTGATGCTGTGCTAAAACACCCTGACAAAAGTCACTTAAGTGAGAAAGGGTTTGTTGTGGCCCGCAGTTCAAGGATAGGAAGTCAAAGTAGCAGGAATTTGAAGAAGCTGCTCACATCACATCTACAATCAGGAAGCAGACAGTAATTAGTGTTATGCTACTGCTTAGCTCTCTTTTTCCTCTTATACTGTCCAAGATCTTAGCCAAGAAATGGTGACATCCTTAGTGGATATGTGTCTTAGTAAGTGTTCTATTGCTGGGAAGAAACACCATGATCATGGCAACTCTTATAAAAGAGATCATCTAACTGGTGCTCACCTAACAGTTTTAAAGGTTTAGGCCATTATCCTCATGTCAGGGAGCATGGCAGATGCAAGCAGGCATGGTGCTGGAGAAGGAGTTGAGAGTTCTACATCCAGATCCACAGGCAGCAGAAGGTTAACTGTGTGCTTGAGCATAGGAGACCTCAAACCCATCCTTAGTGACACATTTCCTCCAACAAGGCTGCACCCACTCCAACAAGGCTACACCTCCTAATCCTTCTCATGTAGTGCCACATCCTGATGACTAAGGGTTCAGATATATGAGCCTATGGGGCCTTTATTCAAACTACCACATTAATTCCCCCCACTTCAATTAGTATAATCAAAATAATGCCCCAGAGTTTTGTCTCCCAGATAATTCTAGACCCTGTCAAGTTGACAACACTAACCTCACATATGTGGGGTGTGTGTGTGTGTGTGTGTGTGTGTGTGTGTGTGTGTGTGTGTGCGCGCACGCGCGTGCGCACGTGCTCTTTCTCCATTATGTCTTTTTTCTTAAAAAATAAAATTAAGCACTCTCATTTTGGGTCCCATTAGTCCTCTTCAGCAACTTTTGTTACTACAGAACTGCCACTGTTATGAGTACACAATTTGTAATGCACATTCCTCCATCTTGCTTCTGGTTGATTTGTCCCCAAACCATTTATTTCTATCTTGCACACTATATATTTTACTTATTTACTTTATATGTTATAATATACTTTCCTTGGTTATTGCTTTGCTTGTTTTTCTTCTTTTACTTCCACTAGGAGTTCTAAGAAAGCAAGGTTTCTGGGGTTATTTTTTTTTACTGCTTTATTTCCACCATCTGAACCATAGCAGAACTCTGAAATTATCCAATGAATGAGCTGAAGAAAAGAGAGAGAAGAGAAAAATCATTTTGAGTGCAAGGCAGTTTTGGCTCAGCTCAGAGGCTGAAAATCAATGCATAGAAGGTTAAAAAGATGGACAATGATAAAAAGTCTGCTCACCTGCTGATTATATTCAAGTCAGTTATCATAAGAGACAGAGATGTTAACTGACAACCAGCTGCAATAGGAATTGACGCACATAATCTACATTGACTTAAAGACCAAAAACTGGTGACCATAAAAGGCCACAAGTAGCTAAGCACAAGAAAGCTAACCACTTTCTGACAGTTATTTCAGCCTCTGAAGGCAGCCAGAATCACTCGGGTGTGGCATCTCTTTCATCTGCTCTAATACTTTCAGAAGCTTTTGTTTTTTCAGGGACGTTGCTCCAGAAGTGGGAGAACAAAATGGCATTTGGCAAGTGCCACAGAGTTTGTCAGTCAGCGACATCAGCACTGAAGCTTGGGAATCTAAGAGTTTGATAGGGAACTGCTTTGATGCACCACTGATTCAGGGGTTAGGCTTCTCATCACTAGAAGCACTAGTCTGTAAATGCTCTTGCTTGGACTTCTGATTGAGAAAATGAGCATTGACCTAGAACTCTGCCCAGTTGAACAATAACCAACTATTTCTTTGTTGTACAGCAGTGATTTTCAAACCTTGATCTGTATCAGAATCATCTGAGGAGTATTTTAACAACACAGATTCTGGGATGTATAGGTCAGTGATACAATGTTACCTATCATCTGTGAAGCCCTGAATTTCATTGCCAATAACACACACACACACACACACACACACACACACAAACACACACACACACAGAGAAGCATACACAAACATGCATGCACACAGAGACACGCAAACACACTCACAAACAGGCACACATATGCATACACACACACACACACACACACACACACACACACACACACAAAACTTTCCTCTGTACTCCTCACCCTGATTAAACCTCTAAATTGTTTCTTTGTTTGTATAATTCTATGGTCTGGAACATTTGTTCTAAGTTTTGTTAGAAATGATCAATGAGTTTAAAACTCATTAGTGATTTCAATAAAGTTGTTTTCATTTCTTTTTAATTACAGGGAAAGCCATATTATTTTTCTCTTTAAAATGGTGTGTGGGGTGGGGGTGTTGTATATGTGTGCAGTTGTGTATGCATGTTCATGCAATTACACACAGGTGTGTGGAAGCCAAACATCAACCCCAAGTATCCTTCCCAAGAAGTTATATACTTGGTCTTTTAAGACACGGTTCCTCACTGGGACCTAGCACTTCCAGATTAGTCTAAGATGGCTGACCATTAAACCACACATATCCACTTGTCTCAGTCTCCCCAGTGCTAAGCCACCGTGTGTAGCTTTTCTTTTTTCACATGGGAGCTGGAAATCAAATTCAGGTTCCTCCTGCTTGCTTGGCATGCGCCATACTGTCTGAGCCATTTTCCCATTCAGAAAAAAAAAAAAACAGTTTTAACTGACAAAGCAGTGAAGTCCTTTTAGGGGAGACTATGCAGTTTGCTTCAGGCTTAGGTAGTATGGTGATTGACATCTTATTTCTGTCTTCTGTTCATTGTTCAATTGTTTAACGTTCCCTGGGGTAAGTTAGACAAGATGCACAGTAAAAAATGGACAGCACTGTAGGTTTGCTCTTGACATGGTTACGAAGTTGGTGGCTGTTTGGGGGCTTTGCTTTGTTTTTTCTTTGCTTTGATCTTGTTCCTGTTGTCTCCTTTTGATGGTCTTTTGTTTTGTTTGGGATCTTTAAACTGTTTTATTCTAGGAGCCAGAAATCTGAGAAGATGGAAAGTTAGCATCCTAAAAACTGCCTTACATCTCATCTCCAGCCATCTGGTTATCTAGGGTGAAGATGCTGGAGACACACCAAAGGTAATCAATCATCCTGGAGCCTAGTCTTGGGCCTCTGGACACGGGAGGAGCCATATTGCTGAGACTTGAGATGTTGTGACTTCCTTGATATCATCTAGAGCACTTTTTTGGTTGTTTTGCGTCTCCCTCTGTGGCCAACGATGACCTAGAATTCACCATGTAGCCTAAGTTGGCCCAAAACTCACTATGTAACCCAGGATAACTTTGAATGCATGGGCACAGAAGGATCTGCCTCAGCCTCCCTAGTGCTGAGATTCCAAGAATGAGCCACCATGCAGGCTCTCATATTTTGTTTTGATTTATAAATTATGGTGAAAGAAGCATGATTATAGCATCTCTTGTCAATTTAACATAACCTAGGAAGACAGACCTGCAAGAGAAGAATTGACTCCATCAGAATGCCCCATGGGTATGTGTTTGGGACATTTTCTTAATGCTAATTGATGTAGGAGAATTCAGACCACTGTGTATGTGGACCCTTGAGCAGGTGGTCCTTGGTTATATAAGAAAGGTAGCTAGGTAGGCCTGAGGAAACAAGGCCTGTAAGTATTCCTCTGGGCTTCTTGAATTCTCTATTTTGTGTAAGTCAAATAAACCCTCCTTGCCCACAAACTGTTTTTAGTCCTGGTATTTATCACAACCACAGAAAAGCAGAGTAGGGCAAGAGAAAGGAGATAGTGGTATGTGATTGGCCCAAAAGAGAAACAGCCAATAATAGCTTAAGGACATTCCAGGGTGTGGGGAAGCAAAATGTTTTCCACAATATGCCATGACCCAAGACATAGTTCTTTCCACAATTCTGTACTACCGAAATGTGAAATGGGAGATGGCCACACACAATTCACTGAGAGTAACCAAATAAATCCTCTTCGAATCATGCAGGCTCCTCTTCAACTTAAATGAGACACAACTGAAATTAACATCATCAAAACATCTCTCTGTACTCTCCCCAGCAGCTGACAATCTGCTGAAGCAGTTAACAAGGGCCAGTCTCCCTGTAAATGATCAAACAGTCACTAGGAAGCGGTTAGGTCGGGCACCAGCTGGTATTAGCTTCCAAAGAGCTGACTGTGCAAATTTATTGCAAATGCCATATTCCGTGGCGTTTATTTTAATAGTTTAAGATTGGCTGCTATAGAACACACTTACACTACAAGACTTGGTAAACTCAGAAATCATATGTTTGGATTTTTTTCTGTTTTCTTGTATGTTAACTACATTACCAGCATTGGAGGCTGTTTCTGAAGCTGAAGTGGACAAAAACCAACTGCTGCTGTGTTGTCATTGTGTCATTTAATAAGTTAAGCACTTGTTAAAAACTATCATCTATATGGAGAAACATAGATATACTCTATAGCTATGAAACACTGCCCAGTTGTTCCTCACCAGGAGAAAACAAAAACCCCTCACCCATTCCTAATACATTTTTATGACAAAAAAATGAATTCAAAGAAGAAGCCCATTATTCTTTTGCTCATTATTTCAAGAAGGTTCTTTGTGCACTTTGACAAGCCTATGAAGATGAAGGTTTATAGGGTAAAAATCTACTTTGCTCCATTGTCGTTGTTATCGCTTGGTCAGTTGGTTTGGATTTTTCATTTTTTATGAGATTTATTTATTTTCATTCATTTATTCATTCATTCATTCACTCATTCATTCATGCTGTTTGCTGTTTTCTTTAGACACCGTACAGCTGAAATGAACATGTCAGAGTAAAGTTTTCCTCTCCTAAAGTGACTGCCTCTGGAATGGAAGTCACATGAGATTCAGAGATTCACAACCCAAGGCAAATGATCTGTCGGCCTCATTGAACACCCAATTTGGCATCCCCACCACTGGTTGGGGCACCCACTGTACAACAGCTGCCTCCAATGCACAGCTTATTGAACTGAAGACAGAAAACTGCTTAGTCATTAATCAGAGGGGAAAGCATCATCACTGAAGGCAAGGGAAGAGGAACGCATTTAAAGCCTCAGAACTTGAACTATCAGGATCCCTATGGCTCAGTCTTTCTATGTCCCCAGTGTAGTGCCTTTCCTTGCAGTTGGTATGGTACATATTTTCTCTCCCTCTCTTGTTCTACTACAAATAACTCTGTGAAGTTTCACTACACCCAGTTAACATAAATCCATGGCATCAGAATTTATTAGTGAGCCAAAAGCTGTAATAGGAAATGTTTCCACCATAAACGGCTGGCAGCTATAGGCTATATAGAAATTTACTAAGTTTTTTTTTTCATCACCAGCAATTAGACAGTTTCACAGCACAACTGAGACATGGCGTTTAAAATAACAAACCTCACAGTTAATGCCTGTTTGGGAAAGTGTAGAGAAAAAGATGGCCATGTGATACATTAATTACTAAAATCTTCCAAAGACACAATGTATACCTTCAATGCTGTTAGCTTTATGTAAAGAATCCTTAGACTACATTGGGGTGGCAAACTGCTGTGACCTTTAAATTGAATAAAGTCAATCCTTTCCATTAAATCTAGACAAGTACATCCATTATAAACTGTGACTATGAACTCTACTTTGGTTGAGTTCATGCCATCAGTGGCCTTTTTAAAAGTATAAATTCAAATTTTTTGCTCCTTCCATATTCTCCAGTGACACCAAGCATAAAGGACTACTGATCTGGGAACCACATCTTATATGAAATCCCGAAGGAGGCAACTGAGTGTTGTCTGATTATGACTTGGTATTCTCCTATTTCATAATTGTTTGGTTACAATGATTAGAATATGCTTGCACTAGTTCAAGCAGAGAGATAAAAATACCCCATATGTACAACAATGCCAAGCAACCAGAGCTTCCAGGGACTAAGCCACTACCTAAAGACTATACATGGACTGACCCTGGACTCTGACCTCATAGGTAGCAATGAATATCCTAGTAAGAGCACCAGTGGAAGGGGAAGCCCTGGGTCCTGCCAAGACTGAACCCCCAGTGAACTAGACTGTTGGGGGGAGGGCGGCAATGGGGGGAGGATGGGGAGGGGAACACCCATAAGGAAGGGGAGGGGGGAGGGGGATGTTTCCCCGGAAACCGGGAAAGGGAATAACACTCGAAATGTATATAAGATATACTCAAGTTAATTTAAAAAAATATCACATAAGAGGACTCCATATGGATTCCAGGTTCCAGAAGCAACAGAAACAAAGAAGTTTCAAAAAGTAATGAGATAAACATGAATACTTAGCCTGGTCTTCCGCCACTTGGCTTAGCTGTCCATTTGCCAAGTTACTATGTTGCTTGATCCAAATAAATCTCTCAGAGAAGGAATGTGAGTGACCACAGTCAGACCTACAGATTACTACCATGTGAGTGATGTCCATCTATCTCATCAGCTCATGGGCACAGCCATGCAAGATAGTTTCCCATGGTTATAAATAACAAGCAGGAATGAGGTAAGCTTGGACCAGTAAATTGGAGGTGAACTATAAGTCCACTAGCATCTTTAGGCAGTACCTTACTGAGCTCCAGATTAGCGCCATAGCCTGCCATTAAGTTTGTAGTGAACGCTAATCCAAATTTACATATGTATTAGTTACCTTTCTCATAGCTATGGTAAAATACCTGTCACAAACAACTTGAGGATGGACAGATTTATGTTGTATCATAGTTCAAGGGGACAATCCATCATGACAAGGAAGGCATAGCTATAGATGCCTGAAGTGACCCATTGTATCCTGGTGCCCAGATCTTTGTTCTTTTTTGTTCAGTCCAAGACCCCAGCACATGGGATAGAGCTGCCTATATTCATGACGGGTCTTCCCTTCAAAATTAAGCAATTCTGGAAACACCTTCACAGACATGCCCAGAAGGATATTTCCATGGTGACTTTAAATTCCATCAACTTGATAGCCATCACAACGTATCTTGAAACTTACCTTATGTTAAGGTTACCTTCTTAAGCTTAAAAACAAAAACATACCCTGTCCCAGTCATCTAGTGAGCTGACATGACTGTGCGAAAATTTCAGCTGTGTCATAATTGTCCATCTGGTGACCTGCACTAGACCCACACTAAGAGAAACAAAGAATTTGACATTTATGCTGTCAAAAATGCATAAGAATATTAATTATGCTTACTTCTCCATGTGAAAATAATGTTTTGGATCTTCTTCGCTATTTCTAGATCAGACATCAGGAATTTTTTTCTTTTACTCTAAAGGACCAGGCAGTAAATGATTTAGGTGTTTCAGTTCATGTAGTCTCTGTCAAAACTCGGTATTGCTGTAGTGCTAAGATACCAGAGACTATTCATGCACAATAGATAGACAGAACTGCGTTTCAGACAAAGTTAATTCTAAGAAAAGAAAGCCAGGAGTGGGGCTTGAACTTTACCTTACTTTAAGGCTACCTTAGGCTGTAATTCCAGCACTTGGGATGCTGAGGCAGAAGAATTGTTATGACCTTGAGGCCAGTGTGAGTTCAAGGCCAACTTGGGCTACAGGCTGAGAAGTAGCTAAAAACAATAGAAGGCAAGAAGGAGTTGTTCTTGTAACCAAATTTAGTCCTTTTATTTTTGGCCAAACTGTTTACATCATTTCTTCCTCCTCCCTAAGATGCCTAAGTTCTCTTACATTCATATTATTAGAGGACACAACTCACCTCTCAGCTTTCCTATACTCATTAAGAAACGTGTGCTTTTTCTAACCCTTTTTTAAAGATTTATTTATTTCATGTATGTGAGTACACTGTCACTGTCTTCAGGCACACCAGAAGAGGACATCAGATCTCATTACAGATGGTTGTGAACCACCATGTGGTTGCTGGGAATTGAACTCAGGACCCCTGGAAGAGCAGCCAGTGCTCTTAATTGCTGAGCCATCTCTCCAGCCAGAAATGTGTGCCTTTTAAACCTTGCTTTCCATCTTCCTCCTAGGCATTTCTGTTTTTCATTGTGGTGGACAACTTTTCCATTCATGAGAGGACAATTCAGATGCCATCTGAGTTTCTCTGTCCTTGAGGACTTCAGTTCCGATGATCTTCTGCTCTATTCTACCTAATCTACTTACCTTCTCCTGGAGACTCCAATGACCCAAACTACCCTTAAAATGTGGATTTCAAGATGCTCACCAAGACTCAGTCTTCTAATTCTCTGTGGAAAAGTGACTCAGATGATGACAGGTCCTTTGAGTCATTGAGGCTATTGAGACTTCTAATAGACCAGTTCTATGATTTATCATTATTGGCCAGCCTGGTCTTCTCAAATCCTGCTATCCCTTCTTGCACAGTTTAGACAGGAAACATCCAATGGTAGCCTCTTCATTTACTTCATTACCTCCTTTTCCCAGTTCTCCACTTCTGCCACACCTGCACCTGAGCACTGAGCGTAGCAGGAGGGTAAACGCAAGAACCAATGTCAGCTCTCACAAGGGCATCCCACAACTAAGAATCCTACCACGTTTCTGCTATCAATACAGTTCATTTTTCTACTTGAAGAAAAATTTTATCTTTTCTAGCTCTTAATCCCCTTCAACATCACCAGTCATACCCAGTTATCCTGTGTAATTGAGAAAATAGGTACCACCTAAGCTTGCACTTCCCTGGGTTCCAAAACATTGCCTTTGGTGAGCTGTGTCTTGCGGCAGAAACAATCTGTTGAGTGTCCATGTCCTTAGGCAGGATGCCCAGGATTTGATTCACTAAGGGAACTGTGTCCATTTTCCCAGAAATGAAAAAGAGAGAACAATAACATGGCAAGACATTAATTCCCCCCAAATGAAAGAGAACTGTGGCTTTTAAGTGGGTCCCAGAAGCAGGTACTCATGTCCTCGTCCCACACAGAGGCTTGAAGAGATAGCATAGGATTACAAGGAAGCTACAGGTTCTCTATAGGAAGGCTAATCTCAGGCAGTAGGGCTCCCAACTCCTGATTTCCATGGCTGCCTGAGTCTTTTGTCTCCAAAGACCCACCGGAGGCTTAAAGAAAAGCATCATGGATTGTCAGAATATCTTTCTTGCAATATTCTGGACAGCATAAAGCCTTTAACAGTCCTGCTTAACCCTTCACTGGAGTCTCTATTGTGAGTGAGCTTTAACTTCCAGATTGGTGGTAGCTCATGACCAGCTAAATTCATTTCAGAGAACTACAGGAAGGAAAACATTTTTATGTGCTATATTGAAAAGCAAAACCTAGTTCACTACATTTGAATCTGCACAATGCAACTCGGAGCAATACATTTCTGCTGTTGGCTTTCTGAAGAGCATTCCTTTTCCTTTTTTTTTCTTTATTAACTTTACATATGCTTACTGTCCCCTCTCAGTCTTCCCCTCCCACAATCCATTCCCTCCCCCTGCCACTCCCCTTCTCCTCTTGAGAGGGTGAAGCCCCCCCTAGGTAACCTCCCACCCTGGCACATCAAGTCTCTGTGGGGCTAAGTGCATTCTTTCTCACTGAGGTCAGACAAGGAAGCCCAGCTAGAAGAACATATCCCACAGATAGGCAACAGCTTTTAGGGATAGTCCCTACTCCAGTTGTTCTGAATCCACATGAAGACCAAAATGCACATCTGGTACATATGTGTAGGTATAACCTGTGTATGTTCTTTGGTTGGTGGTTCAGTCTCTGAGAGCCCCAAAGGTATCTCAGACACATTGACTCTGTTGGTCTTCCTGTGGAGTTCCTATCTCCTTCAGGGCTGAAATCCTTCCTCCTATTCTTCCATAAGTGTCCCCAAGCTCTGTTCACTGTTTGGCTGTGAGTGTCTGTGTCTGTTAGTTGCTGGGTGAACCCTTTCAGAGGACAACATGCTCCTGTCTGCAAGCATAACAGAGAATCATTGATAGTGTCAGGGATGAGTCTCAAGTTGGGCCCATTATTGGGTGTCCATTCCCTCAGTCTCTGCTCCATCCCCCACCCCTGTATTTTTTGTAGACAGGATAAATTTGGGGTTGAAAGGTTTGTGGGTGGTTTGGTATTCCTATCACTCCACTGAAGTTCCTGCCTGACTACAGGAGGTGGCCTCTTATTTAGGTAAAATGCACGAAATGTGAACTGAATGAAAGCAAGGGCGATATTTCCTCCAGGCTTCGTGGCCAGGGCTTGGCTTCACAGTAGAAATACTTGGACTTCCAATTATGATACAATAGAGCTATCTTTTTTTTAACTTATTAAGTTTACACACCTAGAATATCACATTAAAATTTCTATACAGCCTGTGGAACAGCATGACTCCACTGTACTCAACAAAAGAAAAGAAAGAACAAGATGTGCTTTTCAAAGGGGCATAGAAAGCTAGAAAATCTCATATCACCAGGAGTGAGCAAAGAGGCCTTGGATGGGGAAGAAAGTGAGTGGAAATCAATTTTACTTGCTTTGGTCTCACAATGGATTTTTGCAAAGTAAAGGATAAAAAATCAATCTCGGGGGCTGGAGAGATGGCTCAGTGGTTAAGAGCACTGACTGCTCTTCCAGAGGTCCTGAGTTCAAATCCCAGCACCCACATGGTGGTTCACAACCATCTGTAATGAGATCTGATGCCCTCCTCTGGTGTGTCTGAAAACAGCTACAGTGTACTTATACATAATAATAAATAAAATCTTTAAAAAAAATCAATCTCGTCAAATCAGTGAGTATTTATATACTTAAAGAAGTCTAAAGGTCTTGGATTGTGTATGAGGCCATAGAACATTCTTGTCCCCTCTCACATCATGAAAGGTTGCACCATGAAGATTGAACTCTTCTGCACTGAGATAACAGTGACAAGGAGTTTTGCCATGTTCATCATCAAGATGTGTCCAAGGCAGAAGCCAAACCTGATATTAACATTCCTCAGTCTCATTTTAAATACCTTGAAGACATTGCACCTAACAGAGGCCTCCACCTTCTGCATCTGATGGTGTGCATTGGGAAGCTGGCTGCTAAACTGGGCGATAAGGTTGATGTCCTGTGGTCATGGCCACACCTTAGTGAGGAGCAAATGATTACTCTGAAGGTGGCCTCGTGGAACAAGACAGGAAATCAGAGTATGGAAGGTGTGTGCCTTGAGCAAAGGGATGCTATGTCACTCTCTGGACTTCTCTCTCCTGGGTATGGAAGAAAGATCATAAATAAGTGCTGAAAGAAGATCAAGAGAGGCAAGGAACTGTGCCCTCTGCCCTGAGCAAGTTGGTCAGGAAGTAGACCAGGAGGTGGACTTGCAGGAAGTTTAATTGCAGCAAACTCAATTGCCTATTGTAAGAAAGTTGTCCAGCATCATTTCTGGGTTCCATAAACTCTAGTGAGTCTTTTAAAACACCTGTCTGGTGCAATTGCCGTACTTAGACACACAGAACAGTCATGAAAGCTAACGTAAGGTACAGTGGTGCCCTGCTGACACTTGACTCCCTAAGTAGCCATATTAGTGACTTTGTTCTTCTGGAGAAGTCCACAAGGTAAGATGACTTCCGTATACCTCAGCTTCTCTAGCTATAAAATTAATATAACTACATTTTATATCATAACATATTATAACTATTATATGTGGCAATATTTGTGAAAGGTCTTTGCTTCAGGTCCAACATAGGATTATATATTAACTACTATATACATCTTTAATAAAATAACAGAAATAACCATCATTATGCTGCTGTATATCAGACTTCAAGCAAATCAACACAAACTTGATGGCTATTAGGCATCAGCAAGTATGACCAGCTAGAGGCACTCCAAAATGCCTGCAAAGCATTTGACCTTAAAGTCAAGATATTGTCCAGGTAGGCCTGATCTAACCAAGCACTCTATCTAGAAGCAGATAGTATTTTCCACCTGCTCACAGACCAGAATGTCGGGAAAATGTGTTCCTCCTCCTCTTGGCCTGACAGGAAGTAAACCTCTACAGTAGGACCTTCAAACACATGGCAAGGAACTCAATAGTCTCTAGAGACCTAGAGCAGCCATTGACTGACTGCCAGCAGAAAAACAGGGGCCACGGTCCTACAGATACAAGGAACTGGTTTCTAACAATAAGCATGATCTCGCAAAAAGAAAAAAATGACCCATAAACCTCAAAGTTAAAGCTTGCAGGCAAATACATGTGTCGAGTAATTCTGATTGCCAAATTAATCAGACTAAGAAATGCCTGAGATATTTTACACGTTACACACTTTTGGATGTGTCTACAAAGGCAATTCCAGAGAGGAATTGAAGGGGGGTGGGGGTGGGGAGAAGAGATCTGCCATGAATTTTGCAGGGTCAGCATAGCCAAGCTGAATAAAAAAGGAAATAGGAGAAAGGTCAGTGTCGACACTCCTTTGTCTCTGCTTCCTGGTCCACTGAGGTATGAGCAGGCAGCCTAAAGAGTCTGGTGCCTCAGCTGAAAGCTGCTATCTGCCTTCTACAATAGACTGAGTGTCCTTAAATCGTAATCCAAAGTCAGACTTCCGTCCGTTAGGTTGCTTCTCAGTTATTGACTCAGAGATGGAACAGGTAACTAGTACACTGCGGTTCCAGACCCGTAGAGTCCAGAAAGAATCAATCTAGCTCTTTGCACCGAAATTCTGACCTAAAGGGACAATGACATAAGCAATGTGTGTTGCATTAATCTGGTAAACGTGTAACAGTGTATTGGGTAGCAGCCGAAAACTATTAGAGATGGAAGGAAAACAGCAAACTCAGGGACAGCAAATGAGTGCTCGCTGTTGTCCAAAGTGTAGGTAACATTTCCATCATCCTATACTGTGGCGGGGTAAAATTTTGTCATTAAACAGGTCAGTTCCCAGAGTTCTTGGCTCACAAAAAAAAAGTTATTTTGTGATACCAAGCTTGATCTTGTAAGATGGTGTTGTACTATATCTACTTGACTCACTGGAAGCTCGAGGCTGACTTGCTCTAAGAGTTACCAAGTTTGGGGGTCTCTCAGGCTGAATCATGTGATCCCAGAAAACACCATGTCTTTCCCAGACCGTACCATTGCTTCTCAGTATCACAGTGAGACCTATGATTTGTAGACCTGCTTCTCCATCCACGTTCCAAGAACCACTAGGAAACTGGAAAGGGTGTTTAGGATCTGTAGATCTCTGTAATTGATTAAAGAAAAGACATGGCAAAGCATGTGATTGGTAAGAGATTTGACTTCTGAGTTTTACTCTGGTTTTATCAGAGCTAACTGAGACGTTTTAGAATTCCCTTAGCCCTTCTGTATCCCTGTCTGCAGATAGGTGGATAAAAGTTTTAAGTTTAATATAAGTCACTAATGCAGCATGCCTATCTTTTAGTGAGCCCTGAGAAATAGGAGATATTTACATGTGAACCTGACATGGTCTTATTTTGAAGTCTGAAGGCTGGGCTTTAATCATATTGTGAAGCCCCAACCCTGTGCTCAGGTTAGACAGCTGAACACACTTTGGTTCTTTCTTTCTGAAGTGTAAGTGTCTGTTGATTAACTGACCAGTCCAGACTGCTACACAGAGTACCAGACACAGCAACCAAAGCTAGAATTTGAAAGCCATTCTTTTCCTGTCCTTTTCTCTTGCTTTCTTCATTCATCATAACATGAATTATGTAGCCATGTACACCTACTGAACCAAAACAAGAAAAATATTGTAAAGCAGCAACATGTTAGTCTACATAATATGTTGGGTTGTGATCTGAAAACAGATAAAATGCCCACTTGTTTTAGAAGAGGCCATCATGAAGCCAAACTTACATCCATCATTCTTGTAAGTGGGCATCTGAAGGGTTTTTGTGCTGTTAAAAAAAAGCCATAACCAAAAGCAACTTGGGACGGAATAGGTTTATTTTGCCTACTGAATCCATATCACAAATCAACATCAAAGGCAGTCAGAGCAGGAACTTGGAGATTCCTAATGCAGAGGCCATGGAGGAATGCTGCTTACTGTCTTGTTCCCCACAGTTTGCTGTTTTCTTAAAGAACTCAAGATTACCAGCCCAGTGCTCACCGTGAAAGGTAAGGTGGGCACTCCCATGTCAATCCTTGATCAGGAAAATGCCCTATAAGCTTAAGGCATTTTTCTCAATTGAAGTTCCTTCCTGTCAGGTGACTTTAGTTGCCATAAAACCAGCCAGGACAGTGGGGGGGGGGGTATCATTTCTACAGCTTTGATGATGTAATTGGTTGCATTGCATCTGGTTACCAAAGCACTCAAAGATGCACAGCACTAGTAAACACAATCACATCCACACTCATAAAAGGGGATCTTTTAAAGGAGTCCTCTTTCTATCACTAAGTGAAGTAGTTTAGCATTTCCCTAAATTACAACAAGGGACATGGTGTTGGCATTTCGGTGAACATGACTATTTGTTGTATGGATTTATGACTTGCTTAATTGCAATGCTCTAGTAATTCTGTTACAGTTTTGGATTACCATCGAAAGGGTTTATATAAGACATTTTATGTGAAATACCAAGCTACTGTTTAATTGATCGTGTGTGTTTGTGGGTGGGTGTGTATGTGCACGCACATGCACACTGTGTCCATGTTTATATGTATGTGTTTATATGTATGTGTGGATACACATTTGTCCCTTTATGTGTGGTGACTACAGGTTAACACTAAGTGTCTTCCTCAATTGCTCCTCCCCTTTTTTTCCCTTTGAGATGGGTCTTTCCTGTACCCGCCTGCAAATTGCCATTTTGGCTAGATTCTTTTTTGCCTCTGCTCAAAGCAAAGTAGGTTGAAAAGTGTTCGCTGGCATGCCCAACTTTTACATGGGTTCTGGGGATCATCCTGAGCACTTGGTTGCCATGCCTACACTTTCTGGGCCAATTTCCTAGCCCTAAACTGATGTTTTCTGAAAGAAAACACTGGCAAAATGCTCACAGCTCCAACCTCTTGGCAAAAGACTGACTAAAATGTAAGAGCTAGGAAAGCTAGAAATCTGTTGTTAGAATATGCCTATCTCATTAACTTTTCCTCCTTAGTGTCTAGAATAGTGCGTGGCACAGACAAAGACACTAAATAATCCCTGAATAAACAAGTGCAGCAACTGAATGGAATGAAATAAACTAGAAAAATGCAGGAATGCTTCTGTTCACTAGCTATCTATAAATTCTGAGTAGCGAAAAGACAGTTCAGTTAAGAAACAGACTGAGGGTGGGGGTCTTTATTCAAACTAGAAATGTATGGGCTATAGCACCAGGGAAAGAAACTGTTGTCAGTAGAATCCATTATCACAAAGTTTTCATCCCCAAATGGAAATTTCCAGAGGCTCTGTTGTAAACCATTTTGTGACTGGACATTTATGAGTTGTAAGGCTTTTGCTTGAGTTAAGTATGTGCCAATAGCGCCATCTTCTGGAAGAACGTGTTGTGAATTTTAGAACAGTCTTCTAGACATTTTTAATGTAGCAAGTTAAATTAAGCACCGGAAAATTATAACATATATATCATTCAAGATCATGTAGGCCATACATAATCTCATACTTAATGATTTCCCTTAAATGATTGCAATATTTTCTTTCTTCATAATGGTATAATGGAACCTCAAATTCATCTCTCAGAGCAAGAACTACAACCAGCCACACTAAACTGCACCCTAGGTTTTGAGTAAATCTGAAACAGACAAGCAGTTAAAATCCGTTAACCCAGAAAACCTGCGCAATAGAATGTTCTGCAACTATATCCGGGTTATACAACACGATGGCCACATCACCTAAGTGGTTATAAATACTTGCTACATGACTGGGGACACTGACCTGAAGTTTTCATTTTCCTTGCCTTTTATTGATTCTGTTGCTTTATTTCACCATATATGTGTACTTCAGGGTTTCTCAGCCTAAGCACCATTTTCATGTTGAGTGGATAATGCTATGCTGTGGGTGAGGGGCTACCCTGTGAAGAGTATGACAACCAGCCAGACGCCAAAGCATGCACAGTTGAGAATTCCCAGTAGTACAAATATCCTAAGTAAAAATAGCTAAGAATGTTTGCAGCCATTGTCAGTATTTGAGTATGGGGGACGGGGAGAGTGATTAAAAATCGAACACAGTGGGGCTGGGGATTTAGCTCAGTGGTAGAGCGCTTACCTAGGAAGCGCAAGGCCCTGGGTTCGGTCCCCAGCTCCGAAAAAAAAAAAAATCGAACACAGTGGAAAGCTCTGAAGAGCAGCTAACTATATTGCCCAGCAGAGTTCTAGAAGGTACTTACTATGCACATGGGATTTGAGGTAGAAAATAAACATGCTTCTAGATCTAATACAGTCAGTAGTACAGCAAAGGAGAAAAGGTTAAAAGTACTGACACAAAGAAGCATTGTCCTTCTTTGTCTCCCTTTCGGTGTCATGGAAATGGAACCAGGACCATAATGATAGAAAATTCTGGCTTAGCTGAAACCGTCCAGGTTAACAGCAGACAATTTATGTTTGCATCTGGCTCCCCTGTCCTTGATCTTGGTAATTGGATATATTGATCAGTCTGGGCTTCGGCGTATCACCTGGCAGAGGCAGTAAATAGGACCCACCTGGGCACTTGGCTGTGAAGGCTCAATTAGACAATGCTGAAAGTGTTCCTTGCTCGGTGATTGGCATGTAGGACATGTTTAAAACCAATAGCTGTTTTTAGACAATCACATTTAAGCAGAGGACAGGCAGTCTTCACACTCTCCAACCAAGACTATAAAGTACGTGGTGTGCTCTTATTCAAAATAAGGGTCTTACTGGAAAAAAAAAATAAAAAGAAAGAAAACACTAATCTGCCATCATAAACCTTAGTTTATTTGAAACTCCAATAGTAGGAGTTTCAACACCATTTTTCAGTTGCTTGTGGATCCAGTCCCTCCACAATTAAAGGTGCAAAAGGAAGCGCTTCAGGTCTTCCGGAAGAAGAAGTCCAGTAATCTTGTGATGCTGCCGAATGCCAAAGCATTTCCGGATTCTCAAACGGCATAGCTGCATCAAAGAGAGGGGCCCTGGAGAAAGAACATGGGACCAATCATGATGGTTTTGCTAATCTAGGACTGCCTTTTAAATCATGCAATATATATATATATATATATATATATATAGCATTCTTATACAAAAATGAGGGGGTTACCATTTTTTACTTCTTTTTTTTTTGAGATTATAATACAATTACACCAATTCCCCCTTCCCCCTCATCCCTCCAAACATTCCTGTATACTCTTTCTTTCAAATAAATTCGAGGTCTCTTTTTTCATTTGTTATTATTTGCATATATGAAGGAGGCATTTTTAGGCTATGTTCTCTGAGTGTATTTAACTGAAGGAAGATCATTTGATGTTTTCAGATTCTGTTATTCTTATCTGTATGTATATGTATACATGATAGCATGAGCACATGCTTGAGAGTACCATGGAGGCCAGAGGAGAGCATGGCACCACCTATGTTACAGATGGGTGTAGGCTGCCAGATGTGGGTGCTGGAACAGAGTGCCCGTCCTCTGCCATGGCAGGAGGCACTCTTAGTTGCTCAGCCGTCCTCATCCCTTACTGGATTTTAATTTAGGGCAGAGTGAAAGTTATCTACAACTTCGCCACCTCACTAACAGGTTTAAAGAAACTAATTTGGGGGCTGGGGATTTAGCTCAGTGGTAGAGCACTTACCTAGGAAGCGCAAGGCCCTGGGTTCGGTCCCCAGCTCCGAAAAAAAAAAAAGAACCAAAAAAAAAAAAAAAAGAAAGAAAAGAAACTAATTTGGGAATAAAACAGCTATGCAAAAGTTCCAATCGTAAAAAGTAAAATTCATATTTCATGATGTTGTCTTTTAAAAATTAAACCATATTGCTAGATGAAAGTATGTTTATAGTATTAGCAACTTAAAGGCATTCAAACGTGCTTAGCTCAAAGGAAATAATAAGTTTGTGTAATTCCTTTGTGTTTACTTTTCTCTTCTGTACTCAAAAATTTCCCAAAACTTTAGCTCATGGATGGAAAATGAACTAACATAAATATGCACAGGGAGCAGGCAAGAGTTTTCATTTTAGGATGACGGTTCTCAACAGGCTGGGTAGGAAGAAAGAAAAGAAAGGAATTTTCTTCCTAGGGGACATTAGTCAGTATCTTGAGGCACTTTTTGATTAGCATTACTTGAGAAAATGTTAGCATTACTTGCTAGCATCTGTGCACAGCACAGCTCCTAACTGACTCCAACTGCCAATGGTAACAAGGTTTAGAATCCCTATGATACTATAAAAGGTAAGGTATAATGACCATTCCTTGAACCAAATTAAAATGGGAATTCTTCTTCGGTAATTTTTTTTAAAAAAAGAAAACTATATAGTCATAATAAATTCCATAAGACAGTAGCTCTCAATCAATGGTGAAATTTAGATTTGGCTGGAGTTGGGGAAGTTTAAACTATATGATGCTGTGTCCCATTCCAGAGACATTGATTCAATTATTGCTGGTTTGTGCCTGTGCACCCTAATTTTATTAAAGCATGGGACCCAGGCCATTTTCTTGTGAAGTCAATCTTGAGACTACAATTGAAAGATACTCTGGCTTCTGCTGCCCTGTAGCCTTACCACAAGCTATAGGTAAACGTAGTTATGGATCTCTAGGGTGATAAGGAACAAGAAGTGAAGGCAAGTATAGTCAAAGGGATGTGTGTAAACTTTAGATGGAACCCTAACAGCACTTTCCAAAAGGGAGTGGTCGCAAGTGAAGGCACCATCAGATTATGTTCAAGGCACAAGCCAGCAAATTTCACAGCACACACTTTGAGAGAAATGGAAAGCAGTGTTTGAAGATGTGCTTAATTAGGGGCAACTCTGGGATATCCTCATGAAGGTCAACGAAGGACAAAACTTCAGAGCAAGCTTGTTGGGAGTCATTTCATGTTTTCAATCTTGGCCATGAAAAAACATGTTTTAGATGCCAAGCACAGGAGAGGCAGGGGAGAATATTCTTGAAATACTCCCCTTTAGCTTCCAGGAAAAGGGAGGAGATCTCCACCTTTCCTAACTTCTGTGCCAAGCCCAACTCACAACACAGTGAAGTTTCAGCTAATACTCCCAAGTCCCCATACCCTTGAAGAAAGACAGCAATTTAATTAAGTTGCTTCCCTGGGCACAGAGAGCCAGGTAAGCTGAATCATCAAGGAAACCTGGGGACAAGAACTGATATGTTCTACCTGAAGGTCGTACTTTTTCTGCTTGCCTGGGGCCAATTTGTGGGCAATTGAACTGCTAAGAAATACCTCACCCAAATCGTAAAAGTGACTCCTAAAGGCAAAACAAAGGTAATTTTTTTTCCAGTGGCAAATTAAACTTTGTTTGGAGTTCCTTAGGATGAAACCTGGAGCATTTCATTATAAAGAAGCCTGTGCTCTCCCACCAAGAGACATTCCTAAACCTGCGGAATCATAGGCCTTAACTGTTGCCATGTCGAGTGTAAAATAAAGAAATTAAGAAAAACACATGATCATCTCGCTAGATGTTGAGAAATCATTTGACAAAATTCAACACCCCTTCATGATCAAAGTCTTGAAAAGATCAGGAATTCAAGGTCCATACCTAAACATAGTAAAAGCAATATGTAGCAAACCAGTAGCCAACATCAAACTAAATGGAGAGAAATTTGAAGCAAACCCACTAAAATCAGGGGTGAGACAAGGCTGCCTACTCTATCTATTCAATATAGTACTCCAAGTCGTAGCCAGAGCAATCAAACAACAAAAAAAAGAACAAAAGGATACAAATTGGAAAAGAAGTCAAAATATCACTATTTGCCGATGATCTGATAGTATACTTAAGTGACTCAAAAAATTCCACAAGAAAACTCCTACAGCTGATAACTTCAGCAAAGTTGCTGGATATAAATTTAACTAAAACAAGTCAGTAGCCTTCTTCTACTCAAAGGATAAACAGGCTAAAAAAGAAATTAGGGAAATGACACCCTTCACAGTAGTCACAAATAATACAAAATACCTTTGGGTTACTCAACCAAGCAAGTGAAAGATCTGCATGACAAGAACTTCAAGTCTCTGAAGAAAGAAATTGAAGATCTCAGAAGATGGAAAGACCTCTCATGCTCATGGATTGGCAGGATTAATATAGTAAAAATGGCCAATTTACCAAAAGCAATCTACAGATTCAATGCAATCCCCATCAAAATTCCAACTCAATTATTTATAGAGATAGAAAGAGCAATTTGCAAATTCATTTGGAATAACAAAAAACCCAGGATATCGAAAACTGTACTCAACAATAAAAGAACTTCCGGGGGAATCACCATCCCTGACTTCAAGCAGTACTACAGAGCAATAGTGATAAAAAACAAACTGTATGGTATTGGTACAGTGATAGGCAGGTAGATCAGTGGAATAGAATTGACAACCCAGAAATAAACCCACACACCTATGGTCACTTGATCTTTGACAAAGGAGCTAAGACCATCCAATGGAAAAAAAAAGACAGCATTTTCAACAAATGGTGCTGGTTCAACTGGAGGTCAGCATGTAGAAGAATGCAGATCGATCCATGTTTATCACCCCGTACAAACCTTAAGTCCAAGTGGATCAAGGACCTCCACATCAAACCAGATACACTCAAACTAATAGAAGAAAAAGTGGGGAAGAGTCTCGAACACATGGGCACTAGAGGAAATTTCCTGAACAAAACACCAATGGCTTATCCTCTAAGATCAAGAATTGACAAGTGGGACCTCATAAAACTGCTAAGCTTCTGTAAGGCAAAGGACACTGTCATTAGGACAAAACAGCAAACAACAGATTGGGAAAAGATCTTTACCAATCCTACATCTGATAAAGGGCTAATATCCAAAATATTCAAAGAACTCAGGAAGTTAGACTCCAGAGAGCCAAATAACCCTATTAAAAATGGGGTACAGAGCTAAACAAATAATTCTCAGCTGAGGAATGCCGAATGGCTGAGAAACACCTAAAGAAATGTTCAACATCTTTAGTCATAAGGGAAATGCAAATCAAAACAACCCTGAGATTTCACCTCACACCAGTGAGAATGGCTAAGATCAAAAACTCAGGTGACAGCAGATGCTGGCAAGGATGTGGAGAAAGAGGAACACTCCTCCATTGTTGGTGGGATTGCAGACTGGTAAAACCATTCTGGAAATCAGTCTGGAGGTTCCTCAGAAAATTGGACATTGAACTGCCTGAGGATCCAGCTATACCTCTCTTGGGCATATACCCAAAAGATGCCTCAACATATAAAAGAGACACGTGCTCCACTATGTTCATCGCAGCCTTATTTATAATAGCCAGAAGCTGGAAAGAACCCAGATGCCCTTCAACAGAGGAATGGATACAGAAAATGTGGTACATCTACACAATGGAATATTACTCAGCTATCAAAAACAACGACTTTATGAAATTCGTAGGCAAATGGTTGGAACCGGAAAATATCATCCTGAGTGAGCTAACCCAATCACAGAAAGACATACATGGTATGCACTCATTGATAAGTGGCTATTAGCCCAAATGCTTGAATTACCCTAGATGCCTAGAACAAATGAAACTCAAGACGGATGATCAAAATGTGAATGCTTCACTCCTTCTTTAAAAGGGGAACAAGAATACCCTTGGCAGGGAAGAGAGAGGCAAAGATTAAAACAGAGACTGAAGGAACTCCCATTCAGAGCCTGCCCCACATGTGGCCCATACATATACAGCCACCCAATTAGACAAGATAGATGAAGCAAAGAAGTGCAGACTGACAGGAGCCGGATGTAGATCGCTCCTGAAAGACACAGCCAGAATACAGCAAATACAGAGGCGAATGCCAGCAGCAAACCACTGAACTGAGAATAGGACCCCCGTTGAAGGAATCAGAGAAAGAACTGGAAGAGCTTGAAGGGGCTCGAGACCCCATATGTACAACAATGCCAAGCAACCAGAGCTTCCAGGGACTAAGCCACTACCTAAAGACTATACATGGACTGACCCTGGACTCTGACCTCATAGGTAGCAATGAATATCCTAGTAAGAGCACCAGTGGAAGGGGAAGCCCTGGGTCCTGCTAAGACTGAACCCCCAGTGAACTAGACTGTGGGGGGGAGGGCGGCAATGGGGGGAGGGTTGGGAGGGGAACACCCATAAGGAAGGGGAGGGGGGAGGGGGATGTTTGCCCGGAAACCGGGAAAGGGAATAACACTCGAAATGTATATAAGAAATACTCAAGTTAATAAAAAAAAATGTAAAAAAAAAAAATAAAAAAAAATAAAAGAAATACTCAAGTTAATAAAAAAAAAAAAAACTCAGGTGACAGCAAATGCTGGCGAGGATGTGGAGAAAGAGGAACACTCCTCCATTGTTGGTGGGATTGCAGACTGGTACAACCATTCTGGAAATCAGTCTGTAGGTTCCTCAGAAAATTGGACATTGAACTGCCTGAGGATCCAGCTATACCTCTCTTGGGCATATATCCAAAAGATGCCCCAACGTACAACAAAGACACAAGCTCCACTATGTTCATAGCAGCCTTATTTATAATAGCCAGAAGCTGGAAAGAACCCAGATGCCCTTCAACAGAGGAATGGATACAGAAAAAATGTGGTACATCTACACAATGGAGTACTACTCAGCTATCAAAAATAATGACATCCTCTTGCCTTTACTCTTCTCTGCTCTGGTGCCCTCTTTCCTGTCCCTTCTCACCCCATCCCTTCCCCTTCCCTCCACATGCTCATGGCCAGCCTTTGTTCCTCCCTTCTTCTACTCTTCTTCTCTCATTAAACCTCTCCATGTGGAAAAAAAATGACATCATGAAATTCATAGGCAAATGCATGGAACTAGAAAATATCATCCTGAGTGAGGTAACCCAATCACAGAAAACACTCATGGTATGCACTCACTGATAAGTGGATATTAGCCTAAAAGCTCAAATTACCCAAGATACAATCCACAGACCACATGAAGCTCAAGAAGAAGGATGACCAAAATGCAGATGCTTCACTCCTTCTTAAAAGGGGGAACAAAAATATTCATAGGAGGAGATATGGAGGCGAAGTTTGGAGTAGAGACTGAAGGAACGGTCATTCAGAGCCCGCTCCACATGTGGCGCATATATATACAGCCACCAAAACTAGATAAGATCAATGAAGCTATGAAGTGCATGCTAACAAGAACCGGATATAGTTGTCTCCTGAGGGACACAGCCAGAACATGTCAAATATAGAGGCAAATGCTAGCAGCAAACAACTGGACTGAGAATGGGACGCCCGTTAGAGGAATTAGAGAAAGGATTGAGAGAGCTGAAGGGGCTTGCAACCCCATAAGAGCAATGCCAACCAACCAGATCTCCCAGGGTCTAAACTACTACCCAAAAAGTACACATGGACCGACCCATGGCTCCAGCTGCATATGTAGCAGAGGATGGCCTTGTTGGGCACCAATAGAAGGAGAAGCCCTTGGTCCTGCCAAGGTTGGACCCCCAGCATAGGGGAATGTTGGGGGGAAGGAGGAGGTGGATGGGGAAGAAAACACCCTTATAAAAGAAGGGGAGAGGAATGGGATAGGGGACTTATGTCTGGGAAACCAGGAAAGGGAATAATATTTGAAATATAAATAAAAGAAAATTTCCAATAAAAAAGGAAGAAAAAGAAAAATCTAGGTATTTAACAACTGCTTGGGGAATAAAGTAGAAAGACAACAGGCATGGTGGTGCACATCTTTAGTCCTAACAGTCAGGCAAAGGCAGGGGGATCTCTGTGAGTTCAAGGCTACCCTGATCTACATAGCAAGTTCCAGGACAGCCAAGACTAGGCACAGGGAAAAAAAGGAAGGAAGGAAGGAAGAAAGGAAGGAAGGAAGGAAGGAAGGAAGGAAGGAAGGAAGGAAGGAAGAAAGGAAGGAAGGAAGGAAGGAAGGAAGGAGAAAATATCAGCGAAGACAATCTGAAAATCTTATAAGATTATATAAAGAGGAAGGAGATATATTCACCCCACTATGTGACTTTAGTGGACCCTGTGGCACAGTTGCTTCTGCATATCACATTCGCAATAAAAATATTAAAACTGATATTTTAAAACTATTTTTAGAAAGTGGCCCTGTGTGTATCCATAGAAATTTTTGAAAACAAGAAATCGTCAAGATGCAGGCAGAAATGCCTAGTGATTATCCCACAGTTTAAAGGAAAGAGGACTTTAGTTGATTCTTTCTGCCTACATCAGTCTTTCTTAGCCAGTCTTGCAATGCTAAGAAGTGCAGGCAACTGCAAGATGGGCAGTTGCCCTGGGGCAATGGAAATAGGAAGAAGTCCTTGGACCTCTTTATCTTTCTACCCAGATCCAGCCCCACTTCTCAGTCTGTGGGTAGAAATTAACCAGTTTATTTGACATCAGAATCCTTCAGATAGGAAGGCCTACTTCAGAGGCCCACAGTCCAAAAACAAAGTACAATCAACACTCCGGTAATAAAACTGTCTCCAGGAACAATTAATAATGAGATCAGGTTTTCTCACAATCTGAAGAGGTCTTTGCTCCAAGAAATCCCCCTTCTCCTATACAGACCACTGTTTTTCACAGCTATGTGTGTGAGTAGTGTGAGTTCTTATTTATGGAGGCGTGTGGTAAACTTGCAAGAGTAAATGTATTTTGACTGATGTAAATCATTAAACAAATGCCCGAAACTCTCAGTTAGCTACATGTTAACAGCTGCAGTTAATTACTCAGTAATTTGGCTGGTACACAAGGCAGTTCAGACATCTTGAGAAATCAGACAATACCTAGAAGGTATCTGCTGAGTCATTCTAAAGCCTGTGGGTTGCAACCCCTTGGACAATGAATGACTCTTTCACAGGGATCCGCTAAGAACATCAGAAAAAAAATTACATTTCAATTCATACATGTAGCAAAATTACAGTTATGAAGTAGCAACAAAAATCATTTCATGGTTGGAGTTCACAACCACAGGAGAACTGTATTAAAGGGTCACAGCATTAGGAAGATTGAGAACCACTGCTCTAAAACATGTTTCATTTAATTTTAATATCAATGTTTTAAAATAACACCTGATCTCTTTTAAACTGGCCAAACAGCCCGACTCCAGCATATCAAACAACAAAGGGCCAAATCTGACTTCATTAGCAATGATGTGCCTTGTTGAATTAGCTCAGGTTCCCGGTGCATGGTGACGGCATGATCTTAATAGAGCTGGAAGTCAGAACTTAGTAAGTGCCTGCCTCACACTAAGGACCAAAGGATTCTCTATGGGTTGGGGCTTAGATTTGGGCAATGGAGAGGCACCTTCTCTCTGTAAGAAGATCTCAATCACAGGACTCTCCAGAGGCACCAGATCCACAGGACGTTTGCCATCTGCATTCTTGGTTTGAGCATTGGCTCCGAAGTCCATGAGCAGATGCACCAGCTCCCCACTGGACATCCTGGCCACTACATGAAGAGGAGAATCGGAGCCTTTGCCTTGATTCACAGATGCTCCTAAAGGGTCACAAGAACAAAAGAGGTCAAAGAGCCATGGCTAGCTATCACTTTTCTCAAAACATAGACTCTTAAAAGACTTTAAATAGGGGGAATTCATGAAGACCATAATTCTGTGAGATTAGGAACTGATTTCACTTTATGTCATTTAATATAATAAGAAAATTGGGCACTGGATATACAACTCTTGATAAAGTGCTTGCCATGCAAAAGTGAGAATTAGTGTTCAGTTACCAGCACCCAGAGAAAAACATGAGTATGGTAGCACATGCTTCTAATGTGCTGTGGAGTGGCGACAGACCCTTGTGGCCAGCCTAGCCTGATCAGTGAGCTCCTGGTCCCAAGCAAGAGATCCTGTTCTAAAAATCAACCTCGTTGACTCCGCAGGGACAACATCTAAGGTTTACCTTTGGCTTCCATAAGCATGTGCACATGCATACACACCCACATGCACAGGCTCACACACATGTACACATGCATCCCCCTCCCACATGAACATATAGATTTTCACACAAATACAATAAAAGGGCATTTTATTTGACCATGTGTAGCATATGGCATTAACAATTCGCCACCATGGAGTATTATACGTGGGCATGGTACAATCAAGAGAAAGTCTGGGTAGTGTGAAAGCTGCAGATTCATTATTAATGCAGTGTAAGTAGAGACCATGAATAAGGCTAGATGGGGAAAGTCCTCATACATCAAGAAGCTGGATTCATACACTACGCAGCCAACACTGCATTTAAAGCCATGGGTTGTGAGACTGTGTGAGCTGAATCATTAAACACAACAATTCAGGGACGCATTTCACCCCCTAAATTGGAATAACTTAGATTCTGTTACCACAGGAAGGTTGGCAAGTTCTCTTTAGGAGTAAAGTGGATTTCTGGGACCATCCCTACCCAATTGTCCCTACCCCTGCTCAGAGCCTGTTGCTCACTGAGGTATATGCAGGCTCCCACTTTTACCTGAGCTATGGACTCCCTCCACCAAAAAAAAAAAAAAAAAAAAGAGAGAGAGAGAGAGAGAGAGAGAACACCCGGTCAACAAATGGAAATGTAAACTGGTTTGTAAATAGTAGTTTTACTTTGGGAGAGGTACCAAATATGGCCCTGACCTGCATAAGAGCTTTAAATACCTTGAAGCTTAAACTCGCCCTAAAATAATAGGAAGGAGGGAGACGGCAGAGAGAACAGCAGAGAGAACTGATGAATAAGAACTGCTATCAAAAAGGGAAAATAAATAGGAATGTGCAAATAGTGTGGGGAGAGACTCCTGGGGCGGTAAAGGAAGATCACAAAGTAGATAAAGAGTGGCTCTAGTGTTCCTGGTGTGGAGGAGACTGGAGAGCCACAGGAAGTGAGAAGGAATGATAGTACATCCCTTGGAGGAAAAGAAACTGTGGCAGAATAATTGGGAAGAACTGTGGAGGACATCAGAAATAGGAAGAATCAGCAACAACCCAGCAGCTTTGCACACTCTGCAGAACTCAATCCTATAACTGTCCAGTTAGAGGCAGAGGACAGGGAGGAAATGCTAGTAATAAATGAGGAGCACCCTGGGAAAAGGTATGGGTGCTATCATCAACATTATCTTCCTCCTCCTCTTCTCCTTCTCCTTCCTCCTCATCCTCCTCTTCCTCCTCCTCCTCCCCCCGCCCTCTCCCCCTCATTGTCATGCTAGTTAGAAGGGAGACAACTAAAATGTAAACAGTGTAAAACAATTTCCTGTCAGAACAGTGAGGTCTTGCTCAAGCCCCTTGCCCACACTCTCTCCTCTAGTATGACAGGAGGATCTTTAGGGGTCATTTAATTTGCTCTTCATTTTCATGCCCCCCTTTTTTTGCCTTACCTGACTCCAGGAGCTTCTTGGCACAGTCGACCTGCTGGTTTTTACAAGCCACATATAGAGGTGTTCCGAGGTGGCTAATGTTGTAGTCAATATTGGCCCCATGAGCTGCGAGGGATTCAATGCACTTTGCATGGCCTACAGCATACAAAATAAAAGAAAAAGAAAAAAAGGAAAAAGATCAGAAGAGTTATAGCATAAATTTGTTAAGCAACAGCCCCTATTTTGTGTGTGTTTAAATGGACCCCCAACATATCTAGCAATCAAAGACCTATTATGCTACTTAGAATGGAGAATAATTTCAAACACTAGCAGCAGAGAGTAAATGTCTGTCCCAAACCATTAGGTCAGCTCCTCACTGGACATCCTAGCCCATCCATCTCCTCCCATGAAGAGAAGAATCAGGCTTTTTGCCTTGGTTCCCCAGAACAAAAGGAGGGTCAGCCAAAGAGCAGACTCCATCCATCAACCAAACGTCACTTGGAGCTGCAGATGGAGCTGTATTCACTAACCATGGAAAGAAACCTGCAGTCATTTACTTTTATGGATCACGTGTTTGTAACTAGTCTGATCAGGGAAGAGCCATGGAAAAATAGAGCTAAAGATGGTCTTGAAGAAAGATATCAAATGTTTAGCAGGACAAGTAAGGAAGCTGAGAGCCTGCAATAGCTGGGAGTAATAGGCCACGGTGAGCACAGGCAAGTCTTAGAACCTACCAAATCCCATGGAGTCAAGGTCCAGTCTGGCAAACTAAGTTTGGTCAGAGCTTAGAACTGAGCTAAAAGAAACCCTTGTTTTTATCCAAGTTCAGAGCAGAATGGATAAAGAAAATATGGTACATGCATAACAGAGTATTACTGTACCATAAAGAAGAATGAGATTATACTGTTTGCAGGAAAATGAATGGAATTGGAGAGCACCATACTAAGCAAATAAGACAAACACAGAAAGATAAATACAAACTACACATGCACGCATATGTGGAGCCTAGACATCTCTCTCTCTCTCTCTCTCTCTCTCTCTCTCTCTCTCTCTCTCTCTCTCCCTCCCTCCCTCCCTCCCTCCCTCCCTCTCTCCCCATGCCTCCTCCACCTGTAAAAATAGAAGGGAAGCTACCTGAGAAGGAAGATGGCTGGGGGAAGAACAGGAGAGGGAAATGGAGCTGAATGTGATAACCTTGACAGAAACCCATTGCTTCCATATGATTAAATATGGACCTCGTTTTCTATTAGCTCAAATATTCCACAAAGATCCATAATGTACAATGTATTTACCATCCACTATTCTAGAAATACAACTCTGAAAGGGTGATTCTCAAACTTAAATGTGCATCAGAAGCTGGAGCAGGTCCCAAGAGTCCGCATTCAAAAGCCCCGTCATATGCATGTTCCTACTCCCAAAGCACCTTTTGAAGCTATTGCTCTAAAATATCCCTCTGCTTTCCTGTTTCTGTAATTCGAGCTTCCTTGAAGGACTGGGTGAAATCCCTAAATATTAACAATGGATTTACCTCTTTTAGCAGCCTCGTGGATGGGAGAGGCCAGGTCACTCTCAGGATGGGGAGCGGCTCCGTGCTGCAGAAGCAGATTCACACAGTCCTGGCTGCCACTAACACAGGCATTAAACAAGGGAGTTCGCCAATCTATAGTCATGCCGTTCACCTGTGAAGAAAACCCAGTTCCAGGATGAAGAGAGGGACTGATGTGAACTGAACTCAAGCTTAAGCCTTCCACTTTCAAGTTGTTATTTAAAAACTTCTCTGAGCCTTAAATTCCATCTTTTTCTATAAAATGAGAGCCACCAAATTGTCATGGGAAAAAGAACAAAGCATAAAATAGAAGGCAGCAATAATGTTACTGAATGGTCTTTCTTCCTTGCTCTCCTTGGTGTCATGAATCTAGTCGGGATTATTTCCATAGCATAGCTTCCAAATTAATGTCTCTATTTTAAACACCCATCCTAAGAGAGTAGCCAGAGTAATCTGAAATTGATTTTTATTAAGAATATATTTTTCTTTTAAAAAGATAATACTCACATAGATATGCTTAACAGATACAAAAGATTTTATTCAGTTTATTCATTAATGAGAGAATTGGTAAGATGGTAGGGTTAGATTAAAGAAAAATTTATATGGTTAGTCAATATGAAACTTAAATACGTCTACAAATAGATACAGAACTGGTTAACAAGACTGTAAAACTATAGATTTCAGGGCAAGTTTTTATTAGCATAGATAAAAGTCTAACAGACATTTACAAGCTAGCATCCATGTCATGATGTTTGGGCTACAAACGAACAATAGATAGCGAGCCCAAATCGACATGGACACTTCTATCATGTCATATAGTCATGTGCATCTGTTAAATGAAGGCAGTGTGAGGATAAAACTGAATTCACCACCACACTCTCTTTCCAAGGAAGGCCAAGTCCTAGATGAGGTACAGAAGATGCATACTGCAAATTCCAAGGAGATGCACATTCTCAAGGTCCCATTGTGTCACAGGACCATAAAGTGACTGTTCCTTTAACGTTTCCATCCCAGTTGCTTCTTTTGTATGCGATTTTGTCATAAATGACAAGAAACCTTCTCATCCACTTTATTCTCCTGCTCTAAAAAATAGGTTAATAACATTTTCCCAATTTCACTTTCAGATTATTGTGTTGGTTGTGTCTTATGGATGGAAGCCCTTACTTTCTTTTAATTCACCATTTGGCTGACTGGTTCTAAGATCCTCCTGTTTCAGATTAGACATCATTTCCTATAGGAAGCTCCTTTTGAACCCCCCCCACTGGAAATAGATGAACACTTGTATGTGTTGCCAATAATCCCTACTAATCTCATGACTCTTGGTTAGTTTTCAAACTGGCACAAGCTCATTCCATCCCTCGGTGCACATTCCTTTGTGATATGGCTCTGCGGCCCCTCCCATCACAAGATGAGGCTATTTTTCCACTACTTGAATGCAAGTTTGCCAACAAGACTTACTTTAGCCAATATGACAGTAGCAAATGGGATCCAAGAAAAAAAGCCTGCCTTCTTTTGCTTCTCCTGCAATCCCTGCTCCCCTGTGAACAATTCCAGGCCACTTGCTAAATGATGAGAGACTACACAGAGATGTTCTTACTCTAACATCCCAGCTATCCCTAGCTGAAATTCTCACCTTTTCTACAAGATTTCATTCCCTGCCACCCAGAGACATGACAGCAGAGATATTACAATTACATAGCAATATGTATTAATGCTGTCTGATAAATAAAATGGTTCAGCTCTTGGGGTGGTTTGAATTAGACCCCATAGACCAGATGTGGTGGTACATGACTTCAATAACAGCACTCAGGAAGCAGAGGCAGGATGGTCTTTGAATTTGAGGTCAACTTCGAGTTCCAGGACAGCCATGGCTACAGAGAGAGCCCCTGCCTCAGAAGAAAGAGGAGAAGGAAAGTGAAAACACAGAAGCGGCAGAAGAGAGGAGGAGGGAGAGAGGAAGAGGAGGAGGAGGCAGCAGAAAGAAGAGGAGGTGGTAGCAGGAGGAGGAGGAGGAAGAAGCAGAAGAATCAAAAGAAGAAGCAGAAGCAAGGGGAGGAAAAGGAAGGGAGGGAAGGAGGAAGGACAACTCGTCAAAGGTGCTGGCAATTAGTCAGAGGGGTGGAAGTAGCCAGTTTTCATTTTCAGTGTTGTTTGTTTCTATTATTTAAGCTTCACATACCTGAGCTCCATGACTTATCAAAACAGTGGCGCAGGACAGATGACCTCTGAGGCATGCTTCATGAAGTGGAGACACGTGATCTGCTGTGATGATGTTTACAGGCCAGCCCTGGAAGAAGAAAAATGGGCTCAAAATGTGGTACAAGGTAAATTATCCTCAGGTTGGTTTGCAGATATAATTCCAGTACTACGTGAATTCTTCCAAAAGTTAAGTTGTATGGTCAGGTAAAGCAATCTACTAACATACTATAATGGAAAAACAAGAAAGGGAAGAAGAAGGCCCATCACACAGCACAAGTGAGAGTCTAATATAAGATAACCACAAAGAAAATGACTTTACCAGGCTCTGTTGGGGCTGGCAACTCAATGCTTTCACTGTTGATTATGAATTTATTGGTGGAGTACTTGCCATTCTTCTCAATTTAGCATGAGGCTTCACCAAGCATTTACTGAGAAGGACTGGTATAAGATAGGATGGTGAAGGAAAAAATAGGGTGAGCCTCTGCTTGCCTGGCTTACATGTATATGACTGGGAAACCCTCCAGTGACTCTTGTCTCCTGGTGGTAGCACCCTATGTGACCTCCTCCCCTTTAGTGGGGGATTTGCTGATGCTGCCTCTTCCTCCTTCATTTTTCCTTTTCCTCTTCCTTCTCCTTTCTTCCTCTCCACCCCCTCCTTATCCTCTCCTCTTCCTGTGCTCTTCCTCCACCCCTTCCTCCACTTCCTCCAGTCTTCCCTTTCCCCCTCCTTCCCTCACCTGTGCTTCTCCTTCTCAACTATTCTTCCCCTACTCTTCCTTCTGCCATCTAATTCCTTTCTTTACTTCTTCTCTCTCTTCCCCTTCCTACTTGCTCTTTTGCATGGGCTAAGTCACTACCCTATCACTGAGCCTCATTCCTACCAAGATTTGCTTCTAACTAAGAAGATATGCAAAGATGATAAAGGGTTGTTTCCAAGATTGAATGTCAACTTTTATTTGGCTCACTCTCCCTTTAATGTTGGCGTTACTTATTCGCTTGTTCTACTTAAACTCCTTGACAAGAAAATGAAGGTGGCCCCTGCCCAACCACCAACCAGGAGGTAAGACCCTCAGTCCAACAAGTCAGGAGGAATTGGATCTTGTTAGCTGCTGCCTCAGTAAGCTTGGCTATACAGATCTTCAGTTGGACAAGCCTTACAATGACTACAGCTTTCCTGAGTCCCTCCCCCAGCAAAACGTTGTCCACATTCCTGACAGAGTCTTAAACAAACCCACATGTCTGTGGTTTCATGCTACTAACTCTGGACCATTTTATTTTTACACAGTAAGTGGTGTGGGCCAAGTGATACAGGGCCAGTACACTAGGTGAGCCTCTTTGGATTAAAAAGTCCCAAAAGCAAATGAACAATTTCATTCTCACAGTAGGCCTTGGAAATCTGGAAAGCAAAATGTCTGTCCATTTAGTTTTAGGATCCATCACCCTCTGGGAATACTTGTTGTCCAGGATATGATAGCTCATGGGACAAATCCAAGCAGGAAAGAGGTCCAGGAGCAGTCGCACAGCCCCAGCCTCACTCCATCTTAGAACATTGTCCTGGGAGACATGGACACAATAAACGTACCTTTTAATCTGTATATGCTTAGGGTTGCTTTTAAGTGTGTGTGTGTGCGTGCGTGTGTGTGTGTGTGTGTGTGTGTGTGTGTGTGTACATGTGTGAAGGATGGGTTTTAGGTGTGAAGGTACGATGTAGACAGACACACATGTGAGTGTGGGTCTTCAGCTGCATGTGTCCTACTTTATCACAATCTTCCTTATGCCCTAGAGACAGGGACTCTTAGTAAACATGAGGTTTGATTGGCATTCACAAAGTCCAATGATTCTTCTATCTCTTCCATCCCTACCCCAGTACAGTGCTGAGCTTGCAGGTGTATATGCTCAACCAAGATTTCCATATGGGTTTTGGAGATGTGTATAGCAGATACCCTAAGCCACTGACCTATCTCCCTAACCCCTGTGCGTGGTTCATGTAATCAATGACTCAAATACAGGTTTTAAGTTTTCTTCCTGGAACAGTATAAAGCTTCCCCAAATTGTTCCAATAAAAGGTCCCAGACTCCATTAATCCCAACATATATTTTTCTACTTCTTGGACATTTATGATATTATTAGATAGTCACTAATCATCCTGTGCATTTGGCCTTTATCTTCTGATCATCAGAATCACACATTTTAAGATATCAAGTCACTCTCTGCTTATACCCCAGTACACACGAGCTCAAATCCAGAGCCTAGGAAAAGATTCTGGGATATTCACCATAATATGCATGTAAATGAGAGGGTCTAATGCATTCCTCTACCCATGCTCTGCTGTTTACAGGGAAAGAAGAGGCTGTGTTTTCCCTCCCTCCAGATCCTCAAATCCCATCTGTATACCATGAATCCTCAAAATATGGCTCCCAGTGCCCAGACACAGGAAGACCTTATCTGATTGAACTTATTCCTTCCCAAGTGTCCCAGTGGACTCTACAACATAGCACTTGGTATTTGACTATTCCCATTATTATTCACCTGTGAATTGTTTCATTTTAGGGAAAGCACCACCCCAGACTTTGGTTTGGTTTCCATTCTCAGTGTTCTCCTAACTAATCTGTCCCACTGAGCCTGTAGCACACCAGGGAGGGAAGGAGCACAGGGGGGCCAGTTATTCATGGCAAAACTGTTAACTGTACATATAGGTCTGGTTGTACAGGCCTGTCACATCAGCTGCTTGGGAGACTGAGATGGGAGGATCAAAATGTCAAAGCCTGCCTGGGCTGCAAGGCAAAGTTCAAAGGCTAGCACCAGTAACTTAGTAAAACACTGACTAGGAGGGTGAGGGGCTGGCAGTATAGTTTAGTAGTAGATTCCCTGCCAAGCATGAATAAGGCCCTAGGTTCAATTTCCAGACACACACACACACACACACACACACACACACACACACACACACACCCTTACTTGCATTGCCCCTTGTGCAACAGAGCATGCAATCAAAGACAACTGTCCTTTTAAAGGAATTTTTTAGAGATTTTTGAGAATTTTTTTAGAGAATATAAAAAAAGTAGTCCCCCTGACAGCCCCAAAAACCAAAAGCCAGTCGCCAGGAGCGCTGACAGACCTGAGAGCAGGAGTAAGAAAATCTCTTCTGCTCCAAGCAACCCACCTGGTAGCCTCAGAACACACAAAGGCAGAAGTCATATGAGAGAGGACACTTCCCTTTCTGCCTGCACCCAGAGCTGAACCGCTCCCACAGCTCTCTGTACCTAAATCCCATGGGGGAAAGAGATGGACTCTCAGAAGTGTGGACAATCCTCAGAGCTCAGGGAAGACTATCACTTGTGCTCACATTCCTGGCCCAAGAGGAAGCCTCCTAGTGCCCTCAAGATACAGGAGCAGTCAGGGTCAGGTCACTTCCTGCACTAAGAGTCTAAAGCCAGTATCTGCCTGCACTGAGAGTCTAAAGCCAGTCACCTGGAGCTGTGATTACACTGAAAGCAGAGATAAGACAAACACTTCTGCTCCAAGTGACCCACCTGGAGGCTTCAGGACACACAAACCCAGGAGCAGCTCTCTGTTCCCATATCTGGTTGAAAGAAAACAGGTCTCCAAGAGTGCTGACACACAGGCTTATAGGAGTGTCAAGCCACTGTCAGAGACAGCAAGACAAGCCAACACCAGAGACAAACTGATGGCCAGAGGCAAGCGCAGGAACCCAAGCAACAGAAACCAAGACTACATGGCATCATCAGGGCCCAATTCTCCCAGCAAGGCAAACACTGAATATCTAAACACACCAGAAAAGCAAGATATAGATTTAAAATCACATTTGATCATGATGATGGAGGACTTTAAGAAAGACAAAGAACTCCCTTAGAGAAATGCAGGAAAACACAACTAAACAAGTAGAAGCCCTTAGAGAGGAAACACAAAAATCTCTGAAAGAATTACAGGAAAACACAAACAGGTGAAGGAATTAAAAACAGAAATAGAAACAATAAAGAAAGAAGAAAGGGAGACAACCCTGGATATAGAAAACCAAAGGAAGAGACAAGGAGTGGTAGATACAAGCATCATCAACAGAATACAAGAGATAGAAGAGAGAATCTCAGGAGCAGAAGAGTCCATAGAAATCATTGACTCAACTGTCAAAGATAATGTAAAGCGGAAAAAGCTACTGGCCCAAAACATCCAGGAAATCAAGGACACAATGAGAAGATCACACCTAAAGATAATAGGTATAGAAGAGAGTGAAGACTCCCAGCTCAAAGGACCAGTAAATATCTTCAACAAAATCATAGAAGAAAACTTCCCTAACCTAAAGAAAGAGATGCCCAGGAACATACAAGAAGCCTACAGAACTCCAAATAGATTGGACAAGAAAAGAAACTCCTCTGTTACATAATAGCCAAAACAACAAATGTACAAAACAAAGAAAGAATATTAAAAGCAGTAAGGGGAAAAGGTCAAGTAGCATATAAAGGCAGACCTATCAAAATTACACTAACTTTCTCACCAGAGACTATGAAAGCCAGAAGATCCTGGACTGATGTCATACAGACCCTAAGAGAACATAAATGCCAGCCCAGGTTACTGTATCCAGCAACACTCTCAATTAACATATATGGAGAAACCAAGATATTCCATGACAAAACCAAATTTACACAATATCTATCTACAAATCCAGCCCTACAAAGGATAATAAATGGTAAAGCCCAACACAAGGAGGCAAGCTACACCCTAGAAAAAGCAAGAAACTAATTGTTTCACAACGAAACAAAGAGAAGACAAGCACACAAACATAATCTCACATCTAAACACGAATATAACAAGAAGCAACAATCACTATTCCTTAATATCTCTCAACATCAATGGACTCAATTCCCCAATAAAAAGACACAGATTAACAAACTTGATACGCAATGAAGACCCAACATTTTGCTGCCTACAGGAAACACCTCAGAGACAAAGATAGACACTACTTCAGAGTTAAAGGCTGGAAAACAACTTTCCAAGCAAATGGTTTGAAGAGGAAAGCTGGAGTAGCCATTCTAATATCGATTTTCAACCAAAATTCATCAAAAAAGATAAGGAAGGACACTTCATATTCATCAAAGAAAAATCCACCAAGATGAACTCTCAATCCTAAATATCTATGCTCCAAATGCAAGGGCACCTACATTCATAATAGAAACCTTACTAAAGCTCAAAGTACACATTGCACCTCACACAATAATAGTGGGAGATTTCAACACCCCACTCTCATCACTGGACAGATCATAGAAACAGAAACTAAACAGAGACATAGAGAAACTAACAGAAGTTATGAACCAAATGGATTTAACAGATATTTATAGAACATTTCATTCTAAGACAAAAGAATGTACCTTCTTCTCAGCACATCATGGTACCTTCTCCAAAATTGACCATATAATCGCTCAAAAAACAGGCCTCAACAGATACAAAATGATTGAAATAGCCCATGCATCCTATCACATCACCACAGAGTGAGGCTGGTCTTCAATAACAACAATAAAGTCTACATATACATGACAGCTGAACAACACTCTACCCAATGATAACTTTGTCAAGGAAGAAATAAAGAAAAAATTAAAGACTTCTTAGAATTTAATGAAAATGAAGACACAACATACCCAAACTTATGGGAGACAATGAAAGCAATGCTAAGAGGAAAACTTATAGCTCTGAGTGCCTCCAAAAAGAAATTGGAGAGAGCATACATTAGCAGCTCGACAGCACACTTAAAAACTCTAGGGAAAAAAAAGAAGCAAATACACCCAAGAGGAGTGGACAGCAGGAAATAATCAAACTCAGATCTGAAATCAACCAAGTAGAAAAAAAAGAACTATACAAAGAATCAACAAAACCAGAAGCTGGTTCTTTGAGAAAATCAACAAGATAGATAAATCCTTAGCCAGTCTAACCAGAGAGCACAGAGAGAGTTTCCAAATTAACAAAATCAGAAATGAAAAGGGAGACATAAGATCAGAATCTGAGTTCAAATAAACTGGAAAATCTGGATGAAATGGACAATTTCCTAAACAGATACCAGTACCAAAGTTAAAGCAGGATCGGATAAACCATTTTAACCATCCTATAAGACCTAAAGAAATAGAAGCAGTCAAAAGTCTCCAACAAAAAAAGCTCAGAACCAGATGGGTTTAGTGCAGAATTCTATCAGAACTTTATGGAAGATCTCATACCAATACTGTCCAAATTATTATGCAAAATAGACAGAGAAGGAGCACTACCCAATTCCTTCTATGAATCCACAATTATGCTTATACCTAGACCACACAAAGACCCAACAAAGAAAGACAACTTCAGACCAATTCCCATTATGAATGTTGATGCAAAAATACTCAATAAAATTCTCACAAACCCAATCCAAGAGCAGATCAAAACGATTATCCATCATGATCCAGTAGACTTCATTCCAGGGATGGAGGGATGGTTCAATATAAGCAAATTCATCAATGTAATTCACTATGTAAACTAACTCAAAGGAAAAAACCACATGATCATTTCATTAGACGCTGAGAAAGCATTTGACAAAATTCAACACCCCTTCATGATAAAAGTCCTGGAAAGAATAGGAATTCAAGGCCCATACCTAAACATAATAAAAGCCATATACAGCAAACCAGTTGCTAACATTAAACTAAATGGAGAGAAACTTGAAGCAATCCCACTAAAATCAGGGACTAGACAAGGCTGCCCACTCTCTCCCTACTTATTCAATATAGTTCTTGAAGTTCTAGCCAGAGCAATCAGACAACAAAAGGAGATCAAGGGGATACAGATCGGAAAAGAAGAAGTCAAAATATCACTATTTGCAGATGATATGATAGTATATTTAAGCGACCCCAAAAGTTCCACCAGAGAACTACTAAACCTGATAAACACCTTCAGCAAAGTGGCTGGGTATAAAATTAACTCAAACAAAACAGTAGCCTTCCTCTAATCAAAGGATAAATAGGCTGAGAATGAAATTAGGGAAACAATATCCTTCACAATAGTCACAAATAACATAAAATATCTTGATATGACTCTAACCAAGCAAGTGAAATATCTGTATGACAAGAACTTCAAATCTCTGAAGAAAGAAGTTAAAGAAGATCTCAGAAGATACAAAGACCTCCCATGCTCATGGATTGGCCGAATTAATATAGTAAAAATGGCCATTTTGCCAAAAGCAATCTACAGATTCAATGCAATCCCCATCAAAATTCCAACTTAATTCTTTATTGAGTTAGAGCAATTTTCAAATTCATTTGAAATAATAATAACTCAGGAAAGTGAAAACTATCCTCAACAATAAAAGAACTTCTGGGGGAATCACCATTTCTGACCTCAAGCAGTATTACAGAGCTATAGCGTTAAAAAAAAAAACTGTATGATATTGGTACAGAGACATGCAGGTAGAACAATGGAATAGAATTGAAGACCAAAAAAATGTAAGCTCCACTGAAAAGAAAAAAAAATAAAGATGACCAGTGGCATCTTCGTCAAACCCAATATGCAGTGCTCAGTCTGCCAAACCCTTCCACCTCAGATTTTGCTGTTTATTCATTTTGACATCCAGAAACCTTTCCCCTGGCTTCTCACATAGTGTTCTACCTGGTTTCCATCTTCAGAGCATGGGTTTTTCTCTTTCACTGACTCTGTCCTTCACTCTGTACCTCTCCCAGCATGGCCATTTCCCTAAACATTTTGCCTCGGTTTTTTTTCCTTTTCTCTAAGCTCTTTTCTATGTTGCTTGCATGTGAATACGTGCAAAAACACACATGCTCACAGAGAGAGAGAGAGAGAGAGAGAGAGAGAGAGAGAGAGAGAGAGAGAGAAGAGAGAGAAGAGAGAAGGGGAGGGGAGGGGAGGGGAGAGGAGAGGAGAGGAGGGGAGGGGAGGGGAGAGGAGAGGAGAGGAGAGGAGAGGAGAGGAGAGGAGAGGAGAGGAGAGGAGAGGAGAGGAGAGGAGAGGAGAGGAGAGGAGAGAGAATGAAACATCATCCATGGTACATTTTATAATACTATGACAAGACATAATCATCCATGGTCCCAACTAGCAATAAAAACTCAGCCTTTTCCAATAAATTAAAAAGCCTTGTCAATCCTAGTTCTCTCAGTGGCATTAAGATTGTGCTTGATCTCTGGAACTGAGATCTCTGGAGTCAGGATGGCAGAGTGGCTCCCAAGTTCAAATACTAGTACCAGTATCAGGACATAGCGAGCAGTATGACTAGCAGTCAGTGACATAGCCCTAAGCCTCAATATGCTCATAGGTCAAATGGCTACAATTACACCTGCCTGGTTAAAATTCTTATGAAGACTGGAAAATGGTGGATGCAAAAGTTGAGCACTCAGTAATTGCCAGGCCACTCTTATCTGGAATTTCTTCTTCTTTCTCATTTAGCCTTCAGTCAGTTGGCAACTCATAAATGCAAGTGATTGTCCTTGCTTTTGTCCTGGTCTTTCATTGGCCCTTTAAACATCACAGTAGGTATGTGTGCTGGCTAATTTTCAATCAACTTGACAACAGCTAAAGTCGTTTCAGAAGAGGGAACTTCGACTTTAAAACAAAATGCCCCCATCAGATTGACCTGTGGACAAGCCTTATTGCGTTTTTCTTGATTGATGATCAACGTGGGAGGGTGGGGCTCACTGTAGGCCTTGCCACTCTTAGCAGGTCCAGAGTGCTCTAAGGAAGCAGGCTGACTAAGGCAGGAGTGGCAGCCAATCAGTAACCTTCCTCTGCCTGTGCATCAGTTCCTCTTTCCTGGTTCCTGCCCTGATTTCCTCACTGATAAAACTGCTGACTGGAAATATACATCAAAACAAACCTTTTCCTCCCCAAGTTGCCTTTAGTGATTGTATTTTATCACAGTAACAGAAAACCCTAAAGAGGCAGGTAGGATGAGCAGGCTTATTCAATTTTCTGACGGATAAACATCTACTCTTCCCTACTTGCTTGTGGTAAGAACTTACTGAGTAGCTGCTTGCTTTTGACTACATGTAGGAATCACATAGGAGGCTTTCAAAGAGTCCTGGTATCTAGGCTGGGTGGTGGTGACATAATGAAAGGAAGCTCAATTCAGAAGGTAGGTTGATTGGTTGGTTTATTGCTGTAATACTCAAGATCAAGCCTTGGCCCTGTCATTCTCCAGGCAAGTGGTCTATCACCGAGCTATATCTCAATCCCTTTTTGCCTTTTATTTTATCTCTTATTTCCATTTTCATGTTTGTGTTGTGGTTGCTTTTGTTGCTGCTTCTGCTGCTGGTGTGTGTGTGTGTGTGTGTGTGTGTGTGTGTGTGTGTGTGTGTGTGCATGTTTGCATACGTCTGAGTGGACATGTGTAGATACATGTGCATGTAGGTGTAACTTACTCATAGAGGCCAAAGGTCTATGTCCAGAATGAACCTCAATCATTCTTCCTCCTGATTCACTGGAGGGGAGTCCATCGATGAAACCCAGAGCTTGCTGAGATGACTAGTTTCGATAGCCAGCTCAGGGGATCCTACTTGTGAGGCTGGAATTACAGATAGGCCACATCCGAACCTGGCATTTACATGGTTTCTGGGATTCAGTCTCTCGCCCTTCTGCTTGGGTTATAAGTACTTTAAGCACTGAGCCATCTCCCACACCACTCCAGCCCTCTTTAAAAATGGGACATAAGAGCTGAGTTGCACAGACTGGGGTTCAACATAGTCTGTAAGCCATGCTGGCCTTGAACTTATAGTCCCTCCTGCCTCTGCTCCAGAATATCTGAAGTTACAAACTTGCATTACCAGGCCAAGTGATGAGTCAGCAATTTTAAAGGTTCATCCAGAACAGCACCCTATGGGAATTCTAAGACAAAATCCAGAGGGAAAGCCATTAAATTCACTGTTACATCTATGGCAGCTTAATTACTTTCTGCTGACGTAACAAACCACCATGGTCATTTTTTAATTTTTTTTTCAATTGAAGTAGAATTGATATGTTAAACAATGCACAGATCATATCACCTCAATGAATTACCACAAAGAAAATATAGCTGTGTAACCACTATATAGGTAAAGAAATAAAAATGTCAGATACTATCCAGATTATTCCCACCTCTGGTACCCAAAGCTCATGTCCAACACTAGACATTCAGTTTTCTCTCATGCATTTAACATTTCATTAACAGAGCCAAGAAGCATGTGTTTGCCACTTTTAGTCCAAGTGTTGGTCGAATTCATCCATCTACTTTCACTGCTATGTGAATGTGTAGAGTTAAGAGAATATATTCTTCCTTGATGACTTGCCTTTGGACTTGGCCTTGTGATTTGATTTACCCAATTCAATGTTAGCAGATGTGGCATATGTTGTGATTAGAAGCATTCTGTCCTTGGATGGCTCAGCTTGCCCTGCTATGCAGCAGCCTTTTGCCAAGAAAATAAAAGCCCTTAGGAAGCCAGAGGTCAAAGAAGGATGAGAGACATGTGTGCTGCAGCTTAGAGCTGAGCCCAGCCAAGTGGAGCTTCTGTCAACTGACTCAAACATTCATTAGCAAAACTCATGGTAATTGTATCCTGCCACTGAATATTGGGCTGAGTATTGCTCCTGAGTTTCGAGGTCGATTAATAAAGGTAGGTATTGGAAGTTTCATTTTATAAAAGCAGAGAATAATATCCAAACATGTCAACTCACTTAACTGACTCAACAGAATTTAGATAAACACATGGCTCTAAGCTGATAGTCGGTAAATACATGAGTATCAAATATAAATTAGCATCACTCCCATTAACAAGTAATGTGTAGGGCTAGAGAGATGGCTCACCAGTGAAGAGCACTTTCTGCCCTTCCAGAGGACCCGAGTTCAATTCGCAGCACCAACATGGTGGCTCAAAACTGTCTCTAACTCTAGTTCCAAGGAACCCAAAACCTTCTTCATGTAGTCAAAATACCCATACACATCAAATAAAAATAAAATCAAACAGAAAAATAAATAAAAAATGACACATAAAAGCTTTTATGATCATTTTTCATACTATCCAAATAGCACAAATATTCATTTAACTCTAGTAAACTAACTTCTTTTCAATAGAACCATGTGGTAGAATCTATTTATAATAGGCTGCTGATTCCAAAAGTACTCTAACACAGTGGCTTGGGGTAGTATAAATTTTTCTTTGGAAATAATCTTCTTACAGATGAATTTCTTCTTTTAAATAGGTCCATGAAATTGAGGGGTTTTCTGAGCTCACATCTATCTTTCTCTGCTTTTATGCGTCCTGTTACTAATAGCATTATGATCCACAGCGATCATAGACAGCTTCAGTGAATCATAATTATTACGAAAGTCCCACTCTGCTTTGAAATCATGGCAGTTTCAAAACCACAGCTCAAACTTTAACCAATGAATCTAAAAGTTCATGTTATTACATCACACATTTGTTTCATTTATTTTCATAGGTTTTCCATGATTTGTATTTTATGAATTGAAAACTTTTCTTTCATAATGAGAGAGAAAGAGACAGAGAGACAGAGAGAGACAGAGACAAAGACAGAGTGATAAGGATATAATGATATTTTAGAGAACAGCATTTTTCGAACAAAGACTTTGTAAGGCTATAAACTGCTTTTTAAGTGGTGTCTTTGCATAAGATTCTAATAATCTAAAACCAACAAAAATCAGTGTGTACAGGCAAATGGCACCTAACAAGAAGAAAACTCAAATCAAACCGCTGAGAGTCAGAGGCAACTGGGGATTTGACCAAACTGAAAATGTTACTGAAATTCTAACACTGCATATTTAAAAGACATTTTCAAGCATTTACTTTACATTAGGAGTCTTTAGTCCTTGCGCTGCTGAAGTTTAGAGCTGCCTAATTCTTGACACAGGCTGTCCTATGCACTGCAGGACATTTAACACGACCAGTGATTTCAACCTATTAAGATACATTAACACCACTTCTAGTACGACGACCAAAGGTGGCTCTAGCAATTATCTCCTGAGAGACAAGATTGCTGCCATTGAAAATCCATACTTTACATTATAAACTTTGCTCATGCGTCGCAAGTCTGCGTGTGTTTCTGTGCAGGCACATATGTGTGCCTTGTGTGCACATGGAGGCTAGAGGTACACCCCATGGATCTTTCACTTTTGCTCACCTTATCTTTTGATCCAGGGTCTCTTATTGAACCTAACACTCATCAACTGGCCAGACTGCAGCTCCCAGGCTCTGAGTCCTCTGAGTGCCACGGTTACAGACATGTGTCACTGAGCCCACTTTACTTGTTGCTGTTATGTGCATTCTGGGATTTCTACTCAGGTCCTTAGCCTTGTAGAGCTGGCACTTTACTAAATGAACCATCTCCCCCTGATAAATTTAAGAACATGGTTTGTTTAGAAAACAGAAACAGCATGAATTACCACTTGCTGGTAATCCACTGAACAAATAGTTAGCTTGTTTCCAACTGTGTGATTAGGTTAAAAACAACAACAAAAAAAAAAAAACCCACTGACATTATGACAGCCTATGATGAAGGAAATGGTTATTATTCCAGTGAGATTCACCTCATTTTGCTTAGAGGAAGTGTCGATCTTACTATCACTCTGTGATTTCTCTTTTACCAGTGTGGTAGAGCAATGGCATACACTTGATCCTGTTATTCTTAGTCTAAAGCTACCTGGCTGATAAGGTTCCTCAGGGTCAGCAGACGTCCATGGATTGCAGCATCATGAAGAGGAGACCAATCAGACACCACATCTGCATGGAAACAGAGAAATGATTTACATCATGCTAAGACACTTACACTGAGAGCTTCAGCCAGCACCCAAACTGAGGACCAAAGAGGCAGACTGGAAAAGCATGCTGTGAGTGAAGTTAGCCAAGTACAGAAAACCAGTATAACATAATCTAGCTCCTATGCAGGAAAGGGAGAAGAGACCAGTGGTCACCAAAGGCTCGGAGAGTAGGATGAGAGGAGAGATAGGAAAGAATGATGGTGGATACTAAGTCACTATTTTAGAGAGGAGCAAGACGCTGTGGCAATTATAATTAAGAACTCCCTGCTACATATTTCACAAAGTACAAAAAGGTACAAGATGCTTGATATTTTTAGCATTAGGAAACAATCAGTATTTGAGGAGACAGATACCTATTAATGACTTCCACATTATGTGGAACAAGTCATTAAGGGTACCTCATAAATGCTACAATGTATCCTTCAGAAAACAAATCTGATTTAAATTAATATTTTAAAGAGGCAGGTTGGACTGACAGGTAGATGACTGAACTTCCATTTTCACGCTGGTCTCGAAGGCAAATGGTCCTTGTAGTTATATGAGAGTTTTGCCAATTACCAGCATTGGCGAATTTAGCTGTGATATCCAGTATTGCTTCCTGCATGAAACGCAAACTTTGGCATCTCAGCAAACAGTAGCATGCACTAATAGCAGCAATCATATAATTACATACACCATTAGGCTTGTAATAAAATCTAAACAGAACTGTATCTATTAATAGGTTACCTTCTGTCCCAATATTAAGCACAAGTCAGAATTCAGTCTAACCTTGAAATTGTGCCATTATTTGTGGCCCTCCCCTCTAACCAGTGTGCTAATGTGGTTAAAAGAGCATTCTGAATTCAGACCCAGTTGACCTCTTCTGAACAATGGCACTGTGAACAAATTCCAAGTCTGTTTCATTTTGGGTAAAGACAGAAATATACTTGCCCATGGCTCAATACATGTTAGCTACTATTATTGTCTTGTAGTGACACTAAGCAGTGTCTTGATTACATCCCATAAGCATTGCATTTTTTAAAAAAGCAAATGTAGTGTACCACCATATAAGAGGAATACAAATTTACAGGAAAGAAGCCTGTAAACCCTATCCAACACATTAAGCTTTCCTCTGGCCTTGTAATTAAGTATAGATATAATTGAATTCAGCATAGACCAGATTTGTTCCTCATCTCAAGATGCATCTAATTTCCAGAACAGATGCAGGAAGCTACAATGGGGGAGGTTTGCCTGAGTCTGCATCAGTTCCAGCTCTGTCTTTCTTTGATAAGCGCATGATTTGCAAGCAAGGTGCAACTGTCTGATGCTACTTGTTCCTTGCATGAGTGTTTAAGAGCTGTTAAAGGTTGAGAGAACCCGAGAGCAAGGGTAGTTGCAAATGTCTTGCAAACCGAAAGGCCATGAAAAGACAAGAACACTTTGTACCTAATGCGTGTTAGCTGAGGACTGCCTGCCACCTGGAGCCATCAATGCCCTGGAAAATCTGTCCCAGTGAGCAAATTATGGTCCTTGCAGATGGAGTCATTAAGCATTTAGTACATGAAAGGAAGGTGTGTGGGCCACCTACACGCAGCCCATCCAGTGCTTTCTTACTGGGATCACCAAGGTCTGCAGACAAAACGCCTTAAGGGAAATGGCTTTTCCTGGCTCTAAAAACCTTTGGTTTGGTACATCCTCACAGGCTTCACGGAGGCTCCTAATTCTCTTGAGGAAAACACTGGTGCTTCTATCTGGGGAGTCTTAAATTCAGATTATAGATGTAGAGAGATTGGCTTCTGAATTATGATTTTTAAAATGCTATAAAAACCACCCTTCAAGTGCTGATAATGGAGGACACCATTTCCACAAAGTTTTGAGCAAGAGAAGACAAGATTTGAGGAAGGTCCTGAAAATCAGTTTTTAGTACATGTGCACCTGGATGCCAATCGCTCACTGCGTGCGACATGGTTCGCTCTATTTTTTCTTCCAAGCTGCTAAGAAATACAGTTGTCAAGGTCCTCCATACCTTTAATTCTGTCTGAGGTTATAATACTTGACAAGCCAAACAGTCCACGAAGGTAATTTAGGGCCTAAATTATAACTCTGTTCAGATGTCATTAAAGGATTGCAACTATATTATTAAATGAGTGACAAAACTGGGGTGTGGCTCCTACTTATTCATCAAGGAAACATTTTTCTTTGTTACAGCAAATATAGAATGATGCTCTTCCCAAGGTCAAAAGCACATCTATTTGATGCTTTGAAAGCATGCGGAACTCAGCATTTACAGAGCAGAGACACCCTGTGTCTTTTAGAAGTAGAGAGTGTGATTCGGGAACACACTACAAGGCTGACAATACTAACAGCCATCTCTAGATTGCTAGTGAACATCTTCACTAAGCTACCATTCACATTAAGGTCTGCCCATTGGAAGGATAAAATCCAATGCTTTTCCTTATACATACAGACTTGTGCAGCCAACACCACAGCCAGTCTCAGGCCATTTTCATTACCCTGTGAAGAAATCTCATGGTCATCAGCACCTGTGCTAGCCCGACAACCATTGATCTGGTTCTTGTCTTTATGGATTTGCCTATTCTGGACAGTTCATCTAAGTGAAACTCTATGGTGCACTGACTTCTTTAATTTAGCATGCTCCAAGCTGCATCCACCCTGTAGCATGTATTAGCACTTTAGTCATCTTTAGTCAAATACCCATTGTATGGATTGATTACATTTTAGTGAACCATTTATCAGGTGATGAAAATTTGTGTTGTTCCCACTTTAGGGTTAGCAAAATGCTGCTACAAACATTCCTTCTACATTTAGAGGGTAGATCTGTGTTTTAAATTATTTTTGCCTACCCCAAAGAATAGGACTTCTATATGATATGTTTTGTCCCTTGAGAATACTTTCCAAAGTGGCTGCCCCAGCATATATTTCCATCAACAATATTCAAGGCTTCCCCTTATAACTCCAAAGCCATTTTGGTATGGCATTTATTAAGTCCATGCTTCTGCCCTGAAGAAAAACATAGGTCCTAAGCCTAAACCTTTGTTAACCTTATACAAGGACTCTACTCTCAGCAAGTCTCAGAGCACTGGAGTATGTAAAAACCTAAATGTTGGCACTGGTAATATTAACACTAACACTTTTCTAGCATTGACACAGCACAGACTGTGCATGCAAGAGCGAAGGGAGAGAAGAAACAAGTTAGAGAAGAGGGTAAACAAACATCATAAGTTTGCAAAGTAGAAATAATCCACACGTCCTTCTTCTCTACAAACATTGAACTGAGACTTGCTCCATGTGACAGCCAACAGAGGAAAGACCTAGAACACACTGCTCCAGGCATTGCTAGGGCACATGCTACAGGCTCAACATATGGCCAGTTACATCCTAAGGCAACATCACATGATTCCTGACAACTGCAAACTGGAAAATGAAGAACAAGCAGAAGACGGGACCTATTTTCCTATCAGACCATGGATGGTGCTCATGGTAGGAGACTCTCCATGATATGACAGAGAGATCCAAGGCCACAATACCCCTTTTTCATCAACCCCACCAGAGTCTTTGAAACCTAAGTCATTTTAAACAACAGATTGTACACACACTTGGCACAGACTGAGTATTTGTTCATAGTTTTGATTCAGCCACGGTCTATATTTCATTTTACCACCAAAACCAAAAAGAGATGCCAAATGAGGACACTGGTAATGCCATGGATCCATCACTGTAGCTTATGGGTAAGCTAGGGGATGGACCTCTCATGACACAGCTACTCCACAAGTCCTCCAATTAGTGTCATTAAACTTGCCCTTTAAAAGGAAAATATCTCTAGCAAGCCTATGGCACATTAGGAAGGTTACTGTTTCATTTTTATTATACTTTCTGGAACAATTTCTAAGATTTCCATTATTTCAGGAGAGATTTAAAGTGCACTAATTGCTCCATTCTGAAAAGAGCTATTAAGAATGTTCCAAGAACCCTAGTAAATGTGAGGCAGTGGCATAAATCCATTTTAGGAAACATTTTGCAAGGTCGAAAGTGGGAGGGAGAAGTTGTTCTGAAGAGACTGGAGTATCTGGGATGCGACCAAGGTACATTCAGTGGCATGAACCAATGCTCCAACATTGGAGAAGAATCCTGATATGGGAAGGGTGGAGTGAGCATGTGACCTCTTGGGCAAGATGGTCCTGTCTACTCCGTTATCCAGCCCCTTTCTCCCTTCTCTCCCCTCTCCTCCTCTTCCCTTCTCTGTACTCTCCTCCCTTCAGGTCTCCATAATTTCACATCTTCACCCCTTCTATTTACAGAGACAAGATGCCCTCAGAAAGCATCCTCTGCCAAACTGACCCAAGATCTAAAAGTACCCAAAGAGAAGACAGAAACTAATTCCTTTAAATGCCTTAGATGCCCTCTCTTGTCTGCTTTCTACTTAAATGTGAATTTTTTTTTCTAATAGGGTAGGCTCAATTTTGGAAAGAAAGAATTCTCTCTGGTGATATGAGCTTTCTGGCAAACAACTGACCACAAACCAACTTGTGTCAGAGAGATGGCTCAGCAGAAAAAGGTACTCGCCACCAACCTTGGTAACCTTGAGTTCCATCCACAGGATCTACATGGCGGAAGGACAGAGCCTACTCACACAAAGTGTCCTCTGTCCTCTGCAGGCACACACCCACACACACACACACACAAAAGGAATACATGTAAAATAATTTTTTAACTTAAGAGGAGATGCTAATAAATGAGTGATTGGCAGGATTAGGAAGGTTCATTTACCCTTCAATGCACTTTGTGAAGTATCTACAAGTAGGGTGAATTAGTTTCTTAGAATGTTGTAACAAATTACCTCACACTACTCAAATTAGCTTATGACAATTGGAATGTATTTTGTTGTACTTGTCAAGGCTGGAAGTCTAACAGACATTTGAAAGTGTTAGCAAGGCTGTGCCCTTTCGAAAATCTTCAGGAAAGAATCCTTGCTCTCATCTCCTCTAGTTTCCCACGTTTGACACCCATCCTTGGCTTTCCTTGGTTCATAGACCCAGTGCTCTGATCTCTGACTCTTGCTGCATAGCATTCTCTCTGTTTGCTTTCCTTTTCTTATTGAAACACCAATCTTGTGGGATTAAGGATCCAAGCCATACCAGGGAGGCTTCAGTTTGATTATATCTGCACCCACTTAATTTCCCAATAGTAGTCTCTTTTTGAAGTGCAAAGGTTAGTTAGGATTTCAAAGGATCATTTGGGAGTGGGAGGTCCAATTCAATTCCTAACAAAGTACTTTCTGGTGAGGAATGCTATTCTTTCCCTTTTCCTGGGACAACAGAGTCAAGCATTAAATAAATCTCTGTGAAGAGTTGGGTCTCCACCCTTTTCTCTCTTCTTCTGGAGAAGAGGAGAGAGAAAAAGAATTGAACCATAGGCAGCCCTATGCTTGCATCTGATTTGTCCATGTGCCAGAGGATACCTTCAACTGAGCTGAGTGTCTTACAGCCAACTTGGAAAGAACATTCTGAATGTCCTACATTCCACACTTCACCAAGGTCAAGGCCTCAGAAGTGTAAACAAATGTAACCAGCTACCACAGAGAGTTTTCCCACCCCCGAGTTGAGAAGAACTGGTGCAAAACAGGGAGCAAAACAGTCTACTTGAAAAGACGGGAAAACCTAGGAGAGCTGCATGGGAGCGGTGGACTGTTACACTGAGTGTGGAAAGTGAGGAGAAAAGTGGCATTCTGGGTCAGAGCAGGAGAATGTACGCAAACAGGGATGCCCAAATGTCTAGGCATCTATCCTGTGCTTTTTCATGTCTTTGAAAACTGTTATGCCTTTAGGTCCCTTGGAATAGTAACATCAGAAATCCCTTCCTGTTTTTATGGTCTAACTTACTGACCCTCATGTACCAATTCTTGGCCATTGGAAAAATTTTCCATTCACTGAGTTTCAACCACAAGCTTTCTGCAGAACATTCTGAGGCTTCTCACACTCAACCTGTATTCATTTCCAACCTTAGCCCCATACCACCAGGCTATGTGGATTAGGCAATGTTACTAACAGTTTTATGTCAAAAGTAGAACCCCTGGAGAGCTAGAGAGACAGTCCGTTGATTTTTTTTAAGGCAGCTTGCCACATAAGCAAGAGGACATGAATTCAGATCCACAGCATCCCATCCCATTAAAAAAACTGTACCAATGTGTTTATAATACCAGCGCTAGGGAGACAGTTACAGGGAGGATCCCTGGCGCGCTATAGTCAGTCATAGTTACTGAATCAGCAAGCTCCAACTTCAGTGGGAGACCCTGTCTTACAAAATTATGGTGCAGAGAGATTCCAGATGACACACGACATTGACTTCTGACGTTCACATATATTCTACATACGGATGCACGTAGACACTCTCGCACAAGCATGTACATATAACAGAGAGAAATAAAACTCTGTACTCCCCCATTTCTCACCACACTAAGCCAGCTCTCCTTCTAGCTTCCCTCTTATCTAGCTCTTCTGGCTAACCTAATTTGAGGCTTAAAACAAACTTCACAATTTAAGATGGTTTCTCCCAATTTGCCTCAATATTGAAACAAATGGCACAATCCAATTTCTCTTGCCTTCAGAATGAAAGTCCTTACTCCATCATATCTGAAGCTTGACCCAGGTTACCAGCTGTACGCTTGGGTTGGCGCAGTGGTTCTTAAGGTATGGGGTCTGAAAATTCCAGTCAACCTCATGTAGAGGCTGCCTGAGGATGAAGATACCCAAGCTTCAACACAGTCTAGTCACTTCCTCAGCAGCCGTACACCTTCCTTTTAACAACGCCTCTAGGCGATACTGAGGCAAGTGAGAACCAATGGATTAAGTCTGTCGTTTTCTGCATAGCTCATGATTTATTCTAACTGGGGTACTATACTAATCTCCTCATACTCTTCACTATGGCCTCAGGACCATCAGTGACTTCCAGTTCCCCAACTCACAAAGCCTAAATCCCTTCACACAGATGTAAAAGCTTTACCATTCTGTGGTGATGGAGAAGGCTCAGTGAAAAACGTTCCTGCTTTGCAAGCATAAGGATCTGAGTTCGGATGCCCAACATTCATGGAAAAACACATGCATAGGCGCACACACCTTTACCCCCACTGCTAGAACAACAGAGGCACATCCTGGGGGCTCACTTGGCATCCAGTCTATCCCAAACAGTGTACTTCAGGTTCTGTGAAACACTGACCCTGTCTCAGAAAGCAAGGTAGAAAGCAGTAGAAGATACCCAATTTGACCTCTGGCCTCTACCTACACATTCAACTATAACATATGTGCTGACTTTCATGTACACACACACACACACACACATTTCACCATCCAGCTCCATCTCTCCAAATTAATTCTCATTAAATTGACTCCTCGAGATACTCTACATCCTAGCTGGAACAACCTGTCCACTTTCTAAGCAGCATACCAACCATCCAGGAAAAGGGGGCTAGTTCTCTCTCCACATACAAAAAAAATAAGAACACAAGACTTTGCTGCAAAATACCTATTTGGAACGCTACTGAATTATTGTTTCCAACAGTGATTGGATTGCTGCATTGAAATACTCAACAAGCCTGTTTTAAGTGATTCTTGATTCCAGTTTACCTTTCTACTATACTAAATGTGTACTCAATTCATGCTAATTAATTCAGTTTTGTCTGTGTATGGAAGCCCCACTCACCCTGTACATTTTGGGGGGGAAATGGGTAAGTAAAAAAACAAACAAAAAATGTGCAATCCTGTCACCTCAACCAGAGAGGGAAGGCATATCGCATTGTCTACTTTCTGTTGTTTTCCTTTTACAAAGCTGCACAGAAAGACATCATTAAGTCCTGGAGGCCTTTCGAACCTGTTTATTGTGCTTCTAATAGAAAAGTGTTGTGGGAAGCCTAACAGTGTTCTAAATGTGATACTGTCTCTTTGTATGCTTAGGCCCAGAATCCCTTCATCTGGAAACTGCTGAATGTTCCAGAAGAATGAGAGTGAATGAAAGTGGGAGAGTCTTTATTAGCCAATGCATCAGCCTAGAGGAAATCTTTGCATAGTTTTAAAAGTCTCATTTTTAAAGGCAATCAACCAGCCAATATCCTTGAGAAACTCAGATTAACTAAATATGAAATATCTAAAGGAACTTTAATTAAGAGAATTTTTTAGCAGCTACAGTGTTCCTATTAAGACTATGTGGTACACACAGAGAGAGAGAGAGACGGGAGGGGTGAAGGAGGGAAGAAGCAAGCAAAAGAGTGAGAGAGCGAGAGAACGAGAGGGAGAGAGAGAGAGAGAGAGAGAGAGAGAGAGAGAGAGAGAGAGAGAGAGAGCCCTGTAATCTCAGCACTTCAGAGGCTGAGACAAGAGGATAATGACTTATGACTTTAAGGTCAACCTGAACTACACAGGAGAGTGAAACAGAGCTACTTATAAGTAACTCTTAAACCTCTTATTTAATAAGTAATACACCTGACCCACAAAAGAGTGAGTGACTTCTTGGTGCAAAAGTTTTCACCACTAGAAAATGCTCTGTGATAATAAAATTTGTCTCACCTTTATGATGCCACAGACAAAGGTACTTTTTTGAATAATCACATAGAGGATGAAGACTAACAAACTCTGGACTTCTGTGGACACCCCACAGAAAGACCCACTGACAGAGTCCAGCTCCCTGCTCTCTCTTGAGCACATTAACCACCCTCCCAAGCACTCCCATTTCCCATCTTCTATGACTCACCCCCCATCAATGGGTTTGAAAGAAATCTGAGGTGAGGAGAGCCTCCTGGCTTGTCACTCCTGCCCCCTTGTTCGCCATCCATGTTTATCTTCCTAGGCCAGCAAACTCTTATGTTCCACTTCGGTTGCTCAGGAAAACTCAAATGCCATGCTTCTGGTGCCCCTGGGAAATTCCAGCTCTGTGGTTGGTCGAACTGCACACGTCCTGGTCCAGGCAGTCTGCAGCAGAGAACAACACAGGCAGGGTAATGTGAGCACTACCTGTGGTCAAACAGATTCTCATGCAGACAGCCACATACACACACACACACACACACACACACCACCACCACCACCACCACCACCACCACCACCACCACCACCACCACCACCACCACACTCCACCTAGCGTGCTGGAGACTGGACAAAGTACACAACAGCCCCCCGAGTCTCAAGTCTGAAAAGTTGCTGATACCACGCCCTTTCCTATAACTGAGACCAATCAAGGAGCAAGCCTTAGCGTTTATCAGGAAGGAAATCCACACTATGTAACTTTTGGAGAATGGAGGCAGCCGGGTTGTTATATAGGAAGAAGTTGTTACAGCAGCAGAGATCTGTTTGCTACTTTGGGGACTAAGACAAGCCTCAGCATCCAGGAGCTGAGAAGGCTGCTTTTGCAGAAGCTCAGAGAAACTGCTCGTACAGGAACATGCACAGCCCAGCCTGGCCATCTGCACATGTGTTTTCAATTTTGCTGGGAGTGTCTTATGGAAAAATGTGTCTGTATGTTACAAAAAGTGCAAGGGGTAGAGGTGGGAGAGGGATAGAAAAAAATCGTTTTCCAATGGAGGTGGGGCTGGGGGAGCATCCTGCAAGTTAATTCCTTGCCCATTTTTGTCCTTCCTGAACACTTTTGGATTTAACTTACAAATAAATGCTGAATGGTTGCATGGAGAAGAATGTTCGACAGGGTCACCACAGGTGTGAGAGAGCTGCTATCTTTCCTTATGAAGGCTACTGCTTTGTTAAGGTACCCTCAGTCTGCCTCGGTGAATGGTATTTCAATATGGGTGACTTCTTTCCATTTTCCACCAGACTCGCAGGTGCTGGTTTCAGTCAATCACTCATGTTGCCACCATCCATGGGTTTGAAAGGAGCCTGGTGGGACCAGAGCCTCCTGGTCTCAACAGCTTGCTGCTTTTCCTGCCAGCCCCCCCTCCCAGTCTATTCACCATCCAAGGCACTCTCCTACACCAAGAAACTTCATGCTCCACTTCACTTGCTCAGGAAAGACTCCCACTTTTCCTCTCTTGCAGGTTGAAGAGAATGCCTTATCCTCTGAAGCCTCAGAGCTGCTCTCAAGCCCCAGCTCCCTTCCAAACGCTGTAGATTTGTTTCTCTTTGGGATGTTTGGCTTCTCAATTGAAACATTTATAACTATTTTTTCAACCGCTTTGCGTGCAAGCAAAGGTGTGCTTGCTTGCTTTGTTCAGACTGAGTATGACTGACTGTGAGGGTGGCCTTGACTTCACTATATAGCCAGGCTAGCCTCAAACTTGTTGCAAACGTGCCTCCATTCCCAGAGGGCTAAGATTACACGTGTGCACTGACACATCTTACAGTGCCTTTCATAATTTTAACGCATTCCTTTGTGCATACACACTTACCCATGCACAGTTTTACTCCAGCTTAGTTAGATTAACATCCCGTCTAATAGTTTTTACACTTAGTCTGGAACGCTTTCCACTGTCTCACATGTAACTATACTAATTTCTTTATTCTCCACTGTATTTCACATTGTGCCAAAAGCAATTCCTTGCCCGGAAGTAGTGGTACACACCTTTAATCCTAGCACTCCAGAAGGAGAAGCAGGAGGATCTCCTTGAGTTTGAGGCCAGCCTGTTCTACAGAGTGAGTGCAGGACCACCAAGGCTCTACAAAGAAACCTAGTTAAAAAAAAAAAAACAATCAAAAAAAGCATTTCCCTGTTACCCCAATGATGCCAGCAGGATGTTGCTATTTCTTGGACTACTGGATCCATATCGTAATCAGTGTCTCGGCACACATTGCTTTGGCCATACTTTCAAGTCTCTCTAGAGAAGAGATTCCTAAGACTGGAAAGACTGATTCAAGGTTATGTTCCTATGGGACTGCAGAAATGCCTCAGCCCTTAAGGCACTAACTGCACCCACATCACACAGCTCACAGCTGCCTGTAACTTTTGTAGGGCAAAAGGTCAGAGCCCACTTCTGGGTTTGGAACCCTACCAAAATCCACCAATCTCTGAGCTTGAAAGCCCACAGTCCGTGAGCTCAAAACACCACTAATCCTGGACTTGGTTTAAAGTCCCACCAATCCCCACCCTGGAAATCTCCACCCTGGAAAACTCCCCCGCCCCCGAAACTATATAAACCTACCTCTTGCCCAGTTCCCTGTTGCTTCTCTCCCAAGCACAGGCAGCTACCCTCTTGTGCCTCCCCCGATAAATCTTTTTTTTTCCTGATGTTCGTTGTGGGGTGTGACTGTGTGGTATTCTTTGGTTCCTGACTAACCTTCCCCTCAGAGCTATAACACAGCTCTAGCTCCAGGAGATCCAACACCTTGTCTCCCTTGTCACTCATGTTCACATAGACACACACGTCCATCACAATGTCAAAACTTAAAAATAATAATCATTTTAAAAGGCATGCTCTTACACGTGTGATAAATGACATGAAACCAAAGACACATTCACACATTATTGGATACAAATACATTTGGGAAACTCTAAGAAAGGTCAGTAGATATTCTTTCCCCAGCATGTATGTGTATGTTTGGTGTGCATGTATATGTTTGCGTGTGTGTAAATGCATGTGTGTACACGTGCATATGTAAGCCAGAAGTCAATGTCAGGTCTCTTTCTCAATTGCTCTCCACCTTTTGTATAACGGCAGAGTCTCAATCCCAGAGCTCACAGATTCAGCTAGTTTTCATGGTCAGCTTGCTCTGGGATGCTCTGTCAAACACTGGGATTACAAGCAAGCCTCCATACCTGCATGGAATTTTCATGTGATCTGGGGATTTGAACTCAGATCTTCATGCTTGTATGGCAACCACGCTACTCACTGAGCCATCTATCTATCTCCCCATGCCAGGAAAGTTGACTTCCGGTTATGACATCTTACTGTACTGCTGCCAAAAGGTCACCATCGAAGAACAAGAGAGCTTCTTTTATTATTTCCTGAAACTGCACACGAATCCATAATGCTCTCAGTAGAAAATTTAATTTTAAAGAGATGCCGCTCATTTAAAATTGGGATAAGTGCAGCCAAATTGCTTACTGTCTCGGTTTGCAGGATTTACTAAGCCTATAAGCATGCAAATCCTTCAGTGCTGGACCAAGAGAGACATGCAGATCTACAAACATATTTGGCAGAAAGTAAGAAATGTACTTCCAACATAGAAGGGAGGGTTGGGAGGGATTTAAGCAGAGAGCCATCGTGGGGCAGCTGGGGTATTATGGCCATTTGCACCCACAAAATTCTTCACATCCCATCTTATTTACATTAAACTCAGTTTGAATAAAATGCGATTCCTCCACAGTCAAATCATAAGTTTCAAAATGGCAGTAAATGACATTTCCAGCTTGTCGCACTAATACCTGGGAAGCAATTCATCAGCTTTGAATCTTTTCATTGTATTTATTGTGCGGAGCACTGCTAGCAAATAAGATGGGAGCTGGACTTTAAACTGCTCGATAACAGCTCCCTAAAGGAGAACGGCATGCATTTTAAGAACTAATTTAAAAAACTGAACTACACATGAGTGTGCATGAGCTATGATTATAGGGAAGAAAATGATTGACCATAACCCAGAAGACAGCAATAGTAAGCTCTATTATACCCATCAGTGTGTGTGTGTGTGTGTGTGTGTGTGTGTGTGTGTGTGTGTGTGTGTGTCCAGTTTGGGTAATAACAACAAAAACAGTGCAATGTGCAGCAGATGCCAGGGGCACACACATTCTTTCCAAGTGGCATTGTTCACAGGAGCCTGTGTCTGTGCCCCACCCTCACTTAGATGACCAAATCACACCTCACTTACAGATTATTAGCCCATTTATCGCTGAGGAGTTGGGGATCCTTGAAAGTTGCTTCCAATGAACAACTACGGTGGATCATCCCTGGAGTCTCTCAGGTTTCAGGAGGCTGAGGTAGAAAGTCAGCCTAGGCTATTTAGTTAGTAAACTCCAGGCCAGGATTGTGTAACAATGCCCTATCTCAAAAATCAAACAGTACCCATGTGTAAGTTAGAGCTGAAGTTGGGGGCAGGGGGAGGGGGTACGGTGTGGAGACAGAGAGACAGGGTAGCAAAAGAGTCTACTCACATAGAAAGAGGGTCAGTGGGGTGGGGGGACTTCTAATTAGTCAAGGTTAATCCAGAACCAACCACCCAGCCCTTTTCCCAGTGCAGACCCTTTAGGAGCTAGGAGGTACTCAGTTTCTCTGACTCAGAATTATATGCTTCTCTGACAAAGCTGCAATCTTTCAGCAAGTGATGGAAGTGCTTCAAGCCAAGCCCTCTGCTGCTGCCTTAGACAGCAACTCGTGCATTCCTGTCCCCCAAGGAGCAGCAGAAGATTCAAACAAGAGCAGAGTTTTTAAAAGTTAACATAAGGGAATTTAAACGGCAAAACTGTCTATGGAGCCATGGGACTAGACTCTTAGGTCTATTTTATTTTCATTTAATAACCAGTGTCCATTTTCTCCTGCCTGTACATGAATAAAAGAAGGAAAAGCAAGGGGAAGGAGTGCAGGGGTGGGTAAATTGGATCCAAACACATTATATCATTCATGTTTAAGAAAATGTCACTGCAAAAAACATTAAAAAAAACCATAAACATTTTGTCTCATCATTTAAAACAAAACAAAACAAAAAGCAATGCCCAAATGAGCAGCTTTCTAGGTTAAAGGAGAAGAATAAAGAGTCTTAATGACTAAACGATCCTTGATGGAATCCTAGATGGTGAAACAAGATGAGAAAGACATTCAGGGCCCAGTTGTGGAAGTGTAAATCTGCATGCTGGCTGTGCTGGACTGGATCCTGTCCCACCTCCTCCCTCTCATCACTGCACTGTGGTCTAGGAGAGAATCGCTGTGTTCTTGGGAAACGTGTGAGAGAGTACTGAGGCAGAGTCACAAAGAATTGTGAGGCCGAGGAGGAAATGTGCCAGCTACACTGCTTCCACACATAGAAAAGGCTGAGGAATTCCCCTCCCACTAGGGCAACAACCTAGAATCTGTAACATCATTTGGGAATGTAAATTTGACTCTACATCCAGGATCCTAACAACAAACAACAGCCTGTCTTGCTTAAATTATTTTCTATATTTTGATCATCATGGGCTCTTAGTTTTAACACCGAACCCCCCAAAAAATCTACACTACACCGTTTACCTTGGAAATTGATATTTGTTGGTTCCCACTTAGATCTGTGAGATGGTTCAGCTAGTAAAGGGTGATTGCTACCAAGCTTGATGATCTGAGTTCCATCCCAGGGAACCACACTGAAGAAGGAAAAATCCAACTTCCAACAAGTTGTCTTCTGACCTCTGTGCATGTAATGGGGTATGTGCATGCGTACATGTGTTTGCAAATGTGATTACACACAAATTAAATACATACATATTTTTTAAACTCTATTTCTTGCCCATCTCATCTCTTGTTAACTCTAGCCATGGTGAGAGATCACGATGTTCACAATTTACAAAAAGTTCATTAAAAATATATATGTACAAGTACTAATGTACTGTTTCCTATACAAAGACATATGCATATACACAGGCACATTATTACACAGTAGCTACATACATATATCTGCGAGCATTTATGAATACATCAGGAAAAGCAACCATGACAAAATGCACAGTGAATAAGGATAATAAACTCAAAGATATTCATTGAGTTATTCTTGCAATTCTTGAGCAAGTTAGAAGCTTTTCAAGATATAGCAATGGTAGGTAGAAATGGGGTAGCAAAATTAGTAAACAGAAGTTAAAAACTGGCACACAATCTTTACCAGTTAAGTTGGTTCATTTAGTAGTATACTTGTGATAAAAGATTTTCTAATGAAGAGAATACATTCCTATATTCATACAAGAGCAGATCTTAGCCATGATGTGCAATGGAAAAAATATGAAGTCCTTCAGTAGGGAGAATATGGGCTTCTGATATGCTATGAATATTCATTGATTCCTCCCTCAGCCTAGCAGCTTAGGCAATGTCTTTGAAGCTCTGAAGTATCAGTCACGTTTGCATTCAGTGGTTGCATTCTTGACAATATTGTTACCACAAAAAAAGTAATCATACATGAGGCCCATCTGCATTTGGAATGACCATATTAAAAGTATGGGGGACAAGAATTACTTTAGGGGAAACATGATAACTAATATTGTCAGATTCATAGGGACTAAAATCACCGAAGGAATGAGGCACTAGACACATTGTATGAAAGAGTTTCTAGACTGAGTTAACTGAATCAGAAAAATCCATCCAAATGGAGCAGCACCGTTCCATGGTTAGGGTCCTAGGCTGAATAGCTTGAGAAAGGGAACAGTGCAGCAGCATTTATCCCTCTGCCAAGGCTTTGCCACCATTTTACACCGCGTCTGAAGCTATAAGCCAAGCTAATCCCTTCCGCCATTATTAAGATGTTTTTGTTAGCTTATTTTACTACCACAATCAGAAAACTAACACATACATCTTCAATAAAATGGGAACAGTGTATCAGAAATGTTGAATGACCTATTGAAACAGGGCAATGACTTCAAGAGTTTGAAAGCATTTGGGGTTTAAAACTGTTCAGTGATACAGGCGGGCTTCATTTCAAGATAATATATAGTCCTTGGAGAGGTGGTGCACACCTTCAATCCCTACACTCAAGAGGCAGAGGGAGAGGCAGGTAGATCTTTGTGAGTTCGTGGCCAGCCCCTAGTCTACATAGTCTACATAGCAAGCTTAAGAAAGCCAGGGCTACAGAAAGAGACCCTGTCTGAAAAAAAGGAAGAAGAGGAGGAGAAAATAAAAACAAAATAATGTGGCAATGCATATAGTGGACACAGGTCAGATGTATATCTGCATAGATAGACACAAACATTTATCCATATATATATATATATGTATATATATATATATATACATATATAGTTATGGAAAGATTTTCCCCAGTGTTAGTGATATAGCTTAGTGATACAATGCTTACCTAGAATTTATGAAGCCTTAAGGTTCACCTCCAGTACTGAAAAAATATTAAAGGTTTTTCCCCCTCAAAAAATTATTCACTCTGCATACATTCTAATTGTTTAAAATTATTACTTTAAATGCTTTAATATATAAAGTGTACATCTAGAAATTGAAAAAAAAGTTGACTTAGAAGTTGTCTATTTCTATGATAAAAACACCATGACCAAAAGCAACTTGGGAAGGAAAGGGTTTATTTAGCTTACACTTCCACATCATAGTTCATTATAAAAGGAAGTCAGGACAGTAACCTGGAGACAGTGGAGACAGGGGCATATATGGAGACTATAGAGGTGTGCTACTTACTGGCTTTCTCCCTCATGACTTCCTTAGTCTAGTTTCTTATAGAACCCAAGACTATCAACCCAGGGTAGTACCCTCCCCAATGGGCTGGGCCCTCCCCCATTGATCACCAATTAATAAAATGCCCTACAGGCTTGCCTTAAGCCCCATCCTAATGGTGGCATCAGTTGAGGCTCCTTCCTCTCTGATTGCTCTAGTTTGTGTAAAACTGACATAAAACTAGCCGGCACAGAAATCCTTCAAATACTGTGTTGAGCAAAGTAAACGCAGATTTATTAAGGAAAATAAAGTCGGAGAGGCTCTAGGGAAGGAATATTCTCCTTCAAAAACCTCTTATATAACTATAAATCACATTATAATTTCAAATATAATTATATATAATTTATAATTACCATTTTTCTTTATAATTATAAAGAAATAAGGGCTGGAGAGATGGCTCAGAGAACACACTGACTGCTCTTGTAGCAGACCTGGGTTTGAGTCCCAGAACCCACATGGTGGTTTGAAGCCATTTTTAACCCCAATTGCAGAGGATTCAATCCCCTTCTCTGACTGCCAGAAGAACCAGCACACAGTGGTGCACAAACACACATACAAGCAAAACACTCATACACATAAATACTTTTAATTATAAAGGAATAAAGTTTAGGTCAATATCACATATGATGAGGAAAATTATAAATAATCTAAGCAGCTAACATTACGGGATATGCTAGAATAATTTTAAAGGACAGTACCAAAACCTTTGAAACTTTCAAAACTATTTCCATAAAGCTTCTGATAGAAGCAGCCATCACAAGTTCTTTTCTGATAGGGTCACTACTTTCAATTAGAGTAAAAAGATAAAAGACTTAAATAGTATTCTCTCTTATCTACTGTTTCACTTCCCATGGTTTCAGTCACTTGGGGCCAACTACCTGTAAAATCATTCAATGACAAAGTCTGAAAATAACTCCCAAGTTTTCAATTGCGCACCATTCAGATCAGCGTGAGGAAATGTCCCTTACTTTGTCTTGCCGAACACATAAACCATCACCCCATCTAATAATACCCGTACTCTCCACTCTACCACTCACACCCTGTCCTAGTTAAACATTTAAGTAATTACCTTGGTTATCACATCTACTGGTAGAGTACCACACATCTGGTGTTCAAGTAAACTATAAGATGTAACCTGGTGCTACATCACAATGCCCCTACTGTTCCCCACATGTCATCTGCTTACATAGCCATGGGTTGTACCATCTCCTAGTACCACTAAGAAATGAAGGGGGGGGTATAGCCCAATAAGGTATTTTAGAAGAGGGCACATTCAAATCTCTTTATTACTAGTGTTTTAATTTTATTGTTTGTATTCATCATTCACATTACCATGCTATACAGAGACATTTCCATACACTTAAGCAATATATGTTAAGCATATTTCCCACCGTACTTCTCTATGGTCCTCTTTTTTAACCCTTCCTCATCCTTTTAGTCCCCATATTCCTGTGACTTTTACTTTCTTGTCATATATATGTGTACATGATTTTATTTATTTATATAAAATCTAGGAACTACAAGTGAGAGAAAGTACATACTTGTCTCTCTGGGATGAACTTAATTCACTTAAACTATAAAATTATTATTTCAAACCATACAGCTTCATTCCTCCTGAAGGCTGAGAAAATGTGACAATATATTACACATTTTATCATTTAAATTTTTTTTATTTTTCCAAGCATCATATATATATATATATATATATATATATATATATATATATATATACACACACCTACTGTGTCCATTTAGTCTTGTGCATATGTACATGTATTTAGGTCTGACCACTTGGGACTGGATAATCGATCACGGAGCTGGTCCCCAGAAAAGACTGAATGTCTCCCCCCTCCCCCAACCCCTGCATCCACTAACTGCCTATAGCTCTTCATCTAGGGATGGAACCTTGTGAGATTCCTCTAATCCAGGCTGGAATGACAATTACTGTTGATATTATGCAGCTCTTGTTTCAGCAATTGTATTGTTGAGATTTCATAAGTGCAGCTTCCCACCTCCTGCAATACCCGAGTCAGTGATGTGGATGGACAAACTGATTTATAATTATAATTTTATATTTGGAAAAAGGTCTTCTCTTATTCCAGGAATTAGCACATCTAAGGCAGAATGGTTTGCCTGTATACATTCTCTAATAAAGCCTTTCCTCATCTGTCAGTTTCCATCTTCAAATGGCAGCTTTAGAAACTTGGGGAACTGGCTTTGACCTCCGTGGTCAACAGTGAGTTCAGATAGGGTACACCTGGTTGTAGGTTTTAGTATCCACAGATTTTCTCAACAGTCTCTCACAGTCTTCATTTATGGTGCCAATGGAATTTTTTGAAAGGGTAAAATATCTTGGACATAGGAGTGATTCATTAGGTAGCTGTCCTTTCCAAATGTTAACCAAAATGGTTCTACCCATCTCCCTTCCTCCCTGCCCCAATCCTTCCACCCCTAATTAATATGCCATCAACAGCCAAAAACTACACTGTAAAAAGTGCAGTTAACACTGTTGGGAAGAAGGCTATGGATTATGGAGATGCTCTTTAAAGATCACCAGTATCTTTGCTCTCTCACACCCCAGTTGTGCAGGTTTTGTCCTTCAGTGGCAGGCCTACCATTTCTTAGCAAAGCACAGAGTGGGTGCAGTGAGACATTTACTCCTTCCCCCTCCGCTGGAATAGGTGTGCAACTATACAGCTTGAGATGACTAAAAGCACGTGTGCTGCTGAAGGGCAGAGAAACTATACTGGACATCTTCTCGAGTCACCTCTGTGGTGTCAAGACAAATAGAAGAACTTCCTGATCCACCTGAAACCCACAGTCAAAGGTAACAGGGGCTGGTACTCAACAAGACTAATTCTTGTCTTTTTTCATCATCATCCTCTGAGGGGTAAGAATGCCACGTTAGCATCTCCTCGTGTAAAGATATGACAACCTGTGGGCACTTGATATAGACTTTTTTGGCAGGGACCAGGTCAACCTCATCAGAATATTTCCATCCCATCAGAACCATCATGTATTTTGCAGGCCATAAATGGATGGAACTAGAAATATCATCCTGAGTGAAGTAACTCAGACCCAAAAGGACACACACGGTATGTACTCACTAATAAGTGGTTATTAGCCAAAACAGTACAGAATACCCAGGATATGACATACAGACCTCAAGAAGGTTAACAAACAGAAGAGTCCAAGTGAGGATGTTTCAATCCCACTTGGGAAGGAGAACAAAGCAATCACCGGGAGGGAGGGAGGTGGTGGGTAGAGGGAGGGAGGGACCTGGGTGGGAGAGAGGACAGGGAGGGAAAGGGGGGAGGGAACATGATCAGGTATTGAGGGGGAAACAGGAATGAAGCCCTGAGGGCCATCAGAAAGAATGGAAACAGGCAAACCCCCGCAGGAGGTAGGAGGTGGGGGACCCTCTAGAATGTACCAAAGAACTGGGAGGTGAGAGATGCTCAGGACTCAAAGGGAGGAACCTTAGATGAAATGCCCAACAATGGGTAGAGGGAACTGGCAGCATCCATCTCCAGTAGAAAGACAGGGCATCAAGTAGAGGGATGGGATTGCCATCCCACAGTCAAAAATCTGACCCAGAATTGTTCCTGGACAAGAACTTCAGGAACAAAAATGAAAAACAGACTGAAGGAAAGGAGGTCCAGGGCCCAGAGTAGGTTCCGGTTCAAGGGGAAGCCTCAAGACCTGACACCATTACTGAAGCTATGGTGTACTTGCAGGCAGGAGCCTATCGTGGCTGCCCTCCAAAAGGCCTGGCAAGCAACTGAAAGAGTCAGATGCAGATATTTATACCCAACCAATGGATAGAAGCAGGGGACCCCTGTGGTTGAATTAGGGAAAAGCTAGAAGAAGCTGAGGAGGAGGGCAACCCCATAGGAAGACCAGCAGTCTCAACCTGGACCCCCGAGATCTCTCAGACACTGGATCACCAACCAGGCAGCATACACCAGCTGATATGAGGCTCCTGACACATATACAGCAGAGGAATTACTGGTGTGCCCTCAGTGAGAGAAGATCCATCTAACCCTCGAGCAACTTGAGGGCCCAGAGAGAGGGGAGGTCTGGTGAGGTGGGGGTAGGAGGGGTAGGGGGTGAGGACATCCTCTTTAAGACTGGTGGGGGTGGGAGAAATGGAATGAGGAACAATTGGAGGGCAGACCAGAAGGGGGATAATGACTGGACTGAAAAATAAGATTAAAGAATAATAATATTTTTTTAAAAAGAAAGAAGCATGAGTTCTCTGCTGGAGTCAGTAGTTCCAATAATCTGTCTGGCTCCAAAGCCTAGGCAAAGCCTCATGGCTTTTATAACTCTTCTTTCTTTCTCTTTGGTTTGCTTTCCTCTCCCTTCTCTTCAGAGTCCGAATCAGCTTTGCGCTTGCCTCCCTCTGAAATATCTGTCTTGTGAGCTGTTTTGTGACTATAGGAACTAGGTCCAGGCGATCCAGGCTCTCTTCTGGCTCCCTGTGTTGTCCTTATCTGAGAAATTTTAGAAGATATTCTACTTTGCCCTTGATAACTCTCTGATCAAGAACTCCCCCACCACATATTCCTCTTCCTCTTCTTCTAGTACCTCCTCCACTTCCTTCTTGCTAATAGCAGCATCTGTGAGTCTGAGAGGAGTAGGTGCTGTGCTACTCATTCAGTTGGGCGCTCTAAGAAAGTAGAGCCCAGAGAAGTCCAGAAGTAGGCGGTGGCTGAGAGCCTAGCTGAAATGCTGTGGCAGGAATGGGCTGGCCCTCCCACCCACTGAAGAAAATGGCATCTCTGCATCCTGAGTTTGGATCAAGTCCACTTCCACCCTTCCCACTCAATTCCTCCATCACCACCACTTTTCCATTCCAATTTCACGCGTTCCTTTTTTAAAAGATTTATTTTCATTTCTATGAATACACATGTTTATGCTCTTGAATTAATGTGCACTGCGTGTGCGCGCGCACTCATGCGTGCATGTGTGGGCACGCAGGCTCGTAGAGTCCAAAGTGCATCGGATCTCCTAGAATCAGAGCCACAGTTGAAATGAGTGCTGGGACTCAAACCCAGGTCCTCTGCAGAAGAGATAAGTGCTCTTAACTGCTAAACCACTGCTCCAGGCTCCATGTTGTCGTTGACGTTGTTGTCGTTGTCGTCGTTGTTGTTGTTGCTGCTGCTGCTGCTGTGACTGTGACTATTGCTGTTGTTGTTGCTGCTGCTGTTGTCGTTGTTGTTGCCGTTGTTGTCATCTACCAAGTCCACTTAGTCTTGTCATCCTATCTCCCGCCCATTTAACCCTTCTTGCTCCATTATTTTCAACCCCCCCTTCATACCATTTGCAGTCTATCTCTCCTCTGTTGAAAGCACCCCCAACAATCCCCTACTAACTTCCTGATATCTATCTCTATCCCAGCTTAAACACATAGATTAATAACTCAAAGATGGCTTTCCGACTCTAGGTTATATCACTCAGAAAGTCTAGGATGCATCACTCATTTCTGACTCCATCCATTTACCTATGAATTTCATAATTTCATGTTTAACAGCTGAAAAATATTCTATCCTATAAACGTACCAGGTTTTCATTATCCATTCTTCAGTTGATGGGCACTGTGGTGGCTTGAATAAGAATAGTCTCCGTAGGGTCATATATTTGAATGCTTAGTAACCAAGGATTAGATCAAACGGATTAGAAGGATTAGACCCCCCCTCAGATGAGCTTCCAACTTGTGAAAAAATAAAGAAAAGCTTAAGTAGTAATGGAAACCATCAACAGCATAAAGTTGATGCAAATGTAATTGAAGGAGAGGGCCAAACTTCAGCCCCAGCAAGCAGCAGAAATTGGCAGCTTCATCCATGTGGTTCTGGCTTTAGAGCCAAGGATAAAAGAAAGAGGTTGTAGAATCTTCCTCTGTGGCTAAGGAAAAGTCACTGAGGCCATGTGTGTGTGTCAGGGGTGTCCCTGCATGGAGGCCCAGAGAGGCCATTGTGTGAAGCTGTGAAGATGAAGCCTGAATCGCCTTGGAGACCTCAAGATGCTGGTGATGCTAGAGATACCGTATATCTGCCAAGAAGAGCTGCAGAACAGGTATGGAACCAATGCCAGAGAGAGAAGTGTGCTGTAGTTAACAAAGCTGAAAGGAGTTAGAGATCTGAAGAGTGCTTTGACACCAGACTTGGAGAAGAAGAATTCAGAGTTTGTCCTGCTTGTTTTCAGTCTTGCTTTGGTCCAGTATTTCCTCACTATGCTCCTTTCCCCACTTTTGGAATGACAATGCATATTTTATGCCATTGGATATTAGAAGTATGTTATCTGATTTTTTATTTTGATTTTATGGGGGGAATTGCAGTTAAGTGATTGTTATGAGTCTCAGAAAAGAACTTTGGACTTTAAACAGTGTTGACACTGTGATAGACTATGGGGACTTTTGAAGTTGGAATGAATGCATTTTGATATGGCTACGAGACTATGGGGACCAGGGAGTGGAATGTGGTGGTTTGAATAAGAATGGCCCCCATAGGTTCATATATTTGAATGGTTAATCACTATAGACTGGTACTATTACAAAGGATTAGAAAGACAAGAATGTATAGCCTTGTTGGAGTAGGTGTGCCCTTGCTGGAGGAAGTAGGTCTCTAGGTGTGGACATTAACGTTTCAAAAGCCTAAGCCAGGCCCAGAGTCACTCTCTATCTGCCTGCAAACCAGGATATAGCTCTCACCTACACTCCAGTGCCATGTGTGATGCCATGCTCCCTGCTAAGATAATAATAGACCTATCCTCTGATACTGTAAACAAGTCCCAATTAAAAACCTCCTTTAATGAGAATTGCCTTGATCATAGTTTCCCTTCACAGCAATAAGACAAGAATTGTCTATTTAATGCTATATCCCATCTTTAAATTTGGGTTGTTTTCTTTATGTTTAACTTTTAATTAAGTTCTTTTATATTCTCAATACTAACCTTCTATCAAATGCATAATTGGTAAACATTTTTTCCATTCTGTAGACTGCCATTTTGCTGGAAAGAAGGTATCCTTTGCTACACAGGAGCTTTTTCCTTTTATGAGGTTCTGTTTAATTACTGGTTTTAATGATGGTGCTATCAGGATCCTGTTCAGAATGTAATTACCTGTGCTAATGAGTTCAAATGTTTTCCTGCTTTCTCCTCTCTCAAATTCAGTATATCTGGTTTCATGTTGAGATTCTTGATCCATTTAGAGGTGAGTTTTTGCAGGGTGATAAATATGAATCGATTTCTATTCTTCTACATGAAGCTAGCCATCCAGTTTGGCCAGCACCATGTGTTGAAGATGCAGCGTCTTTGTTAAAAATCATGTGCCTCATCTCTGCTCCCAGACCCGGTGAGAGAGAGACCCAACCGCCTGGTCAGGTGGGCACTCCTGAGGCTGCAGAGCGGAAGAGACCACCAACTCTGCTCACCCCTGCCCACATCCCTGGCCCAAGAGGAAACTGTATAAGGCCTCTGGGCTCCCGTGGGGGAGGGCCCAGGAGCGGCAGGACACCTGCCTGAGACACCGCCGGAACCTGAAAGAAACAGACCGGATAAACAGTTCTCTGCACCCAAATCCCGTGGGAGGGAGAGCTGAACCTTCAGAGAGGCAGACAAGCCTGGGAAACCAGAAGTGACTGCTCCCTGCACACACATCTCGGACGCCAGAGGAAAAAGCCAAAGACCATCTGGAACCCTGGTGCACTGAAGCTCCCGGAAGGGGCGGCACAGGTCTTCCTGGTTGCTGCCTCTGCAGAGAGCCCGTGGGCAGCACCCCACGAGCGAACCTGAGCCTCGGGACCACAGGTAAGAACAAATTTTCTGCTGCAAGAAAGCTGCCTGGTGAACTCAAGACACAGGCCCACAGGAACAGCTGAAGACCTGTAGAGAGGAAAAACTACACGCCAGAAAGCAGAACACTCTGTCCCCATAACTGACTGAAAGAGAGGAAAACAGGTCTACAGCACTCCTGTCACACAGGCTTATAGGACAGTCTAGCCACTGTCAGAAATAGCAGAACAAAGTAACACTAGAGATAATCTGATGGCGAGAGGCAAGCGCAGGAACCCAAGCAACAGAAACCAAGACTACATGCCATCATCGGAGCCCAATTCTCCCACCAAAACAAACATGGAATATCCAAACACACCAGAAAAGCAAGATCTAGTTACAAAATCATATTTGATCATGATGCTGGAGGACTTCAAGAAAGACATGAACACACTTAGGGAAGCACAGGAAAACATTAATAAACAAGTAAAAGCCTACAGAGAGGAATCGCAAAAATCCCTGAAAGAATTCCAGGAAAACACAATCAAACAGTTGAAGGAATTAAAAATGGAAATAGAAGCAATCAAGAAAGAACACATGGAAACAACCCTGGATATAGAAAACCAAAAGAAGAGACAAGGAGCTGTAGATACAAGCCTCACCAACAGAATTCAAGAGATGGAAGAGAGAATCTCAGGAGCAGAAGATTCCATAGAAATCATTGACTCAACTGTCAAAGATAATGTAAAGCGGAAAAAGCTACTGGTCCAAAACATACAGGAAATCCAGGACTCAATGAGAAGATCAAACCTAAGGATAATAGGTATAGAAGAGAGTGAAGACTCCCAGCTCAAAGGACCAGTAAATATCTTCAACAAAATCATAGAAGAAAATTTCCCTAACCTAAAAAAAGAGATACCCATAGACATACAAGAAGCCTACAGAACTCCAAATAGATTGGACCAGAAAAGAAACACCTCCCGTCACATAATTGTCAAAACACCAAACGCACAAAATAAAGAAAGAATATTAAAAGCAGTAAGGGGAAAAGGTCAAGTAACATATAAAGGGAGACCTATCAGAATCACACCAGACTTCTCGCCAGAAACTATGAAGGCCAGAAGATCCTGGACTGATGTCATACAGACCCTAAGAGAACACAAATGCCAGCCCAGGTTACTGTATCCTGCAAAACTCTCAATTAACATTGATGGAGAAACCAAGATATTCCATGACAAAACCAAATTTACACAATATCTTCCTACAAATCCAGCACTACAAAGGATAATAAATGGTAAAGCCCAACATAAGGAGGCAAGCTATACCCTAGAAGAAGCAAGAAACTAATCGTCTTCGCAACAAAACAAAGAGAATGAAAGCACACAAACATAACCTCACATCCAAATATGAATATAAGGGGAAGCAATAATCACTATTCCTTAATATCTCTCAATATCAATGGCCTCAACTCCCCAATAAAAAGACATAGATTAACAAACTGGATACGCAATGAGGACCCTGCATTCTGCTGCCTACAGGAAACACACCTCAGAGACAAAGACAGACACTACCTCAGAGTGAAAGGCTGGAAAACAACTTTCCAAGCAAATGGTCAGAAGAAGCAAGCTGGAGTAGCCATTCTAATATCAAATAAAATCAATTTCCAACTAAAAGTCATCAAAAAAGATAAGGAAGGACACTTCATATTCATCAAAGGAAAAATCCACCAAGATGAACTCTCAATCCTAAATATCTATGCCCCAAATACAAGGGCACCTACATACGTAAAAGAAACCTTACTAAAGCTCAAAACACACATTGCACCTCACACAATAATAGTGGGAGATTTCAACACCCCACTCTCATCAATGGACAGATCATGGAAACAGAAATTAAACAGTGATGTCGACAGACTAAGAGAAGTCATGAGCCAAATGGGCTTAACGGAAATTTATAGAACATTCTATCCTAAAGCAAAAGGATATACCTTCTTCTCAGCTCCTCATGGTACTTTCTCCAAAATTGACCATATAATTGGTCAAAAAACGGGCCTCAACAGGTACAGAAAGATAGAGATAATCCCATGCATGCTATCGGACCACCACGGCCTAAAACTGGTCTTCAATAACAATAAGGGAAGAATGCCCACATATACGTGGAAATTGAACAATGCTCTACTCAATGATAACCTGGTCAAGGAAGAAATAAAGAAAGAAATTAAAAACTTTTTAGAATTTAATGAAAATGAAGATACAACATACCCAAACTTATGGGACACAATGAAAGCTGTGCTAAGAGGAAAACTCATAGCGCTGAGTGCCTGCAGAAAGAAACAGGAAAGAGCATATGTCAGCAGCTTGACAGCACACCTAAAAGCTCTAGAACAAAAAGAAGCAAATACACCCAGGAGGAGTAGAAGGCAGGAAATAATCAAACTCAGAGCTGAAATCAACCAAGTAGAAACAAAAAGGACCATAGAAAGAATCAACAGAACCAAAAGTTGGTTCTTTGAGAAAATCAACAAGATAGATAAACCCTTAGCCAGACTAACGAGAGGACACAGAGAGTGCGTCCAAATTAACAAAATTAGAAATGAAAAGGGAGACATAACTACAGATTCAGAGGAAATTCAAAAAATCATCAGATCTTACTATAAAAACCTATATTCAACAAAATTTGAAAATCTTCAGGAAATGGACAATTTCCTAGACAGATACCAGGTATCGAAGTTAAATCAGGAACAGATAAACCAGTTAAACAACCCCATAACTCCTAAGGAAATAGAAGCAGTCATTAAAGGTCTTCCAACCAAAAAGAGCCCAGGTCCAGACGGGTTTAGTGCAGAATTCTATCAAACCTTCATAGAAGACCTCATACCAATATTATCCAAACTATTCCACAAAATTGAAACAGATGGAGCACTACCAAATTCCTTCTACGAAGCCACAATTACTCTTATACCTAAACCACACAAAGACACAACAAAGAAAGAGAACTTCAGACCAATTTCCCTTATGAATATCGACGCAAAAATACTCAATAAAATTCTGGCAAACCGAATTCAAGAGCACATCAAAACAATCATCCACCATGATCAAGTAGGCTTCATCCCAGGCATGCAGGGATGGTTTAATATACGGAAAACCATCAACGTGATCCATCATATAAACAAACTGAAAGAACAAAACCACATGATCATTTCATTAGATGCTGAGAAAGCATTTGACAAAATTCAACACCCCTTCATGATAAAAGTCCTGGAAAGAATAGGAATTCAAGGCCCATACCTAAACATAGTAAAAGCCATATACAGCAAACCAGTTGCTAACATTAAACTAAATGGAGAGAAACTCGAAGCAATCCCACTAAAATCAGGGACTAGACAAGGCTGCCCACTCTCTCCCTACTTATTCAATATAGTTCTTGAAGTTCTAGCCAGAGCAATCAGACAACAAAAGGAGATCAAGGGGATACAGATCGGAAAAGAAGAAGTCAAAATATCACTATTTGCAGATGACATGATAGTATATTTAAGTGATCCCAAAAGGTCCACCAGAGAACTACTAAAGCTGATAAACAACTTCAGCAAAGTGGCTGGGTATAAAATTAACTCAAATAAATCAGTTGCCTTCCTCTATACAAAAGAGAAACAAGCCGAGAAAGAAATTAGGGAAACGACACCCTTCATAATAGACCCAAATAATATAAAGTACCTCGGTGTGACTTTAACCAAGCAAGTAAAAGATCTGTACAATAAGAACTTCAAGACACTGAGGAAAGAAATTGAAGAAGACCTCAGAAGATGGAAAGATCTCCCATGCTCATGGATTGGCAGGATTAATTTAGTAAAAATGGCCATTTTACCAAAAGCAATCTACAGATTCAATGCAATCCCCATCAAAATACCAATCCAATTCTTCAAAGAGTTAGACAGAACAATTTGCAAATTCATCTGGAGTAACAAAAAACCCAGGATAGCTAAAGCTATCCTCAACAATAAAAGGACTTCAGGGGGAATCACTATCCCTGAACTCAAGCAGTATTACAGAGCAATAGTGATAAAAACTGCATGGTATTGGTACAGAGACAGACAGATAGACCAATGGAATAGAATTGAAGACCCAGAAATGAACCCACACACCTATGGTCACTTGATTTTTGACAAAGGAGCCAAAACCATCCAATGGAAAAAAGATAGCATTTTCAGCAAATGGTGCTGGTTCAACTGGAGGGCAACATGTAGAAGAATGCAGATCGATCCATGCTTATCACCCTGTACAAAGCTTAAGTCCAAGTGGATCAAGGACCTCCACATCAAAGCAGACACACTCAAACTAATAGAAGAAAAACTAGGGAAGCATCTGGAACACATGGGCACTGGAAAAAATTTCCTGAACAAAACACCAATGGCTTATGCTCTAAGATCAAGAATCGACAAATGGGATCTCATAAAACTGCAAAGCTTCTGTAAGGCAAAGGACACGGTGGTTAGGACAAAACGGCAACCAACAGATTGGGAAAAGATCTTTACCAATCCTACAACAGATAGAGGCCTTATATCCAAAATATACAAAGAACTCAAGAAGTTAGACCGCAGGGAAACAAATAACCCTATTAAAAAATGGGGTTCAGAGCTAAACAAAGAATTCACAGCTGAGGAATGCCGAATGGCTGAGAAACACCTAAAGAAATGTTCAACATCTTTAGTCATAAGGGAAATGCAAATCAAAACAACCCTGAGATTTCACCTCACACCAGTGAGAATGGCTAAGATCAAAAACTCAGGTGACAGCAGATGCTGGCGAGGATGTGGAGAAAGAGGAACACTCCTCCATTGTTGGTGGGATTGCAGACTGGTAAAACCATTCTGGAAATCAGTCTGGAGGTTCCTCAGAAAATTGGACATTGAACTGCCTGAGGATCCAGCTATACCTCTCTTGGGCATATACCCAAAAGATGCCTCAACATATAAAAGAGACACGTGCTCCACTATGTTCATCGCAGCCTTATTTATAATAGCCAGAAAATGGAAAGAACCGAGATGCCCTTCAACAGAGGAATGGATACAGAAAATGTGGTACATCTACACAATGGAATATTACTCAGCTATCAAAAACAACGAGTCTATGAAATTCGTAGGCAAATGGTTGGAACTGGAAAATATCATCCTGAGTGAGCTAACCCAATCACAGAAAGACATACATGGTATGCACTCATTGATAAGTGGCTATTAGCCCAAATGCTTGAATTACCCTAGATCCCTAGAACAAACGAAACTCAAGACGGATGATCAAAATGTGAATGCTTCACTCCTTCTTTAAATGAGGAAAAAGAATACCCTTGGCTGGGAAGGGAGAGGCAAAGATTAAAACAGAGACTGAAGGAACACCCATTCAGAGCCTGCCCCACAGGTGGCCCATACATATACAGCCACCCAATTGGACAAGATGGATGAAGCAAAGAAGTGCAGACCGACAGGAGCCGGATGTAGATCGCTCCTGAGAGACACAGCCAGAATACAGCAAATACAGAGGCGAATGCCAGCAGCAAACCACTGAGCTGAGAATAGGTCCCCCGTTGAAGGAATCAGAGAAAGAACTGGAAGAGCTTGAAGGGGCTCGAGACCCCAAAAGTACAACAATGTCAAGCAACCAGAGCTTCCAGGGACTAAGCCACTACCTAAAGACTATATATGGACTGACCCTGGACTCTGACCCCATAGGTAGCAATGAATATCCTAGTAAGAGCACCAGTGGAAGGGGAAGCCCTGGGTCCTGCTAAGACTGAACCCCCAGTGAACTAGACTATGGGGGGAGGGCGGCAATGGGGGGAGGGTTGGGAGGGGAACACCCATAAGGAAGGGGAGGGGGGAGGGGGATTTTGCCCGGAAACCGGGAAAGGGAATAACACTTGAAATGTATATAAGAAATACTCAAGTTAATAAAAAAAAAAAAATCATGTGCCTCTAAAAGTATGGACTTAAATGTGATTCCTCAATTTTATTCCACTGATAAATGCCTGGTGTTTATATGCATGCTGTTTTTTCTATATTCCTATATTTCTATAGTGTATTATGAAATCAATGATATCTCCAGCAGAGTTTTTACAACATATTTAAATTGTATTGATCAGTAACCAGCGATGGCTTCTACTCACTAGTTATCAGCAGCACTCTCCCCTCAGCTAAAATGTCACTAAATGTTGCCAAATGTACCCAGGGGGAGTGAGTTCTTTCCTCACTCGAGAACTGAAGGCCTAGAAGAACTGAGAATAATCCATTTCAAATGAATCTTAGAAGCTTATGAAAGAGAATTTTCATTTAGCTAATATTTCTACAATGACCTTGTGACAACAGTTCTTTATAATAATGAAAAACCTGTGGAGTTCTAAGGTTATAATGTCACAGAATAGACTGGGGAAGGGAAGGAGTAGCACAGAAAGAAGGAAGGAAAACCATGGAGAGGGGGATTGTTTCAAGATCCCTGAGGATCCTGACTTTGGGAACATGTCAGTGTTGGATTATGACACACAGCAGACAGTACCCTTGAGTTCAGGGTCCAGGGAGACCAATGTTGCTCAATCCTAGACCTGCTAACATTTTCACAAAAGTGTTTAATATAACAAGTAACAAGCAACAGATTTCAACCTCTGGTGAGCTAATCGCTTCAATCATCTTTCTTATTCACCAAGACTGTATTCCACCAGGAGCCCCATTTAATTTCGATGTTTCTAAATTACTTAATTAGTTTTCAAAGCGTCATTTATTTTTATTTTTATGTTTATGTGTACATGTGGTTTTATGTCTATGCAGCATGTGCATGTAGTACCTGTAGCAGCCAGAAGAGGGCATCAGGACTTCTGAAACTGGGCTCACATAAGGTTGTGAGCTGCCATGTGAGTTCTGGGAACCAAACCAAGTCTTCAGCAAGAGCAGCGAGCGTAACTCCTCAGCCATTTCTCCATCCCTACTTAGTTACTTATATATTTTTAAAAATTAAAAGAAATCAAAATCACTACAGAAATTTATTTTAGGAAAACAACAAACTAAAAAAATATACTGGAGGACTGAATCCAGGGCATTCTTTAAGTAGTTTAATTTAACCTTATCTACCTGTGTGTGTGTCTATTCAGTATTCAAAATGCGGACCCCAGCCCCAGATACTGGAGGGTCCTGAATTATCCAAAAATAGATTATTATTTTCCATCTATTTCAGTTTGATTTTAAATTAACAAGAGTTAAAAACTGAAAGGTTTCTGGTTATCTCTTGGCAACCATTAAACTAACCAGGAGTTTGTTCAACGCAAGTATTTGGATTTATGAAGGCTTTATTCTAATTAGGTAAGCAGATTTTTAGGATAGTGGGTTAAGCCACTGAATGTGTATATTAAGTGTCCTACAGCAGGCAACATGTTTCCAACTATTGGTATAAGAGGAATTTTTCCAGGGGTTCTGGCAGACCTAGTGCGTAGATGGCTTGATGACATGTGCGGCCCAAGCACTTCCGGACACACAAGCGGCAGAGCTGAGAAAGAGCAGGTGGACCTGGGGGGAGGAGGGAATAAAAATAGCATGAACCTCACAGTGGGGTAGAAAAGGAGATCTGAATACTAGAAGCATAATTGAATGGGAAAAGAATTAGCAAATGATGATAAATCTTACAAGCAGAGGATTCTGAGTTGCCCTTTTGTAGAGGATGTCCTTTAAGTTGCTCCTCCAATAATAACTTACTGAGAAATTCACTCTCCATGGGCTAGGAAAGAAGTATTGATCCGTAGGGAGTGCATCTCCCTCACTATGTCCTGTGTTTATAGAAGTGATAGGCTGGACGAAGCGAAAAGCACTGGGGTGCAGGGCTCTAAGACAGAGGGACAACTGCAGAGAAGGTGTGAGCGGAAAGAGTTGCCTCTGTAGTCACACAGTTACTGCTAGGAGTTGAACCAGGGACAAAGTAGTCCTCAAAGTACCCCTGGGACCTCCCAGTACTAACTGCCTATATGGTAGTCCTGGCTACCACCTCATGCCTGAAAGGACCCCTGTTCTTGCAAGGGTTCCACCTCAATAGCTATGTATAGAAAAGGACTCTAATCACTTCGACCCATTTTTCCCTGAATTTAGTCTCATGGAATCTACATATATATATGTACAGTATACATATATACATATATATATGTACATATATATCAATATATATATATATATATATATATATATATATATATCAGTGCTAATTAAAGTGTGGGAGCCAGATAAATAGACAGTTTAGGACCCACTTGGACCACCTTGATTAAATCTGTATTTTAATAAAGTCTCGGGGAATTTGTTGGCACATTAGGTTTTTTAAAGCACTGATAGAAACTGTTGGCAAAACAATAAATCAGGTATTTCAGTGGGTACGACATAAGACATGGGAGGGTTTCACAAAACACAAGAAAGACCCCTTACTGTGTACATTGTTTAAGGAGATTTGAATTCAGTCTTGGGGCCTGGAGAGTGCTTGTTGTGGGGTCAAGTGGCTTGCTTTGCACCCTAGTGCTTCGTTCCAGTAGGTGTGTTATGCTTTAGAAACAAATTCCTCTATGCCTCACTTTTCTCATTCATAGTTGGAATCCTTTGGGTTTCTATAAAGTTCTAAGTGCATTTAAGAATTCAATGAGGTTAATCTTTGTTTCAAAGGAATCTCCTTGGAGGCCCTCGTAATGCTGAATCATTATGATTATCCTTACTACCCTCCCTGACACACCCCTCTGAGAAGGCTCAGAAAACATTCTCTCAATGTATGGATGTGTAAGGGGTTCTCTTTTTGAGTATAGATATGAAACATTGCAGCTCGTTCTTCATCCTCAGCATCTATAGTTTCTGTTTGTGCCTATGGTGGAAATCAGAGTAAGGGGGTGTGGAATGCTGACCCCCAGTACTCCCTGATCGGGAGAAGAAGCAAACCACATCACCATTTTGTCAGCTTTCTGAAACGTATCACCTCTCCTCCCTACAGTCTGAACTCAAATACCATCAGGTGCCATTTACCCAAACCAGGTAAGTTCTGAAATCCACATTCTTAGGTATCGTCAGCATTATGTAAACACCATAGAAAGCATTTACACAAACTAAAATGGCTATGGTGCTATGTGATGATTTGATCTTATGGGAGCACAAACTGTATACTTGGCCATTATTGATGGTTCTTATGTAGTATGTCTGTCTAATTTATTCACGGCCTACCTCACAACATCACAAAGGTGAGCTTTGATTTATTCAATTGTGTGCTTTTTCTTTTTTTTTTTTTCTTTTTCTTTTTTCTTTTTTCGGAGCTGGGGACCGAACCCAGGGCCTTGCGCTTGCTAGGCAAGCGCTCTACCACTGAGCTAAATCCCCAACCCCTATTCAATTGTGTGCTTTTTCTATGATAAACACAGCTAATAAATCATTTCTGGGTGAAAACAAAGTTGTCTGGCCATTTTCTTGTCATGGAAAATAAAATGAAACAACAAATACAGTGTGTAAAATAAAGACCCAAAAAATCTGAGGGACACCACAGGACTTGACCTTCTCTCGAAACCATTAAAAGGAGAAAGGAATAAAGAGGAATAGTCTAGGGGTGAAATGGCAGTGTGCTTAGGGAGGAGAAGCAAATACCCAGCCCTTCTTACCTTCATGGAGCAGGAGTGCCTGCTCCACACTACTTTTGGGAGCAGCGAGCTCAAGAGCACTTTTGCCCTGCGAGTTTCTGAGTTTCAGGTTAGCCCCATACTCAGTGAGCAGATTGATGACCTCCACACTGGACTGCCTTGCTGCAGCATGCAGTGGGGTATCCAGCCACCGACCGTGGTCAACACTGGCTCCTTAATAAAGCACATGGTCACAGTCAACACTAAGTGTGAATGAATATAAGACACAATGAGCTGTTGTATATAAACACCCTGGTGTCATTAACCAATCTTTGAGACTATGTGACTTAAGCCCAGAACATCAGCAATGTCTGTGAAGACTACTCCAAGACAGTTCAGTGTGAAAAATGAAGTTAGGTGCTAACACACGCACACATGCACGCACACACACGCACAGTTCTAACACACAAAACAAAATATTACATGGTTATTTGGCAAAAGATTGGAAGACATTTATTTAGTATTTATCTCATTGGAGGCTCAAAAAGAGATTCCCAAAATCAACATAAAATTTGTAAATGATAAGAGTAAAATAAATATAAAAGAACATCTTGAAGGTTAAATTTCTCAACAAAAGTTTCTTCCTGTAGCTTACCCGTTTACACCAGTAGCTAAGTGTTTTAAATCACAAAGAAAGTGAGAGTTTTGAAGTATTTCACTTTTCCCTGGAAAGGTGGTTTCTGTATATGACACTCTGAAGTGGAAAATGGCTGCCTTAGCAGGAGAGAAGTAAGCTGGTCTGCTGCAAATGGTCACCACACCCCATATATTGCTTTCCCTTTGTAGAGACATCTTCTTGTGATTCTCAGTTTGTGAGTCCTGAGAGAAACCTAATGACTGCAGAGAAAGCTGAGGTATAGCCCTAAGTCCATCAATAGCCAGTATTCCCTTTGCCAACATGATCCCTTCAGAGATGTCCGTGCATGTGTCTTAAAGAGAACTAGTATTCCTTCTCATTACAAGCACAAGACTTTGTGGCAGCCATATTGCCACCAACAAGGAGAAGTATACTTGCTGTATAAGGCCAGCATCGATGGAAGCAGAACTAAGAGATAAATATAAACACTTGTTTCTCTAGATGAGTTCTGCATCTAGTTTTCAAGCATCCAATGCAATCAGGAATTTTTCTAACCTGATAAGAATGCTACCTTTGGAGCTATTTAATTTTTTTTAAAAAGTCAGGCAATGGTGGCTCCTTTCTTTAAGTCCAGTAGTTGGGAGGCAGAGGCAGGTGGATCTCTATAAGTTCAAGGCCAGCCTGGTCTACAGACAGAGCTTCAGGACAGCCAGGGCTACATAGAGAAACCCTGTGTAGGGTAAACCAAAAACTAAAACAAAATAATAGAAGTCTGGCATGTTCATCTCATTAGGAATATTCTAATAATTACCTAGTTCTAGAAGCTTCTTCACACAATCAACTCTCTGGTATGTACAGGCCACATACAGAGGAGTTCCCAGCTGAGGAATCTCTTGTTCAATGTTAACATTATTTGCCAGCAGAATCTCCATGCACTCTCTGTGACCTGTGGAACATAAGATAGCCTCACTCACACAGGAACATGTTGAATATGCACAGAATCCCAGGATTGCTTTCGAGAATGGGCTTTTAAAATTTTTAAATTACAGAGAACAGGGGTGCTGGAGAGATGGTGCAATGGTTAAAACTTGCTTCTGTTCTTCCAGAGGACCTGGGTTCGATTCCCAGCACCACAAGGTGACTCCCAACTGTCTCTAACTCCAATCTCAGGGAATTCTAGCTTCTAAGGGCATTGTATGATGTGGCACACAGACACACCCAGGGAAAATACCCATATACACAAGATATTTTCAAAAAGAAGTAACAGGTTTTTCTTCTGTATTAGAAGAAAAACACTTTGTTTTGGAAATCATAAGTAGAAATCTGCAAAATAAAACCATGAAAATGCTTGTTCCAGGGAAACTTTAGAAGCAGAGGGATAAATGACCCCTATTACTACCAGTGCTCAAACCAAGGCTCAGTCCCACTTCCTGTCCATTACTAACCTCTTCTTCACCCACACCTGTAAAGGAGAACCTGCAACTTTACTTGGCTAGACTGGAAGACACAGATGAGAATGAATCCAAAGCTTCAAGTATAGAATATAACCCCCAAATAACTTACAAATTCACTAGCTGGGGAGAATTACATCAGCAAGCATTCTCTGTGTAGACTTTGACCAATGACAAGCTCAACATCGTTAATTTTCAGTATATCAATGGATTCTACATGAAGGAATTCTTCGGAGGTACTGATAAAAGTTGGACAATAGTTTTAAATGTTTCCTCAAAAGTTTTATCTGTGAGGTTGGAAGGATGGCTAGATAGTTAAGAGCACCTGCTAATCTTATAGAGGTCCCAGGTTCAATTCCCAGCACCCATATGACAGCTCACAATAACCTATAACTCCAGTGCCAGGGGGATCTGATGCTTAGGCCACTGCATGCACATGATACACACACACACACACACACACACACACACACACACATACACACACACAGGCAAAACACACATGTACACATGCATTCATACACATACACACAAATACACAGGCAAAACACACATGTACACATGCATTCATACACACACACACACACCTGTTCACACAAGCAGTTATTACTAATTAATTCAACCAGCCTTTTCTTTAGAGAAAACATAATCAGGACCAATTTTTCTTCTGAATAATTCTTACCTCTTTAAATGTTTTGGCAGAACAGAAACTGAGCCTAGTCTGAGTTAAACTTGAAGACCCTCAAGAGGTTTCAATTGCAAGTATACAAGCCCAGATGTGGTGACACGTGCCTGTAGGTAAAAACATCTGGACTAACACTTAGACCACCATTCCATGCAAACTGCCATCAGCCCCCCGCTATTCTGTGTGTCCTGGAGTGGCTTACTTACCTCTCTTCACTGCTTCATGGATAGGTGAAGCCAGGTAGACCTCAAGCTGGGCCTTGGCTCCAAACTCCAACAGTACATTGACACAGGCAGCACTGCCACTGCAGCAAGCATTGAAGAGGGGAGTGGCCCCATGGACAGTCAGTCCGTTGACCTAATATTGGGCAAAACAAAACTCACAGGATTTGCTCACTCCTTACCAAGTGCATATTCCTATGTGTGTAACCGGAGAAACTCCCTCATGCTGCCAGAGGTCTGAGGGCACTCCATACCTTGATGGAATTTTAAAAACCCATGACATCATTGATAGATCAAGTGAGTTATTCTATGCGAAATACTTAAAACTGTGCCTTCCTATTTGATCTCCTATCATTGTCTCTCAGCTCATGCCATAGAACATTTGTTGTGCACCTTACTAGCTGCCAATGTTGGGGTTGGAAGTTGTTGCCCTATGTGTGTGCTTTGTGTCTGTAAAGACTAGAAAGGGGACTCAGATCCCCTGCGACTTGAGTTACAGATGTTGTAAACCACCATGTGTGCCAGGAATCAAACCCCAGGTCCTCTGGTAGAGCAGCCAGTACTTTTAACTGATCTCTAGCCTCCAGTTGCCAATGTGTGGAAGCAAGGGTAAAACAATTAATCACCTCTTCTTAAGTCAATTTAAATTTATCAAAGAAGAGAAACACGCACCCAAAGCGACTTTGGATAAAATAATAAATTCTTCTGATCGATGTGGCAGAAAAACAAAGGACAACATAAATCTGAGAAATAAGAAGTGAAAGTTAGTTGGATTTTATGATGAATTAGATAGGGTATCGGCAGATGAAAGATGATTCTCAGGCCTAGGAGACCAGAAAAGAAATGTATCCAGTATCTGAAACTGGAACCTAAAATAATAAGAGGCCAGTGTAGTAGAAAGGATATGACACATTTCAGGTGTACTGGATTTTGGATATTGATGGGTCAGCCAGTTATGAAGGCTATCTACTGATTGACCCACTTTCTCCTGTTCCTTTCTTGTTCTAATAGAACTGTTAAAGGATAGATTGGAGCACTTATCAACTATTTAAAAAAACATCAACAATGAGAGACCATTGTTTTGTTGTTCTCTTTCTTCCCCACACAAATACTCCATTCTAAAAAGGAGAAATATATAGCATTTCCCACCAATAATCAGCTTGTGACTCCAAGCACAGAGTTTGAAAGCAAATGGTTGTTGTATGGCAACAACTACATCGTTCATCACCCATGAGCAGTAACCTGGAGGTGCAGCACCTAGCAGAAGTGTGGGCTGACCATGAAGGCACTGGAAAATATTGCTGTTCAAGAGACTTTCATATTCAGTTTTACACATAGAAACTCAACGTTCATTTAGATGTAAAAACAATCATTACTAATACTTAAAGATCATATAGCTCATAAAATAGAGAGTAAAAGGACTAGGACATAGAATAGAAGTTGTAACAAAACACTATCTGGAAACTAAATACAGTGTCACTGAGATTTTCAGAAGCTGTGATAGTTAAAAGCAACTCGAATATTCTCTGTTAAGGCAGATACTAGAAATAAAGTTTAAGTGATGTTTTGTATGTTTTTCAATTTGGCAGAAGTTAGTCTTGTCTAGGAGATGGACCTCCATCCACCTGTGGAAGGTTTTTTTTAATATTTATTTCATTTTTAATTATAGTAGAGAACATACACAGGTTCAGGCTCCACAGTGGCCAGTAGAAGGCGTAATCTCCGTGGAGCTGGAAGTTACAGGCAGCAATGAGCTGCTCAGTGAGTACTGGGAATCAAACTCTGGTCCTCTGGAAGAGCATCAAATGTTCTTAATCACTGAACCATGTCTGCAGTTCCAGGATTATCTTGGTTACCTTATTTGAGGTGGGAAAAATTGCCCACTGTGGGTGGAACCATTCCCTTGATAGAAGACCCTAGACTGCATAAGAGTGGAGAGAGTAATCCGAGCACTAGTGTGCAATGTATTTATTGCTCTCCTTTTCTGCCTTCAGTTGTACTGTGGCCAGACTTCAGACTCCTGGCACTATGACTTTCCTGTCAGCCATGGTGGTCTATAACCTGGAGCTGTGAGCAAAAATAAACCCTTTCTCTTTTAAGATGCTTTTATCAAGGTGTTTTATCACAGCAATGGGCCAGAAGCTAAAACAGTTCACAATGTGTTTTATATTACAAACTCATTTACTTTGATAATGTACAACTTAAAATGATGGTTGACTTAGGGAATTGAAGCATTTCATTGTTCTGTTGAAATGTGTTATTTATGCTTTACAACAAAATGTTCTTTTAATGAACACATCTGAGTATTCACATGTAGGTTATATAGACTGAAAAGAGAAGAATAGCCCAAATGATAGTATATACATGTGACTGGTGCCAGACCTTCCCATTGCTCGGTGAGTAAACACTCTAGAAAGTAATGTCTCCTTAGTGAAAGCAGACAAAGCCAACTGAGCCAGCTAGGGCAGTACTCACATGTGCACCATTTTCCAGTAAGGCCTTAGCACAGGCCACATGACCCCCAAGGCATGCCTCGTGGAGAGAGGAGACCCGGTTGATTGTTACCAGATTCACATTGATGCCCTGCAGTTTGGAGAAAAGAAAATTAAATGCTGCATCCATCAGGGCAAATCAAGCAATTCCGTTCAGCGAGTTTCTCTTTTAGACATCTGGGTGAGGGCAGTGATACTAGCACCATAAGGAATAGAGTAGAAAGCATTACTGTGGGATTCTAAACACAGCACTGGGGACTGGAGAGATGGCCCAGCATTTAGGAATGAGCACTGTTCTTGCAGAGAACCCATGTTTGGGTTCAAACACCAAGTCAGGCTGCTCACAACTGTCTGTAACTCCAGCTCCTAGTGGATCTGATGTCTCTAGCCTCCTATGGTGTCTGCATTCACACTTAGGCACACATGCACACATGCACGTGAACACACTCAGGCGTACACTGAAAAAATAATAAATCTTTAAACACAGCATGGAACCTCAGAGTCTTTTGTTCTGCCCCAGGCAACGTACTAGGACATGGGTCTTTGAAGTTTATGGCCTCAGCTTCTGTCCTCCAAGAGTCTACTCTGGAGAAAGAAATACGTTGTTGTTGTTGTTGTTGTTGTTATGCAATAGATGGATAATATTCTGCTACAGGAAGCATGCTGAAACATATTCTAAAGTCTCCTTTAGGAAATAGGGGAAAAATTGCCAGATACTGGCACACATGCCTTTAATCCCAGCACAGGAGAGACAGAGGCAGCCTTGATCTCTGTGAGTTCAACGCCAGCTTGGTCTATAGAGTAAGTTCCAGAACAGCCAGGACTATATAGAAAGACCCAGTCTAAAATGTTAAATAAATAAATGAATAAAGTAAAATGTTTTAGGGTAAAACTTTTGTGATTTTTAAAAGGGCAAATGTTTGATCTGTGCACCTATTATATGTATAGTGTTACCTATACACGCATGCACGAATACATACGCACATATTTACACACACATACACTCACAGAGTGGTATAGATATTTTTCTGGTGGAAGGTGGTATGAAGAAAAGACAGTTTGAGAACAGGGCTTCAAAAACCCTACGTATATCCCAGTTAGGAACTATCTTCTTCCTTTTCTTTATCTTCTACATACATGATTTCATTTTAAGAAATAAGTACTTGCTATTCAGTAATAACAGAGAAGAAAAGAGGAAAGGAAAGGCAAGTGAAGGAGAAGGGGGAAATGAAAAGAAAGGAATAGAAAAAAACAACTTGAAATAGCCTAGTCCACAAGGTGGCAGCATTGTACTAGAAACATATCATTCAGGGTCCTGCAATGGACAAGTGACATTCTGCAGGCCTGAAAGACTGTCTAAAGAAGTGGTTCTCAACCTTCCTAATGCTGCGACCCTCTAATACAGTTCCTCATGTTGTGGTGACCCCTCAAACATAAAATTATCATCGTTGCTACTTCAGATCTGTAATTTTGCTGCCGTTATGAATTGTAAATATCTGATATGCAGAGTACCTGATGTGTGACCCTGTGTAAGGGTAGCTGGATTCCCCTGCAAAGGGGTAGTGGCCAACGGGTTAAGAACCACTGGGCAAGATAGGACTCTCCAAATTCTGCATGAGAAAGTGAATAATACAAAAAATGCGCAAATCATATATAAGACGTGAGGTGAGCCAGCTGTCAAAGACAGCGTGACCACTAAGAAGGTTTTAATTGAATTTATTCAGAGTGGTTTAATGTTGTACTCAGTGAGTACATGACCTACATACAACACAAGTTTTTGAAGTATAGAAAATATGGGCCAGCAAGATAGCTCAATGTAGAATGACATGCCACACACAATAAATAAATACATATATGAATAAATAAAATTTCCTTTTAAAGAATAGATTATAGGTGGTTGGAGAGAGAGAGCTCTGTCTTTAAAGCAGTTGCTGCTCTTCTCGTGGACCAGAGTTCAGTTCCAGGCACACACGTCAGGTGGCCCACAACTCTGGCTTCCAATGCATCCTGGATCCCAAGGGCACTAAGATACACATGGCAAACACACACACACAGAGAGAGAGAGAGAGAGAGAGAGAGAGAGAGAGAGAGAGAGAGAGAGAGAGAGAGAGGAGAAAAAAAATAGGGGTTGGGGATTTAGCTCAGTGGTAGAGCGCTTGCCTAGCATGCACAAGTCCCTGGGTTCAGTCCCCAGCTCCGAAAAAAAGAAAAAGAAAAAAAAATAAATCTTAAATAAAAATAGATTATTTTTGAGTAGTTGCAAAAGGCAAAGAAATGGGATTATAGCAAGAAAAGTTAAGGTTTTCTACATATGCTCCTACACACTTCATTACACTACTAAAATAGCATGGTCTTAGTATAGAGGTGATGTCACGAAAGGCAAGGCTGGGCTTGCTGGTGCATGACTGTAACCCCAGCATTGGAGGTGGGGTGAGGCAGCAAGACTGAATTTAAGGACAACCTCTACTAGTAATTTGGAGGCCTGTCCAGTCTCAAAGAGCAAAGAAACCAACAAAAAGGTAATAGGCTGATGACATTTAAAGTGTTTAAAAATAAATACACAAACCAGTTAATGGTGATGCATGCTTTTCAACCCAGCTTGGAGGAGGCAGAGACCAACAGATCTCTGTGAGCTCGAGGTCCAGCCTGATCTACAGAGTGAGTTCTAGGACAGCCAGGGCTACACAAAGAAACTATGTCTCAAGAAACCAAACCAAACCAAGCAAACAAGAATTCCCTGTGGTAGAACACTTGACTAGCACACATGTAAGACCCAGAGTTTCATAATCAGCACCTATGAAGAAGGTGCTGTGCTAAACAGGTAAGACAGTGGTAAAGAGCTGCCTAGCATGTATGAGGCCCTGGGTTCAATCAGATACATAACTCAAGGAGACACGTCTTCATATCTCATCTTGTCACTATTTAATGTATTTTTCCCTCTTTATTTTCCCTTTATTTTTTTCCTTTATCATTAGTAATGGTTCTGTTTTCCTTTTGTCTCTATTTGCATTTTATACTATTTTTGAAGTTCTGGGGATCAAATGGAGAGCCTTGATGATGATTTTATTTTTTAAAAAAATGACACAACTATGAAGTTGGAGATGATGAGACTTGGTAAAGGAATTTGCCTAGCTTGCATGAAAACTGGGTGTGATCCTCAGCCCAGCATAAGTTGGGTGTGGTACATGCTTTTCATTCCAGAACCTTCAAGGTGCAAGCAGGAAGAGTTGAAGTTCAAGGTCATTTTGTTCTCCAGCTAGCAAGCTGGAAACTAGCCTGGGATGTGTGAGACCCTGTCTCAAAAATAAGGGGTTGGGGGATGGCTCAGCAGGTAAGGGCAATTATCCCCAAGCCTGATGACCTGAGTTGATCCCTGGTACCCATATGGCAAACTAAAACCACTCCCACAGAATTGTCTGCTAAATGTCACCACAGCATGCCCCTTCCACCCCATACATACAAACATATCAATAAATATTTTGGGGGGGGGAAAGGTATTTAAAAGCAAAACCAAACAGAAATAATAAATCATTTTAAGAGGGAAGGATGCTCACTATCCCAGCTGTTTAAATTCAAAGGAGGAAGAGATTTTTAAGTGGTGAGGTGATACAGAGGACATGGGAAAGAAAGCAGGGACTCACTTCCTCTGCTCACATGTAGAGTCCAAAACAAATAAAGCGAAAGCAGGGTATACTTTTATTTCTTTCACAAATCTTTCCTTGGATATTTGTTTAACATGCAGGAGATATAGTCACCAATATAAATACAGCGTCGTTAATAGCTAAGACTTCACTAAATCTTCCCCAAGGCCTAAGGTTTATCTGATTATTAACCTATTTGAGAGCCTGGTCTTGAGCTGTGCATTGTTGCCATGAGGCAGCCTCTCATATGGTGCCCAGCGGTGCCCAGTTCCTAATCCTGCCTCACTTGGCTAATGCTTTCTCCTTCGATGAGCGCGGCACTTATAGACTTACATCAAATGAATGCAGTATGGGTAGGAAGAGAAATGATGTCAGGCCAAAGCAGGCCAAAGCAGGCACAAAACGAACCATGAGGGCGCTGAGGAGCTGGCTCAGCAGTGAAGAGCACTGTCTGCTCTTCCAGAGGACCCAGGGTTCAGTTCCCAGCACCCACATGGCAGCTCACAGCTGTCTGTAACTCCAGTCCCAATTGGTCCAATGCCCTCTTCTGGCTTCCGAGGGCACTACATACACATAAACCATGGGCATACATGCAGGCAAAACACACACACACACACACACACACACACACACACACACACACACATAAATAAAGTGGTTTGCTTGTTTGGTTGTTGTTGTTGTTGTTGTTGTCGACTTCTTTCTTAGGTACTTTCTCTGGAAAAAGTCAGCTGCTATCTTATAAAACCACGCTGTGGTGAAGCCCAGGAGATTTCCTGTGAAAACAGATCTCCCCTCCCCCCATCATGAGTCACGGCATGACCTAGCTGCCACTTCACTGACTGGAAACTGCACTGTGAGCCCTTAGAAACTTAAAGAATCCGTGTGTTTGTTGTTGACTGGAGTTACTATGCTTTGAGGTGATTCATAGGACACCAGTAGCCTACAAATGCACTCTCAAGATAGATGTCACTATCGCACACCGGAAGGGCATGAGATGAGGCAACATAAATTTAGGGATCCGCTTCTTTGTACCTTAGAGGGAAGCTTCCTGCTGGGAAAAGGAGGATCCAGAATGGAAAGGAGGAGAACTGGGCAGAAAATGAAGCAGTTCCTAGAGAAAGCAGAAGCCAGAGGAACACTTGGGGGCAGGGAGGGCGGGGAGGGCGGGGAGGGCAGAGAGGGCGGGGATGGAGATACAGAAATGGTGGTGCTGGACCTGGACACAGCTATGGCCAAAGTTAATACGGAATGATTCTAGATTAGAACAAAGACATGGAGGGCGGAGTCTTTAGTTTACTTACTTGTGCAATTAAAGTTTTAAGAGCCAGTAAGCGCCCTTGGGCCGCAGCCTCGTGGAGTGGGGACCGATCAGCCCAGCAGTCTGAAAGACAAATAAGGAAAGTCAGGAGACTTTTTCCCCAAGGTGTTCATGCTGCCCACCCACTGCAGGGCTTGAGGAAAGAGAAAATAGCTAACCTGTACCAAACATCAGGCCTTGTCAAATACAGGGAGTTGAGCACAGTGGAGTGCCTTTCCATGGGCAGTTTTTTGTTTGTTTGTTTTTTCCGGAGGTGAGGACCGAACCCAGGGCCTTGCGCTTGCTAGACAAGCGCTCTACCACTGAGCTAAATCCTCAACCCCTATTTATTTATTTTGTATATGAGTACACTGTAGCTGTCTTCAAACACACCAGAAGAGGGCATTGGATCCCATTACAGATGGTTGTGAGTCACCATGTGGTTGCTGGGATTTGAACTCAGGACCTCTGGAAGATCCACGGGCAGTTTTAACAAGAAATTATATATACATGTGTGTGTGTGTGTGTGTGTGTGTGTGTGTGTGTGTGTGTGTGTGTGTATTTTTTCAAATAAACAAAGCCAAGGACTTGGCCCTGATAATACTAATGTCAAGTGAAGGACTAAAGGAGCCAGTTAGTTTTTTATTTCCCATAATTTCACTTGGTCTCCATTCACACCTCAAAATCCAAAGCTTGTATACTACAAAGTGGATCTGAAGAAATAAATAATAGAAGACAGGGCTGGAATATGCCTCAGCAGACGAGCACTTAGCCAGCATGTCATGTGCAAAGCCCAGGGAAAGAGAGTGAGCATTTTCCTGAATTGGTGAGGTAATTTTCTGATTCTTTTGATAATGTTATCTGTGTGTTTTAATGTAAAATGCCCCCTTTCAGATGGTGTGATCCCTAAAAGTTACATTAGGGAGCTATACACATGGGGCTGCCGGGCTGCCTGGACTCACGTCCCACTTGGACTATTCTCTGCTAAAAGCAGTGTGTTGCCAGAAGCGTTTGAATCTCAATTTTCTTATCTGTAAACCAAAGACATAGTAACTACTATTTGGCAGGGCTCGCAGAAGGCCAACCAACTTCATCCACATAGTCAGGTGCTCAAGGCCATTTTTGATCAGTTAATAAGCAGATATTGCAGGGAAGTTCTCTAAGGGACAGCCTCCAAACTGTTTTATGAGTGGGGTTTTTTTTTCTATAATTGTTTCTCTGCCAGTAAGACTAACCAGTTTCATTGTCATTTGAGAAGTAACTATATATGAAAAAATGTCAAGGATAATCGTTTGTTTTGGAAGCAGACCTGCTCCAGTTTTAAAATTCTCTGCATTTTTCAAAGTGTGTGTATTCTTTTTCCATACTGAACCAAGTGGAGTATACACTGTGCCTTTCCTTAACGCAAAGGGTCTTTCTGATCAGTGTCTTCTAAGTGATCCCAGAGTTCAGGTTTCCCATGTCCACAAACTTGATAAAAACAAAATCCCACCAGAAATGGAAGAAACACTACAAGCCTCAAGGAAAAGGTGCTTTTTCCTTCAATGGATGAGACCAGAAGCTGTAAGCATTTCAGTAGACCTCCTATCAACATAAGAACCCAGGGCATCTACTCTACTCCTCTGGTTACAAAAATGAGAACTGTTACAATATTCTACAGGATTGGAGTGGTAGGGGCTTAGAGTCATACTGGAGTAATTGGTATGACAAAGTGATTTTCAACATATGTAGACATAAAAGGAAATTTAGACGGACAGTATAAGTTATATTCTGAGAAAATCTAAACCAGGGTTCCTGGAAGAAATAGCCAACCGCAGACCAGAGGAAAGGAGAAAAATATATAATATTATGGCCTCTAACATCTTCTAGAAAGGAAGGAAGGGTAGATGACTCAAAGGGACTTCTAGTCAAATATTGGACAATTTGTACACCAAAGTAATCAATGACAGTAAGAAGATGCATGCCATCAAAACAGAAACCTGCTGATATAAATAATAAAATAATATAAATAATATAAATAATAATATTCAATAATATTTATTATTTATTTATTTATTTATTGTTTATATAATAATATAAATAATCACCAATACAGGCAATATCCTTTTTCCTAAAAGACACTAGCTGAAAAAAAAATGTAGACAAAATAACAGGATCAGGCTCAGATTGCCACTATCCTAATTATAAAGGGAATGTGCATGGTAGTATACTAGAAAAGACATAGAAACAATCTTGACCTGCACAGGAAACCAAGCATTGCTAACGCAAATTGGCATCACGTGCCATAAGACTGAATGCAATGAGCCAAAAATCTATGTCATCAGAGGGAGCACAACGTGAAGAGCACCCTGTCATCCTCCTTGCACTATTCATGTCCCCAAAACATGGTCTGACTCGTAGGAACACACGTGGAAGCAACTCACGTTGAGGGGCATTCTATAAATGAGTTGGCCTAAAGCCAGTTGCAGAAGAGATGGAGACTCAAGGAGAATGTGGGCGGTAAGACGCAATATCTGAAAGCTCTTTGACCTTACAAGGGACCCCTTCGCCTGGAAAGATATTAATGGAACACTTAGATAAACATGAATGGAGGGCTTTGGCAGAGGAGTGGGAATTCCTTGTACTGATCGTGTAGCTCTTCAGTTAAAAGTAGCTCCAGGAAACAACTTTGAACCAAGAGAAAAATAAATAGATGAAAAATTGTTTGTCATCTCATACTCCTGCTGTGAATGTGAAATAGGGGGATGGGATGGGGGTTTGCAGAGGCGAAACCGGGAAAGGGGATAACATTTGAAATGTAAATAAATAAAATATTCAATAAAAACATAAAAAGCATAAAAGCATTTAATATAGACAAACATATGCCCTGGTGTGTGTGTGTGTGTGTGTGTGTGTGTGTGTGTGTGTGTGTGTGTATCCATTGATTTCTGAGTTAGCTACTATACTACTCTCTTTTTCCCCCCTCTTAGGGTTTCCAAGAACACCTAAAATTGAGGTGAACTGTTTTTGGAGAAGGATGGGACATTTGCAAGACTGATGGTGTGAGAGGAGGAGCAGTCAAGTTGCGAAGTACATAGGGTGAATTTGCATTTCGTTGGTTCTTAAGGGATACTCAAATTAAAAAATTTAAATAAGTTTCTCCAAGAGCAAAAAAGTATACCATGTAGCAAAATGGAACCCAAAGTACTCCATACCAATAAAACAGAAGGAAAATGCTAATAATGGACATAAAATGGGAAATAAACGTTTAAGTCAAAGTAACCAAGAATTTTTATTTGTTTTATATAAGTTTACACCTTGTGGACCTTGTTTGGCTAGCTACTATTGACAATAAAAAATAAATTTGGAGACTTGACTCATTTAGCATTCTCTATATAGCATCTTTGTTTTCCTTTACTGAATACTGTAGCATTTCATGCCATGTCTGGGTATAAATACTACCTACAAAACAATAAATGGTTAACTTAGAAGACAGAACCCAGCTGGCAAGCAGACTATTTCTAAACTTCTTTAATATCTCTTTGCATTACCATCTTTAGTCCCCCCCCTCATATACATCCCCATCTAAGGCCTTGGCTTCAGACACGTTGGATGTGAACACAGACACTAGAGGGTTGAAGACAGTCCTTACCCATGCTAGCAGCTCAGCAGCCAGAGCAATGGAAGCAGCAAAATCTTCAGTGTGACTTTGGCATTCTGTTCTTCTAGCAATAAGTTAGTCAACCCCTGAGGCCTGAATAACTACAGATTAAATATTTCTATTCTAAAGATCAAAATCTAGAACATTCTAAAAACTAAAACTTTCGGAGTGCTGATACAACATTACCATGTATAGAAAATTCCACCCCATGAAACTCAAATTCATTCCCAAATGACTTAAAATGTTACATAAAATTTCATGAATGAATTTAGTATTTAAGCTAAGGCTCCCTCCCCCAAGATAATCAAATTTTCTAAACTCTGGGAGAGGAAAAAAAATGAAATCTAAAACTTCTGATTCCAAGCATTTTGTGTAAAGGAGGCCTGACCTGTTGAGGTAACCCTTTCAAAACATAAAAACAAGATTTAAGCAGCCACGTACTCCTAAAAGAATTAGCTTAAGATATCAACATGAAGTGGAGTTGTGACTCCTCAAACTTGCCTCTGTTTAGGCTCTGATGATCTCTTTCCCTGTAGGAAGAACGAGCTTTAAGTGCATCCTTTAGCCAATTCCAGACTTTCTAATAACTTCCCATTGTTTACCAGTCCCATTAGGCCCAATCCCTAGGTGGTATTTGGATGAACTACACAAGCCCTGTGTTGAGTGAAAGCAGCCCTAAACAAAGACATGTGAACTGTGGGGGTTCTGTTTCTGTCAAGGAAAGAAGGAAGGCACACTCACCTTGGGTGTTAGGAGTCAAAAGCAACCTGAGGAGGGGCTGACAGAAGCTGGGCGTGGTAGGAGCCATACTAACAGTAGCCTCTCACCCTTGGGTGCTGGCCCTGCTTGTGTTCACTAAGCCCTAGTGTACATCTCTGTACTTAGGTCTTTAAAAGAACTCCACGCCCCCCTCCTGAACATGCGCCATCTCCCATCCCTCCACAGTTCACAGCTTCTCTCCACTCCCAGCAGAAAGCATGGCTCTCTCTCTCTCTCTGGTCTGCCAAGCAGCTAGATGCCTAAGGACAGCATGTTCTTCAACAGGCTTCCCGCCTCCTCCTTCCAGCTGCCAGTTTCTCTGATCCTTTGAGGATGAAAAGAAGCAAGGGGGACAGGGCAAATGACTCCCCATTATCTGGGAGAGACAGCCAATCCCACTCACTGGGCCTCAGGATATCATGGAATGAGCTAGCATCCAGAGGACAACCTACCCTTATTGACATGAAAATTAAGACACAAACATTGGATTTTTTAAAAAATGGATTTAGTGCACTTTGACCAAACTGGGAGAAGAAAACAAACAAAAAACCCTCCTGGTTTATTTTTGTTTTGTTTTGTTTTGCTTTTTTTTTTCAGGGACAAAAGCTAGGAAACATGAGCAGTGGGTAAGAGCTGGTACAATGTCCTCCCAGGAGATGAGCATTTGCCGTTCTGACACCGGCACTGTTGGAAGTCCATGGTCATGGAATTTCTTGGGGAGGGGGGCTTTCAGTATCATGAGCTCTGCTGTTAAACACTGCAGATTTTCCTCTGGGCGGGTGAACCCTGCACCATCAGGCCTCTCCTCAGCTGCTTGCTTACCCACTGAACGTTGCCTGCCTCTTCCAGAGTCTCCTTATTAATGCCGGATCCTTGGATAGCCATAATTCTGAGGTCACTTGAGCAAGCCTGTGTTGCCATCTGCCACTGCACCAAGAAAGAGGGAAGGGTGATAGCCTTGGGTTCCTTCCTCTCTATTCTCTGCTCTGCAGCTCCTTCTCCGTGCCTCACTCCCAGGTTATACAGCACAACAGGACAATTTACTCAGGCAGGTGCCTGAGCATTCTTACCTCATATTTCAGGCACCGCTTGTCTGCCCCTTGCCTAAAGCCTCACAGCCTCCGGGAGATATGGGAAGAATATTTTCTTTGTTTTACACATAAGAACATCCTGAAATGAATGGCCTAATTTGTTCCATTTGAAAAGTTCACCATGGCTAGTTAGTTAAGCGCTAGAAATAAAACCATAAAACCAGGCTGAGGGAGTTCAGAAGATATCCTTGCTGTTTTTGAGAACTATTGGTTTCTAAATTCTGCCAGTCCTAGCACTGCACTCACTTGTATTGGGACACTTTGGCATCAGGTTATCCCTGTTAAGTGCTGGGGAAATAGGAAGCTAAGTTAGAAGAGTGCTGTCCTGGGTTTGCTCTCTGGCACTCTATAAACTAGGGGAGGTGGAGCATGCTCTACTCTAGAGAAGGCCTAAGGATCAGAGTTTCAAGGTCATCTTTGGCTATGTAGAGCCTGAAGATAGCCTCACTCTGAAACCAGCTCCTGAAAAAAAAAAATTCTGAGATGGGCATTGTGTACATCTGTCACCCTAGCACTCAGGGGGCAGGGATCCCTGTGAATTTGTGAATTTGTTTGAGACCAGTCTGATCTATAGGTAAGTTCCAGGCCAGTCCAAGCTGCATAGTGAGACCTTGTTTGAAAAATGTGTGATAGATTTGTTGCATTTCCAACTGGAAAGAAAAATCACTTTCCCGGAAGTAACCTTTTATTGTTCCACTGCTGCCCCCTACACGGACCTGGAGGGTTTTCACACAACCATGCCCCTGAATCTGCCACAGAGAAGGTCCCGTGGCTTTTATTCCTGTTCCCAGCACAGTATCTCATTGCCCTTCTCAGTTTGCAAATTGGAGCAAATTGTAAGAAATTAGGGACTAAAGGTTTTGGCAGGTTCAGGACTTTTCCATTGCTTTCTGTAAATATGTAACCAATCTTTCCAAGTGCATGAATACTTAAATAGGACCCAATGCCTTCTAGGGCACTCTATTTTTAATTTCTTGGCACCTCGCCTGGGTCACAAGGCTGCAAATATATTATGAAGATAGTTTACAAACATGTTCACTCCTGATGAGGTGTGTGGAAAATGTTCAAGTCTTTTTCTCCTTCTTTCAAACTGTGATTTGTATCTCTGGTTCTCAGATTCTTTGAATACATTTCATGACAATCCCACCCCCCAATTATTTATTTAATTAATAATCTATTCAGACGGAATATGTTTAAGTTCCAAGAATTCAAAATACGTGCCAATAATTCTTTTACATTTTTTTCAAGTTGTTACTTTGTCAGATTTCAATGAGAATGTGAGATGATTCTAGAAGACAGCCTCTGGTTCCCAGGGTTTACAATCTGTGTTCAAGTTTGGAAGTCATAGAAAGCAACATCTATGGCATTTATCAAAGAGAGCAAACACCATGAATTTCATTTCTGAATGAAAATAATGGTAAAGACTTAGGATTAATGAGATTTTAAAATAGTTGGGGTTCATTAGAAAGAAAACATATGGCAATGAAAATTCTGAGTTACTGAAAATGTTATCGAACAATGAAGCTAAATGAATATTCACCAGAGCATCCAGTTCTGATCAGACGAGGAAGGTGGTTAATGACCTGTATTAAGAAGGCTCCTTTGAGGGTTGGGGATTTAGCTCAGTGGTAGAGCGCTTGCCTAGCAAGCACAAGGCCCTGGGTTCGGTCCCCAGCTCCTAAAAAAAAAAAAAAAAGAAAAGAAAAGAAAAGAAAAAAAGAAGGCTCCTTTGAACCCCATTAAGGGTGGGAGGGCTGAGCTACAGGTGACTCGTACAGGCAGAACCTCTGCCAGGAACACGTTGTCCCTACTTGGAAATAGTCAGCAGGTACCTGAGATAATAACAACCCAGAGGACAGTTAAGCCAAGGTTTAATGAATTAATGAGGGAAATAAGTAGGGCAAAAGGTTAGGTAGGTGCTGGGACAAAAACAATCAAAGGCAAGAATACTGAACTGGAATGCACAGGAGTCAGGCAGAAGGGTGGTTGTTCACTACCAGTCCCTTTGGAACAAAAATAAATGGAACTTGGAAAACTTTCCTTAAAATGGTTTCTTTTTTTTTCTTTTAAAAAGAATTTTCTAATATTCTACGAGCTGCTATCTGCAAGTGTAAAAATGTCCCAACCTCTAAATCCCCCACTCAATTTTATGGCCACACCTCCGGCAGCAAACCTGGCTTAACCTGGTTAAGCAATTTCTTTTTATTTGTTTTCATTTGGTCCAAATATTGTTGTATACTAGAAAAACCAAGCAACTCTGCCTTGAGAGACTTTCTAAGTCAATTCTCTATAACTTCCTGAATAAACATTACATAGTTCCAGAACAAACCTTTGTCTGACAAACTACAAAGATGATTTCTAGTTTGAGAACAACACCGTCACAAAAACTTCTTTATTTATTTTTTTGTCCTGCTTTGTTCCAGACAGACTTTCACTAGGTAGCCCTGGCTATCCTGGAACTCACTGATACAGACCAGGCTGGCCTCTAACTCACAGAGATCCACCTGCCTCTGCCTCCTAAATACTGCAATTAAAAGTGTGCACTACTACTGCCGGCTCACAAAATGTGGCTGTTGGTTTAAATATGTAACTATGAACAATGTCAAAAGAAAAAGAACTGTTAGAATCGTGCAAAAAAGAAAGTCCTGTTTCAGGTATGTTACTGCTGGCTTATTACAGAAACACGTATCAAATCTGAGTGTCTTCTCATACATGTGAGAGGTATAAGGACACACATATACATATATACATAGACAAATACACACACACAAATACACACACACACACACACACACACATGAAATAAACTGGGTTTACATGCACTAGTCTCACTACCAGCTGTGTTGAACAGTATCTGAAAATGAGCACAGTTCAGGAGCTTGAACAAGATGTCTGGGCTAGAGGGTGAATGAATCTCTTAAGGAGATTTGGAATTTGGCTCCAGCTTCAAATCCCAAGCATGATCACACAGGTTCTGAGTGCTCAACATCTCTACGTCACTATAGGCATGAAGACAGGACTCATGCACGGGAACAACTGGAGAAAACCTTTTACACATTCTGTCAGCACGATCCCTATTAGATTTTACCTAGTTTAAAGCACAAGGATGCCATATCTAACAGAACACCAAATGCTAGGAAGCCTCTGCCCAAACTTATGTCAAAATTACCTTTCTAAATCATGCTTAATTTGAAACTTAAGGCATTAATGTTTTTCCGCCAAAATTACATACCTCCCTGAAACGTGTGACATATATAATCCCCAAAAGTAATCTCTTTCCATGGTCCAGGCCTTCTGACACCTTCTTCAGCAGCTAGTTGAAGCATTCTGCTGCTTTAGAGCTCGTCTTTAGAACTTGTTTCTCTATGTGAGACCACTGATGTCGAGTGTTTTCCCCCCCGAGTTGTGTAGTGCATTGAAATCACAAAGCATGTCTATTTTGAAAGAGAATCCTGGATGCAAATTGAAACAGATACCAACTAAAGCATGATGCAATCCAGGAACCCCTGCGAACACTAAAAATACATGGGGCAACTTTCAACATTTAGAATCCTCCTCCTCTTCCTCCTCCTCTTCTTCCTCTTACTTCTCCACCTCTTCCAGGAAAGGGCAATCCTATCAGAGGCTTCAGTTACTTCTGCAGTATCTCACTACAAATAAAGTCAAAACTGTTTCTTGAAAGGGATGCAGAGTGGCCCCTATAAAGTATGAGACTTTAAGATGCTTTATGTTTTACCAAAATCTTAGTGGTTTCATACTGTGATGATAACCTTCATTTTTCAGTGCTTTCTTTGGCACCAGTGATGTACAAATGGGTCTGAGTGACTGAGTTTCTCTTCCTGTAATAAACGGCCAATTCCATTTGCAAAGGACACCACAACATGCATACATCCAGAATGGCACAGTGCTTCTCAATAAAATTAATTGGGCATTGAATTTCCCAAGGAATTTTAGTCTTATTACACTGTTCTGTCTTGTTAGTAGGACTGAAAATATCAAAGAGAAACAATGTTCTTTAAGAACTCTTCGGGTAGTAGAAAGTCTCTCAAGATAGCTTTTAAAACTCACTATTCTGTTTACGTCTTTAATAATCACTGTGACTATATCCACCCACTTCCAAGAAAATAAAGCCAAAGATCCTTCACGAATTGGTGCAGTGAACATATTTGCTACTTTAAGTGAAAGGTACACTTTAAAACTACCCATTCAGCATAAAAGTATAAGAAAATCTTACCTTCCAGAAACACTATTCACTATGATTTTTAAATGAGGAATTTTTGCAGGTGCTGGGAAGAAATTCAAGTCTTTTTTTTACCTGACAGTCCACCATAGATCTCCTCTGCTATCCTAGCTGCCTCTTTTCTGTTTCCTTTGACGATATAGAAATGGGTTAGGAGAGCCAAGAAAACTTTAATTAAAAGCTTGAAGAAAAAAAACGTTGCAAACATTGTAAGAAAAATGTTTTTAAAGCCATAGAAAGCAGGACCGTCCTCCATTTTGGCTTCTTCTCGGCATAGGTTCCTACGGCTGAAAATTTTTACTGAGTTATAATTGGCATCATATGACATCTATTTTAAACCTCCTAGCACACGGTGCTCCTGTTACCAAGAACTCTGTCTTTAGGTTCTAATCTAACTCTGATGTGGTGACTATGTGTGTTGTTATTTATGGACATGTTTAACAACTTCCTTCTATTAAGAAACACTCAGTGCTGGCCTGGAGAGAAATGGATGCGACTTCCACGGCAGCTCAAGACCTTCTGTTAACTCCGGTTGCAGGAATCCAATGCTCTCCTCTAGCCTCTGTAGGCACCAGGCATACACATGGTACACATGTATACATGGAGCCAAAACACACATACACATAAGTAATAACTTTTTTAAATACTCGCATATAAGTAATAATTTTTTAAATACTCGCTATTTATAACCTACATCAGATTTGACCAAACACATAAGATGCATGTACAGAAGACTCAAACAAGAAAAAATTAAGGAATTCTTAGCCTAATCTCATTTCCTTTTTCCTTGTAAACCTTCATTTTGGGTACAGTATGCTGGAAAACAGGGTTGGAAAGGTAAAGGGAACTTCTACATAGCAGCAAAGCATTGCTTTGTGTCCATGCAAGAAAGGGGCAATATTCTGCATCATTCATAGAAAATACTGTTCCTGCTGGTATTTCATTTGCTCTTCATGTGGAGGTTTACAAAGGATTAAGGCCAAATCTAATCATCTATGACTGCTCAAAACCAAACAAAACATGTCTGTCCCAATTAAAGACTGAATGTGACTCAAGTGTGTAGGTGATGCTGGTGACAGGTACTAAGGTGACACCTATGTCAGGTCCCTCAGCAAGGTTCTTTCTTAATCATTCATTTCCTGTTTGAAGCTTCAGTGAAGATGGCAGTTGCTTCTGGAGGATGTGCCCTATCCTTGACAAGGGACTTGTGATAACAAAATGGATGACTACCATTCCTAGCTCTCAGGCGAAGTTAACAGAGTCCATGAACTGATATCTTCCTTAGCTGGGCAGTGTTTTCTCATCAGCTGGCCAATACAAGTAAAGCTGATTTGTTTTGTCTCTCTCACTAGTAAGTTTTGTCTTTTATTCTTGTTTATATGTGGTTTCTCCACATTTATAAAATCGACTGGATTCTCTAGAGGAACAGACTTGTAGACTGAATCTCTCCATGTATTAAAGAGGATTTATTATAATGCCTTACAGGTAGTGGTCCAGCTAGCCCAACAATGCTGATCTACCAATCAAAGGTCCAAGAACCAAGGAGTTGTTCAGTCCCTGAGACTGGATATCTTGGCTGGTCTTCAGTATATGCTGGAATTCTAAAGACATAGGCTCTAATGCCAGTGAAGAAATGGATTTGCTAGCAAGAGCAAGAACAAGTAGGCAAAGAGCTAGCTTCCTTCTTCCATGTCCTTTATATAGGCTGCTAGCAGGAGTGGCCCAGATTAAAGGTGGACCGTTCCATCTTAAAGATCTGGATAAGAAGTGGGTCTACTCGGGGGCTGGAGAAATGGCTCAGTGGTTAAGAGCACCGACTGCTCTTCCAGAGGTCCTGAGTTCAAATCCCGGCAACCACATGGTGGCTGATAGCCATCTGTAATGGGATCCGATGCCCTCTGCAGGTGTGTCTGAAGACAACTACAGTGTACTTATATACAAAATAAATAAATAATTAAAAAAAAAAAAGAAGTGGGTCTATTCCAAATGATTTAATGAAGAAAAAAATCCCTTACAAGTGTGCCCAGCCCTGTGGGTTTTAGTTAATTTCAGATATAGTCGAACTGATAACCAAGAAAAGCCCATCAATATGCTATTACCAAGATGGGAAGGTCTCAGGAGGATGAACACTTCCCTGAGGAACTCTTGGCAGTCAATGGTTGCTGGGAGAAGGACATCATTTTGTCTAGTGCTGTAGACACTGGAAAGTTGTGTGTGCTCCAACAAATGTCCTCCCAGCTACCCATATGCTTACAAACAAATGTAGTTAAACTCAGATGGACACGCATGCGCGCACACACACACACATACACATACACAGGGGCGTGGGGACTTGACAAGAAGGCTATCAGTGGGAAAGAGGAAATGAGAGGGTAATGAGAGGCTGGAAAATAACTAAAATTCATTACATAAATGTATGAAACCCGAATACAAACATAGTAAAAATTCCTCTGAATTCTGTCAACGAACCCATGACATAATAAAACATTCTACTCATTTCTTTTATGTGGACACTTGCAGACTAAGGCGTTGTCAGCCTCTACATGTCCATGCAGATGAGGATGCATTCACACCGCCCACCCCCACAGTCCAGCCACATTTAGATCAAGCCATGCAGCACCTACATGGTGGCTCACAACCACCTGTAAGTCTAGTTCCAGATCAAACACCCTCTCTTCTGGACTCCCCAGACACCATGTATGCAAGTGTTGCACAAACATACAATGAAGGCAAACCACTCATACATACGAAATTTTAAAATATAAAAGTACTTCAAATAAAGATCAAACCATCTTCTTTTGTAAGACAAATCTGAACATGAACGAAAATAACTGCTTCCCACAAGTGGGGATTGCTAGCTTTGTTACATAAAGTGAAAATTCAAGTATCTTTTTTTAAAAAGAAAGGCATTTATTTAGTTTATATATGGGAGTACACTGTAGCTGTCTTCAGGCACACCAGAAGAGGGCATCAGATCTCATTACAGATGGTTGTGAGCCACCACGTGGTTGCTGGGAATTGAACTCAGAACCTCTGGAAGAGTAGTCAGTGCTCTTAACCACTGAGCCATCTCTCAGGCCCTCAAATATTTCTTAAAATAACCGGCAACATAAAAAGTATAATTACGTAGTTCACACACACAATAGTGTGTGGATGCATTCATTTGCCTTCTGTAATGACTGGCAGTGAGAAACAAGGGCTTTCAGAACCAAGAAACAAAGGTGCAATTGAACTTGCTATTTCAAGAATACAAAAGAGCACATATTCTAGAAATAAAAGATGACAGAGTGGTACATCAGACAAAGGACACTTCCTCTTTTACTAATAGACCAGGCAACACATTAGATCCACTCAGAAAAGGTGGAGGAGGGGTTGTTCCATGAGTAACATCCTGTCCACAAAATAAGACAAACTGAGACTCAAATACGACTATTAAAACAACGTTCTCATCTTTATTATTGGACATAAGCATGTTTCAGCAGACTGGTTTCATGTGTGACTGTAACATCAAAAGCAATACAATGTCTTTGCTAACAAATTCCTTTTCCGTGCTAACTTCACTTTCATGTAGTTATGAGTAGCACAGTGGAATAGTGTTCCCACACATTGACCAGTGCATCATTGACAATTAAGGTATCCAGGAAGCCTGAAAATGCTTTTTGTTGGACACATTTTATTTTTACTTGTTCAAAAAAGGAAAACAATTTTAATTCATAAAGTACATATTTCCTCACGGGAGCAAATTAATTTTCAACTTTACTTTCATCTTAAATAAAGAACAATTGAAGTATTTAATGATGGTTTTGAGAAAAAATCTAGAAGCAAACATAAAAGAAGAAATAATAGTGTAGACTAAATGCAGTCAAGTGTTACACATGCCTCAGTCTACCAGGGATATTGGCACTGGTATCTCTATGCCTAAAGTGCATAAAGATTCAAATAAGATTGAACGGTTTGGACAAGGTCATTTTTCCCCAATAAAAGAAGCCCTAACTTCTATATTGTAAAAATTACTCTCTACCATTTGTGTTTCCATAGAAACCAAACACAAATATATCTCTTTTATATCAGTGGCAACCAAGTAATAGGCATGTTAAGATACTCTTTAAAAAGTTTTGCAAAGGTCATAGTTAAAAAACTCTGTACAGAATCACAATACTGACAGAATCAAACACCCATAAGTGCCTCACTGCTTTTATTTTAGTCCTTCCCCCCCCCAAAAAAAAACCCATGCAAAAGAGTCCAAAGGATTAATAATACATATCACATATAATTTGGGATTTAAAAACCCATGGCTCTGGATAATCGTAATTACGATTGAGAAATTCCACCCACAACGAGCCTGTGAGCTCTGACAATTTTCAGAATTAATACGCTATAAATGAACCGTTCTGGAGAAAAGCCTTTCCATACCCTGGCAATACTTATCAGAGATCAGCTAGACCATAGTGACAGGAAGGGACTTCCATAGAAGACAGGAATAGCAGCTGGTTTTAAGATGGCACACCTCTTCTGTTCTGCTTAGAAACCGTAAAGGCATTTATGGGGGACTAAACTGTACACTACAAAAGCAGAGGGCTGGCCAGCACTAGCATCAACAGTGGTATCGGTCAATCCATAGAACTTAAAAAGCAACATCTCTTCACAAAGACAAGAGCTCTTTTCAGCGCATGCACGCACGCACGCACGCGCACACACACACACACACACACACACACACACGTACACATGCGCGCACACGCACGCACAGAGAAAGAGAGAAAGAGAGACAGAGAGAGAGAGAGAGGGAGAAGGAGAGGAGAGGGAGAGGGAGAGGGAGAGGGAGAGGGAGAGGGAGAGGGAGAGGGAGAGGGAGAGGGAGAGGGAGAGGGGGAGAGGGAGAGAGAGAGAGAGAGAGAGAGAGAGAGAGAGAGAGAGAGAGAGAGAGAGAGAGAGAGAGAGAAGGGCTCTTCCTAGGAGACTGCATATACATAAAACAGGTTCAGAGAGGTACTTGGAGTATGCCAATGATGATTTCCTGTCATTCAGTAGCTTGAGCATTTGGTATGTTGGCTGTTCTTTTTACCACTTCTTGTTAACTAGTCCTTAGTCTCAGGAACCATTTAGTTCAACTTTCATATATAGCAAGGGTTTAAACATGCTGGCAACCAAGAGATGGTCTTGCTCAAGAAATTAGATTACATGCATCCCTTGAGTCGACCCAGGAAGTGTCTAGGAACATGACTTCAATGTCCAATGAAGGATACATGACCTTGACTTAAAACAGTTCACACAACTGTTGTACCTCCCTAAAGAAAGCTTGTAAACATCTGGTAAATGTGAATTAATGGTATAACGTTAAAAACTGGCCAAAAAAGACCCAGAAACATTTGGCCTTTCAGCACCCAAGGCTCCCAAAAATAATGTTAAAACATCTCTGCTAGAGGGATCTCAGTAATCTGAAAAATGTCCTACCTGAGTGGCTAAACCATTATCCCCTAACTTTTAAAGAAGTGCAAGGAGTTCCCACACTCAGGAATTGCATAAGAATCTTTTTTCAAAAACAAAAGTGAACGATACAGAGGTAGCATAATTTACAAAACCAACTCGAAAACCCAAAAACAATGAGCAAAATTATTTTCAAATGCTAACAGGACTATTGCAAGTATCTAATAGGACTTGTTAATTTGGGCTTGCTTCTACCTGCTTTTGGATACTTTATCATTCTCATCTCTTTTCTTATCACGAGGCCATTGATGAGTCCAGGCTCTCCTTGGCCCAGTAGCATCTATTGCAACATCAATGACAGAGTCTGGAGTCATCCATTGCAGGAAAATGAGGAAGAGATAGCTGAGCACGGCCAGCAAAGCAAAAATGTAGCCTGTCACTGGGCCACAGTGAGAGATGAGCCTGTCCAATCTCTTGTGCATTGGCAACACGGATTCCTTTGACACTCGCTCATACACCTGGAAGAAAGAAGGTGACAATGAACACTCTGAGCCACCACATGACTGTAATAAAGGTTAACCTGTGACCCACATTGACCAGGAGCAACTGGCAAACATGGGTAGAGACAAATCACCCCATATTTGTTGTTATTTAGAACAATGCTTACCATTGACTTAATTCTGGGCTAAACAACAAATGACCTATAGAACAGGTGACGGTCGCCAGAATACTAGAAAACCAAAGTCCTATAAGGCCAGAAGGCTTTTCGGTAGGCACACTACTGAGTTAGTCCAGTGCTCTGACCATGTGGAGAAAGCTCTCATACATGCTTACCAAACAGCACACACACTGCTTACGGATGGTGACACTACAGTGAAGCAGCTCGTACACTACAAGCAGGAAGAAGACAGAACAGGATGCTGAGCTGCAGAGAAGGGGAAGACAAAATGAGGTGTGCTATGAACATGGAGTCCATGCCTAGCTTTGTGCAACCCACCTGATCCCACATCCTGGAAACATTACACATGCAAAGTGTCTCCTGGTAAATCTGAGAAAGTCACAATGGTCAGTGTAAACTCTTCTGGGGGTCAGGGGCCGTCAAAAGGCCTGGAATATGTTAATCTAGTTCTTCAAGTCTACTGACTTTAATTACAAACATTTTAATCAGAAAGATGCTGATGCTGAGGTAGATAGACTGTAACTGGAAAACAAAACAAAACAAAACCTGTTTGCTTCTAGCAGGAACTCTTAGCTTTTTCTTTTTACCTTAAATTCACTCGATAGCTGAGGAAGCCTTCAACTGCATTTTGTTAGATGCCTTGAGAGTACTGAGATTACAATTTTCCTATTTACTTTTCCAAGTAACTCAGTCAAACTACAAGGAACTGAAAAGGATCAAAATGTCCTTCAATTAAAAGACAAAATAACCTATTTCTCCATCTTTACTAGAGGTCAATTAATTTATTATCTTAGGTAATAAATCATTTACCACTACAGAAGAAACATGACTATTAAAAATGAGAATTTACTTTTTTTCTCCTTGTCTGGCCTTTTGACATAGGGCAGCATAAAACTATCCTGGAACTCATGGTTATCCTCCTGTCTTAGTCTCCCCAGTGCAAACCATCATGCCATCTAGTTAGACTTTTGCCTGCCCTCCTTTCTTTTTATCAAATGTGCACTATGAATTAGCAGAGATAATAAAACATATAACATGCTTTTCTATTTTCTCAAAGCATAACTATGAGAAAAAATATTATTACAAAAATGCCAACTAGTGCCTTTAACATTGACTGATAAACTGCCCCCACAATTCTTTCCTGAGTTGCTTACCAACAGCTCAGTCTTTGAAGGTTTGTAAGAAGACAAAGTCAAAACACAATTTACAGAGCTATGATTCTAAATCAGGGTGGAGTCCAAGATCACCAAAAAAACCTGTCTGGCCAAGTATTCCTGCCAACTATAATCCAAACTGCATTTCTGTTCCACGTGGGACAAGTCAGAATTTAAGGAGTGGTTGGGGAGGTTAAGGGGACACAAGAATAGAGAATGTAGTCTGAAGAAGCTATCCATGTGATTCTGACATGCTCCCCCACAGGCAACTGGTACTCAGCCCAACTTCTAGAAAACACAAAGGTAGCTATTTTCATTTTCATACGTTGATATACATCTTCAGTCAAAATTATGTTTCCAATACCTCTTATGCTAATGAAATATATATCATATGCCCAGTTTTAGAAAGAGATTGCACATATAAGAACTTGTATCTCAAACCAAGAAACATTCTCCAGGCTGGAAACCCACTCCTCCACCACATTTAACACCGATAACATAAAACCCAAGTCTAAACTATGACCCCTCCAGGCTGCTCTCTCCTGACTTTCTGGTACAGGATTTCTTCATACTACAAAAGTGACTTATTTCCTTAAGCGCGGCATGTGGTAACACGAAGAACAAGAGGTAGATACAAGGGGGATAGGAACAAGAGGTAGACATGGGGGTGGGGGTTAGAGATGAAACGGAGGAGAATAAATGTTACCCAAGGCCAGCATCAAGAAGCATTTCCCACAAGCTTCCTCTCTAAGAGGTCTATCAAGCCTGTACGTGTCCCTGTAGCTGCTTTCTTACTGGTCACTATTTATTCTCATCTTCACATACATTTTGAATGCTAATATAGTAAATCAACCTAAAGGTATGAAAATTCTTTCTGGCAGAATATCAGTCACCAAGAAAAGGACTACTAGAGTTTCAGGAAGCATTATTAATTCAACATTCACAACTTCGGAAAGCACTGCGATCACCCACCATTCGCTAAGGGACTCCATGTGCTGTAGAATTCATGATTAATAGCCCCAACACAACGATTTTACTGCTCTTTCTGCTTCTAACTGCTACAACTCCTAGAGACCTTTGCAACTTCTTTAGAAAGAGTTTAATGAGATTAGACTGTGTTATTACTATCTTCAGAGTCCAGGGCCAGTAATTTATATAGAAAATTAGCCAAGCATATGCATCAAACTTGATGCATAAATAACTACTTTCATTTTGAAGGACTCCTACACTTAAACCAAAATGCAAAGGGCAAAGTTGCCTGCAAGAGAAAGGAAATGTGCAGGGAAAGCGTCAAGGAATTTGGACATCTTTTTCCTGGCATGTGACATACTTTTTCAGTTCTCTCTGCCACATTCCGCCAGGTGTAGAAAGTCTTCACTACATTGTGGATATTTTCTGGAGCAGGCAATGTCCCCGACTTCACTTGGAAAATGGCTTTTTCCAGACCTTCACACAAAGATTTTACTGAAGGCTCACATAAAATAATAAGATTTTCTGGAAGGACTTCAGGAATCCCACCAACCTTTGTGCTGACGACCTTTAAAAGACCAGAGAGAGAGCACGTGATCTACCGGAATCATTTCTCAGGAAAAGCAAAAGACCAAGCTAAAAAATATATCAGTTTGGCATGGACGGCAAACACAGAACCCCACAAGAGAAGCCCTTAAAGTGTTTCACCTGCAAACCACAACTGGCGGCTTCCACGATTGCCATGCAGAATGCTTCTGTGAGGGAGGTGTTAAGAAAAATATGTCCTTGAACTAGGACATTTCTAACATCCTTGTGTTCTAAAGCTCCCAAAAGTTGCACCCTAATTTTTGCAATGAGAGAGAAAGAATGGTGTTAAAAAGAAGTCATGCCACAAAACAAATTTCATTTCTAAGCCCAGTCTGTTATTTGTGTCACTCTTACTGGAACTAATATTGTCCACCTCAAAAGGCCAGATCCCAATGTAATAGAAACAACTTTGAAACCACGTTGTGCCACAGCTCAGATGATGTGATTTCAACTTCTCCAAAACTAGTTTGTATTTAACGAATATTACATTAATTTTTTGTTTTGTTTTGTTTAATGACATGGTTCCTCTGTGTAGCTGACTGTCCTCGAACTCACAGAGATCCATCTCCTTCTGCCTTCTGAATGTTGGGATTAAAGGCCTGCACCACCATGCCCGGCTAATGGACATATTAATAACACATTCATAATTATAATGTTAAAAGTGTTGTTTCTCAATGGGAAAAATAACCCTTTTAAATCATCAGCACTTCACATATAAACACATTGTATGTTAAAGAAATTATGGAGGACAAGAGATGTCCAAACCTGTACGTGTACAGCAATTTACATGACTGGATCATAACACTTAAACCACAATGTAAGATGTCTTGGAAACCTGCAACCATTTCCAAGCGAAGTCCTCCCTCCAGCCCTGTGCCTTTCTTCAGGCCTCCAACCACTCCCAAGTCAATATTCAGCCAATGGACAACAGATGTGTATTCTGTGAGCTTTCTTATTTGATAAAAACTCACAGAAACATGCCTTATAAACAAAAGCAGGCGCACACCTAAGTCAGGCATGTAGTCAAAAGCAAACAAACAACTACCAGTTTTACACCACTTGGAAGCCACGAATACCTGTCGTGCAGCTGGTATCTCTCCCGGACTTCTTCCAAAATGATCCTCTTTGGTCCCTCTCCTCCAATCAGGAAGTTTAATTCTTGGTATTTCTGACAGAGTTCAGGTATTATACCACTAAGCAAATCAGTCCCTGAAATTATAAGATTAAATATTAGAAATATTAATATTTAACATTTAAAAAAAACTCGTCAGAGTCTCTGAGAATGCACTTGTTTTAACTAGCAACTATCACTAGCCACAAGCAGAAAATCCTTTCCTAACTGCTATCGGCTCCCAAGTACAACAGTTGGAGATACAGGTTCTAACAGGCACTGCCACTGCCACATACCCAAATCATGAACAATCCTGTCTCAACTCTACAGCCTTTAAGTCATTCGCTTGTTCTTACAGCCTACTTGGAAAAATGATATTTAATTAACACAGCTTCTCCAAAGCACACAGCTGATTAGAAATCTAGGTCTCACTGAAGCTCCTCTTGGAGTTTTTAAAACCACCCCACCCTCTCATTATGGCCTAGTAAAGGCAGAGACATGTATACCTAAGGTCCAAAGTCTCTAGCTATTAAAACCAACAAGTCTATGATTCCACTTCCTACAACAGAAAAGGGCTACAGTCTAACTACTGCCTTCATTTTCTTTAGAAGGCGGTTCATACATAGAACGTCACAATGAACACCAGTAAATGAAGGTGCCAAGGCCTTGACTGTAAGGTCATTATAGTCCATAGACCTAAGGATGGATATATATATATATATATATATATATATATATGTTTGTGTGTGTGTGTATGTGTATAGTCTTGCTTTTGGTTTTTTGGTTTGTTTTTTTTTTGTTTAAAGAAAATGGTTTTCATACAACATGCAAGTTTAATCTCAGGGGACAGAAAGTAAGTCAAACCCTGCTGTTTTAAACCTTGCTGTTTAAAGTCACAGGAGTGCTGACACTATTAGGGAATTTAGTTCATCGACAATTACAAACCATGCACTCAAAAGTAAACATGAAATTATCTACTGAGCTGGGTTTATTCCATTAAAAAACGCACACCTGTACATTTGCATATGGACACAAACTACATTTTTCCCAATCAATCTTCCTTACCATAGCAAACCAGTCATAAGGCATGGTTGGAGAATAAAGGTTCCTCTGGATTTTCTTTTGTATAGATCACACACCCACATCATCTCTCACTTTGCGTGGACACTGTGGATAATGGCAGATCCCTAAGCTTTGCATTCAGGGCTCTTTATCCAGCTACAGGGAACAATTGGATGCTGGATGTGGTTTTAGGGCATTGCCCAACCACACCACCCAACAAACTCTTGGGCGCTCCACCACTCCGAGGAGGCTCAGTTTGTACCCTCACGATGGCCATCCTGATTCTTTGAAGTGACCACTAGGGACCCAAAGAAGTACATTTCATAAATTCTACCTACACTCCAGATAAGGGCAACTCCTTTATTCTTTAAGATATTGAACACACAGACAAAAACACCCATTCTGTGTATAGGACTTCTTTTGGAACATTTTCTGCTCTAAGCTTCTAACAAGAAAAACCATAAGAAAATCATTTCTTCCAATGATTCTTTCCTTAATAAGAAACTTAGTTTTGGCTATTGTGAGTTTCTAAAATGGCCTATGTCTCTGGAAGCTGCTCAGAATTTTGTCACTTTGTGCAGACACTAATGGACTTTCAAAATGATTATTACACCAAAAATATATTTAGACATATGTTTTCTGAATGAATAAGGCTTGCTATTGAATGGCTAACCAGGAAATGGCTTAATGCCACTTAATATTTAGCTTCCTACTCCTCCCACTTTCCTCCTTTAAAGGAAAACATCAAGTGTCCATTCTTCATAAAAAAAATGAAGCAGTCATAGCTACATTTACTAAACTCTTAGTTCATTTACAACCTACTACAAATGCACTAGGTCATTTAATCCTGACTAAAACCTTATAGGAAACTAAGCCAGTCAGTCCCATTAATGTTATAGTTACTATATATTCTAGTAGTACAGAAGGTTTTCTCTCCTTACTATAAAATATAAACCAACAAGCTTCCTGAGGTAAGATTCTAAAAAAGACTCAAAACACGACACACAAAGAGACTGCCAATCACATTCACATAAACCTGACAAAAACCACTTCTGAATCAAATTGACTTTAACTCACAGTCTTCACCATGTTCTAAAGAATGTTCAGATATGTTCTAAGATACCAATGGCCAGACTGAGGGTAGGGACAGAAAGAGACCTTAACTCAAGCGCTGAACTCTTATTTGTGATCTGTTACTTACTGTGTGACCTTGGGCGAGTTACTTACCCTCTCTGGGACTGTTTCTTTGTCTGTTACATGCAGGTAACATCTACCCTACAGTTGTTGGGGCAAGTGAGGTACTGTACCATGCACAGGCTTTAGCAACTGCAGAATACAAATGTTAAGTTGTCATTACCACTAGAGCAAGTATCTGGGGTGGCCTGCACCCACAGAGAACAGTGGGAAGCCACAACTACATGGAAAGAACAAGGCTCAGAAGCCAGCCTTTTCTCCACGAAAGCTGGGCAAGGAGAACACAGCTTTATCCTCTTAATCTACGTCAATGGGCCTTGCAAATCTGGGCCACTGAACGTCTCCCAAGGGAATTACCCTATTAAGAAGAACAGACCATTAATATAACTAGTCATATTTGGGCCATAGATGTGGCATTCCTCCTTGTGTTACATTTTACAGGGTACCTGGCCTTTGGAGAAGGTTCAGTAGATATTTATTGAGTAACTGAACTGAAATCAGGAAAGGGCCAGGCAGTAGTGGCACAGGCCTTCAATCCCAGCACTTGGGAGGCAGAGGAGGTTGGAGCTTTTTAAGTTCGAGGCCAGCCTGGACTATAGAGTGAGTTCCAAGACAGCCAGGGCTACACAGAGAAACCCTGCCTTGAGAAAGCGAAGAAAGCAAAGAAAGAGAACAGAAGAAAGCAAGAAAGAAGCAAGCAAGAAAGGCAGGCAAAAGAAAAAAAGAGGAAAGGCCGTAACTTTGATGTTAGCTCCGACAGTTAGAACTCCTGAGATAACAGAGGCTGTTTAACCTTTGTATGAGTAAATGTGCTCTCTCCAATCACACACACCATCATTCTTTTGCCTTTATCTCACCAAGCTAAGCTATTTAATTACAAAATAAGTTGGGCAAGATTTTAAAGTTATAATAAAAACATCAACAATATCCCGGCAGGGGTTTAAAATACAGAACTCCATTCATATCATCTTGATAAAATACAAAGACACAATTTCCTTCACCTCAGAATATGTAACTGAGTCCAAGTTTTCTAACCAACCTCCACTTACTTAATTACTTAAAACCTCTACCTAGACTGGCCATTGCCGACTCCTGAATATATTGCCATGTGGCCCAGCATACCCTCTTGGCATTTCTGCACAAATTCATCGGATGCCCACTTTCCTTATGACTGTATTGAATAATTAAATAGTGCATAAGCTGACAAATTTCTATGGAAGCTAAATAGCTTGAAAAGCCAATAAATGAATATCAGGGAAAAAAATGTCCTTGTCAGGTGAGAGGTAATCTAAACTGGAATAAAACTGAAAGCAAATTAAAAAACCAGGACATTGTTCCCAACACTTTAGCCCCACTCCCATCCCTTTAAAGGAAACCCAGAGTGGCAACGGTATGCTCTATGAAGGCAACCATGCAATATGACCTAGGCAGTCAGTGAGCTAATCCCAAGACCTAGAGCTCTAAACTAAGGTCCCTACATTCAGCGTGTGCACAAATGTTTAAAAATCAAATAGTTAAGGGGACTATGTAGTATTTGTTACTGCCCTCCCCAACTTCAAACGATATTTCTGATTATTGGACAGCTTTTTTTTCAACTAGCATCTGGGAGACCATTTCTATGTTAATAAGCAGGTTGTTTCAAATGTGTAACAAACACAAATGCTACAGTGGGGACCATTAGGGCCACAGAAACTTGAAAGTCAGCAAGGAGAACAAAATACTCCTGAGGGATAAAGGCGGACTGGGGTGGAAAGTAACCTAGGCAGAGATCTTTTTAAGAGCTGTCTCTGAACCTTCACAAAGTTCCTGCTGTGACAAATAAAAAACCGACACAGATCTATTGAGTAACCTGTCCTAGATGGGCGATGAACCAGGTTTTGACTCTAGGCCACTCTACTCCTTTCTATCACTTGACTGCTGATATTAGTGCCTTGCATATCGTAGATAAAACCAGCAAGCCACGGGATATCCATGGGGCCAAAAGGCCCACTGATTCTGAACACCAGGTACAGGTGCACAAAAGACAAAAGTCAGCCATGAAAATAGTCATTAGGGCCATCTCTGAATGAAATCGTCACAGATGTGCTTTGCAAATGCCTGCAATAAGAAGCCATTACTTCTGTGATCAAACAAGAAAAGGCCACACAGCACATTCTTACCTGCACAGAGATCTCTGAATTTTTACAAAGATCTGATTGGAGGACATCTGGTCAATGGCTTTCTTTTGTTCGGTAACCATTACAACCTCAAAGGTTGGGGCAGCATTTATAGCCGCTTTTATCCATTTCTCTTCTTAGATGTATAAACTGATTATCTGACCTTCCCTTGCAAGAATTACCAGTCATTATAAAGCCACCATACAGAATAAAAAGACAAGTAATCATCACATACAAGTATTGAACAGTTTCTGACAAGAAATTTAAAAAAAAAGCTGTCAATGCAAATAAAGCTACTATGTTATTACCTTTTCTGTAAACAAGTCTGCTGACAACAACAACAGTTATTACACTATCATGCCTCCTAAATGGTTCTGGAGTGAAGTCAGTAGGATCTACAGCGTTAGGAATGACGGACACTATTTCAGGATTCAGTGCTGCTCTGAGTACAGTGTTCTCCTTACTAGTGTAAGAGACACAAATGATGTGGTTTGTGTCACAAAGAGACACAGTAAGAAGCTTGTTTGTAAGCACCGAGCTGACATCAGCAAATCCAAAAAGGGAATGGTCTGTGAAGACTGTCTGAAGCCCCATTGTCTTGGCGTGGAAGAGAGCATCATGGGCCATGGCAGAGAAAGAACTGTGGGAATGGATTATCGTAATTCTCTCCCGAACAAATATGTACCTGAGCAATGGCAGACTGTGAAAGAGAGTCGTGGCTGTAGATTGGTTGTACATGACTCTCAGAGGCAAATAGTAAACTTTGAGGCCATTGGTGAGGTAACGGACGCCCTTTCGATTTCCATAAGCATGGGTGACAGTTATGACTTTGTGCCCCCTCTCAATGAGGCACTGAGAGAGCTGGTAAATGTGGCTTTCCACACCTCCCATGTTTGGGTAGAAAAAGTCAGACACCATGCATATATTATGAGTGCAGGTCCTATCAGTGGAAAGACTTCCGGAGCTACCGGGGGAAGGAGACACTGAAGGAGGCTGGCCTTGCCCACCTCCTCTTCTATTGGCCATGCTGAGGTGGTTCACGCATCAGTTCTCAGAGCAAGCCTGTTAAGAAATGTGTCTTCTGTCACCTGAAAGAGAAAAGCAGGACATCAGCTCAAAACCTAATCTCATTTCATATCTCATATCCTGTTAGAAATAGTTGTAATGCTAAGGCATATTTTTCCCTTAGAAATAAAAGCAAAGCACACTATAAACTTATTCACTTAACATTTACTTGCTTAGCATGGTGATGTCACAGAACAAAAAGTGATATTCTGCAATGCTTTCATTGAGCTGGGAAATAAACGTTATGTCATAGTACATAATGGTTTGCTACAAAACCCAATTCTTTCCAATAATTAAACATATACCCATATATTTCCCTGGTTCTCTTATCACTTTTATCGGCTTATTAAGCTTTATCACCTTTTAAATCACTATATATCCAACGCTACGCAAAGTTTTCTCACATATAGACCTAAATAAGGTATTAATTATATAGTATAAATGCTAAGTCTAAAGCTTAAAGAAGTTAGAGAGAACATACTGTGCCAGGTTATTGTGATCATCTCTTCTCACATACTTTTTAAGCCAAGTTTTAGCTTATAGCTCACACCGACCTTGAACTCAGCATTCCCAGCCTCTGCCTCCTAAGAGCTGGGATTATAGGTGTGCACCACGGCACCTAGGAATCTTCCTTGCATTTGGACCATGTAAGCCACAGAACATGGTAAAAGGGACATGCAAATCTTTGACCTCGGCCTATGAAAGGTTCGATGGCTTTTATTTATGGAGTTAACACATAAGTCATGCAGCTACTGGGCTAAGAAGGGCATAGGGGAGACAATGAGAGAAAAAGGGCTTACAAGCTACATGGAGAGAGATAGGGACCCAGCTACCTCTACATTCTTACCTGTGCCCAATTTCTAGCCAGAACACTGGCTAAATGCAGCCTTCTGCAGCAACCCCTGAAAAGACGCATAAAAGTACTACTAGCTAAGTCTAGCAGATTCCAGAGTCATGAAAAGTAGCAAAAAGGCTGTTGTCTTTTAGCACTGCCTTTTGTTCTGGCTCTTGAGGCAGAAAAGGATACTAAAACAGGCTAGGATGTGAAATCTAATTATACTGGCACATTGTCTATTTTTATGAACAAATTTTTACAGGAACCTGGCTTGCCCATTCACTTATGTGGATGGCTACTTCTATGCTAAAATGGTAGAGTGGCTTTGAAAGAGATCATATGACCCACAGAGTCTAAAATATTTACCATCTGGTTCTTCGCTGAAACTGGGCTGACGATAGCTACACAGCTTAGCTAGTGATCCAGTGCACCGCACACGATTCTGCTTTGTGGTTTCCATTAAAATGTACCGGAACCAGAACTTACTTTTTAAGAACACTCTCTTCAAGTGTTACCCGGAGCTCATGCTGCAGACAATCCCGTTTCTCCTTCCTTATTCAAGGGTAGTTATACTCAAACTGCTCCCTTCTCTTTTTGGGATCCTTCTTTTACTTATGTAGGTCTTTCCTCTACAAGTGCCCTTTCAGTGTGGACTCTGAAAGGAAATGGAGTGGGACACGGGCTATGTATGTATGTGGGCTCTTTCCTACATCTAAAGGTAGGAAATGTTTCCTTTAGGAGTTCCCTAAACCTATGCTGGTATGAAGTGTTCATTCAATATTCCATTCTATTTATGCTTAAACTTTTAATGCCATAGCTTTGGAGATCTGGCAAAAAATCTATCTTAGTTGAGATCTATAAGGCTACAAAGAACTCAATCAAGAGTTACTATCCTAAACTCTGAGTTTCAGGTCTCACTGGCAACTGTATGTGTTGACTTTGTCCAACAAATTCATCTACATTTAAAATAGTCTCATTAATACCGAGTGAGTGAGGAGGCAAGAAGGAAGCATGTGCTGAGGGATCAAATGATTGAGGGTTCCAGGGCAGCTAAGACATGGAGAGCACCCTGACACATAAACTGGAAAAAAGTAGAGAGATGATCAAATTTACAACCAATACGTAAACAAAGAATGAAAGCAAGAAAATATCAAGTTTGCAAAAGAAAGCAAAGCCTCAGTGGCTAATGCTGTTCTACTGTGATGTGTCATCTAAACCTGGACCTTAGTCCTATTTAGTTTTAAGAAGTGAATGACAAGGAGAGCAGAAATAATGAACCAAATGAAAACCCATCACCGACCTCCAATGTTCTGAGTCAGCCTGCCACCAGGTTATTATATCTAAAATCTTTATTGGGTCAAAGCTCAACATATTGCATACTCACTGAATCTTGGCTTCTATAAGTGAAGAGAGGCTGTAAAATCTGGTGAATTCTCTCTCCGAGCGATACATGTTAAGCAAACTGTAAAACGTCCCTACTCAAGCAACGTAAATGACAAAGTCAAGAAGTCCTCAAAATTCTCAGTCATGGCCAGTAAACTCCCTTATTAGTAGAAGCTCCTGAGGATCCTTAGAGGGAGCTCGGACGGGGCTGAGAAATCAAGAGAATCATACTTTAATCCAGTCCCAAGGCACGACTCCCTGAGAGGCATCTCGGGTGCACTAGAGCCAAAGAGGGTCAGCCCGGGTCTATGAGCCTCCACCCCAGGATGAGGCAAAATCTGGCCATATGCAAAGGGAGTCGGAAAAACGTCCTAAGATTCCAATCCCTCGCTCTACTAAACTCAGCCTAGGAACCAGCTCCAACCCTCAAGGCACCCATAGCCCCATTTGACTACGGAGACCCTCGCACCTGACTTCTGGGCCTCCCGTAGGGTAGGCTTCACCTCCTCCACAGCCAGCCACGCTCCTCTAAGAACGGCCCAACCCCGTCCAGAAGGGACCGAGAACGTTGGAAAGGACAGACGAGACACGTACTTACCCGTGAGTCCCATGGCCGCCACTGTCCGGACCTCCCGCGGCTGTAAGCAGAATCCCGCCCCACTGCTCCAAAGCACCAATCAGAAGCGTCCGCGACCCGAGCGCCGCGCCCCCGTAGTAGCCAATCGCACAGAGGTTCTGAATTCACGTGGAAGAGAGACGCCCAGTCATCCCCTACTGTCTAACGAGGGAGTGTAGCGTCAGCGAGCGCAGGAGCATGTCTCCTAAGAGCTGCGGAAGGTCCCGGGCGTAAGTACCCTGGTTGCCTAGTTACGGCGTCTCTTTTCAGGAAGCCCACTCTCTCCCCGCCTCCTTCCGGTTAGAGAAACGGGGAGGGCGGGGTTAGGGGGCGGGGAAATAAGGGTCAGGGCGTTTTCCAGTCTGTTCGTACCACAGTCGAACCAACCACGTTGATTCTTGTTATTCTGACAGATTGCTAAATGCAATGAATACAAGTACGCAAATAAAGAAAAATCACATCAGATCAAATCTAAACTATCAACGTTGAGTCTTAGATCTACAATCTGTACATGTCTGAAAGATTGAGGACTTTCCAAAGTTCAGATTTTGGATTTTGTTTTACAACTCTACAGTCCAGGCACGTGCGTGTGTTTGGGGGTGGGCTGGGGGTGGGGAGATCTTAGGTATAACCTGAAACGTTCCCTCTCAACCTGTTGCAATCGTCAGCCAAAACTGTCTTGAGGTCTGGAGCCAGATTGTGCTTAGCCAAGAAGACAGAATCTATGTGATCGTTCTTATAGTTACCTGCTCTTTACAGTTGGTACTTGTGCAGTTCCCCCAGCGTGGCCATTCCTGCCCTTTCTAGAATAAATTCTTTTCTAAACAACAGCACTATCACCATGACTGGCATTGATTTGGAGCTTGTGCTAAAGTTAACGATATTTTCTAAAATTTAAAAGAAAGTTGTTGCAGAGTTAAGAGATAAATCTGGGGGTGAGGGGTGATTTGGATTGTAGAATTCTGCCTGAATGACCTCGAAGCATGCCTTTAGAGCAAAGACTCTCAACTTGTGTATCACGACCCCTTTGAGGTATCCTGTATATAAGGTGTTTTACATTATGATTCCTAACTGTAGCAAAATTACAGTTATGAAGTAGCAATGAAAATAATTTTATGGTAGGGGAACCATCACAAGGAACTGTATTAAAGAGCCACAACATTAGGAAGGTTAAAAACTACTGCTTTAGAGAACGTTCTTGGAAGCCACAAGAATTTCACTAAAACATTGATGTGCAGTGTCTTCTGATGATAAAGTATGAAGGTATCCAATGCCAGTGGTACTATCAAATGGCCTAAAAAGAAAAGATGTCGAGTAAATGTAGACATCATCTTCCCTTGAAATTTAGTTCTTTGCAAATTCATATGGAAATAAGCTTCCTTGGATAATTTTAGAATGGGAGGCATCACACATGTCGTGAAAGATTGCTAACTATATGCAAAGTACACAAAGAAAAAATTTGGCAAGAGTACTATTTCCAAACCAAGATGAAATTGAAACATATGAAACTGTCTATGAGAAAAGGAATTGCTAAGTGCTATAAGAGAAATATGTGAGAAAAGACTGAGAGTTTCAGTGAAAAGAGTATTTCTATCTACCAGCATCTATGAAACAAGAAGTAGGGCGTATCCATACAAGTTGAAAGCAAGATCCTTTCAAGAAAAAAAAGTGAATAAAGATACAGAGGCAGATGCCGACTGTTCAGTAGATTTTTTGTATAATTATACAGGAAAGAGATAGGGAAGAGATGTAGCCAGAATACTGGCATTATTAGTAAGAACTAGAGCAAACTGGTCAATTGCTTAAGAAAAATTGCTGAAGAAAATGTACTTGATGCTAACCATATTTCCAGCAAACATGACATTTTTCAATCATTATTTTGTGACACACTTCCTTGTTCTGCTTCAAATCAAAAAATCAGATATAAATGAAAAGGTATGTTTTTTTTCTGTGTGTATGTACTTTTTCAGACCCAAAGAGATACAAATTCAAAATTGCAAACTGTTAATAAAGACTAAAAGCTACATAGGCCCTGGACATTGTAAGTGAAAGTAAAACATGGAGCAAGGATTAGCTCTTGTAGAATAATAAATACTGGCAGGATCCATGTGTGGCTAGGGACAAGAACTAACCTTGTGAGAAATTTTTACATTGGTGGCCTTCAATAAAGGATCCATCAGTTGATAACCTGTATTTAATCCCTCCCACATCGAATCAGAGATTTGACCATGTGGCTTGCTTCACCAAGGATACCCTCAGCAAATGAGATGCAGCAAATGCTCCATGAATGTTGTGCACTGGGCCATGCCCTGTTGGAACCTTTCCTCTTGAAAGCTTGTTAAGTGAGATGTTAAATGAGAAGAACCACATGGAGAAAGACTTTGAAGAATGACACTCATGCTGGTCATTTCAGCTTACCTTGAGTTTTACTTTGATAGAATGAATTCCTGTGCTGTGTGGAACAATATAACCACCTAGCCAATCCTGATCAACCAACAGAATCAGGACTAGTCATCATCTTCTTCATCATCTTGAGAAAGTCCTTGTTGACTGAAGATACAAAGTTCTAGTGAAGTTTGTCACACAGCACTCAGCAACAGATAACTTGCCTGACGCTCATCTCCCTCCACTTGATGATGGCTACTGAAAACCTTCATTGCAACACTTGATGCCTGTCTAGAGATAGACCCTTACTAATGGAATTGACCTACTTACAAAGTGATCTTCAGTATGTCATTGTCACTGCCAGTGTGGTGTGGTCTATATCTCACAGACATACTCTCGTAGAGGCAAGAGAAGCAAGTGATAGCTCTTAGGGAAATTCCAGAATATTAGAATAAATGTAATACTAAGAAAGCCAACACAGAAATGTAGCAAGGGAAATTGAATTCACTTCAAGTTCAATTAAAATAATAGATAAATATGGAAAACTCAAGATAAAAGTTTCTGAGAAAAATGTGTCAAAACAAACATCAACTGGTAGTAAATAACCAATTAGAAAATACGAACAAGTTGTTAATTAAACATTTTTAAAACATGGTGCTGGAGAGGGATATAATTCTGCAATACCGTGCCAAGCATGCCCAAGGATTTGGCTTTGATCCCCAGCACCACAAGCAAAACAAAACACCACACTTGGTTATCCTGGGTGAGATGAAGCTGTATACCATTTAGAAAGAAGTGAACCAGAGTAATCCTTCCCTTAAGTTTTTATTGTTATTTTCTCACAGCAGTGAAAAAATATAACAAAAACAGAAAATTAGTACTTGGAAATGGAACTATTACTGTGGGAAATCTGACCAAAAGTGGTTCTTGCACCTTGGAAAAGCCCTAGAATACTAAAAGCAGAGCCTAGTGGACCATTCTGGTGGCACCTTGGAAGATCAGAGTCCTGAGGACCTAGAGGACTGGCTCGAAAGGTTTCAGAAGGAAAAATCTTATCAAGAACTAATCTAGAGGGAATTCTAAGGCAGGACAGAAAAACAGGGAATCTTATGGGGAAATGAGAAAGAGAAGGAGCGGGAGTCTGCTTGAAGCTTTTCACTACCTGACACCAAGAGTCCCAGCACAGCCAGGTGTGGTGGCACAGACCTTTAGATGCCAGCACTGGGAGGCAAAGGCAAAAAGGCTTTGGATCTCTGTGAGTTGGAGGCTAGCCTACATAGCAAATTCCAGGTCAGTCAGAACGCCATATTGAAACTGTAACTGATCTGGCAAGAAATGAAAATATTCTAAAAAGACACTTGTGTCTCTCAGTTGGACTATCGGACTGTTGAAATAATGAACCAAGAAAATGAAAATGTCCTCAGAAATCTCAAGTTGGGAAAAGGAAAGAGAGGGCTAGATTGTTTCCCAGAAAGAGATTTCACGTTGTTCTAGCAAGTTTATCAGACCACTTTACAGGACAAACCTGGAATCTCGATGATGGTGAGTGAACAAGAACAAACTTTGTCCAGGACTGCTTAGATGTGCATATCCCAGGCTCTCTATTTAAACTTTGGTCTCACCTCAGGACCCAGAAGATAAAGACCAACCCGAGGTGCTCGCTCTTCCTTGATGTGGCCACATGAATACATCTCCTTTTTTAAATTCCCATTTTTTATTGTTGCTTTTCAAGACAGGGTTTTTTTTCTGTGTAACCCTGGCTAACCCAGAACTCACTTTGTAGATTGGGCTGCCCTTGAACTCACAGAGATCTTCCTGTCTCTGCCTCCCAGGAGCTGAGATGAAAGACATGTGCCAACGTGCCCAGCTAATTTTCTACTTTTATTTGGTCATTTTAATTGGCATATTGAGGACAGATGGCCAGGCCTGGCTTAGGTGTAGGTTATGACCCTCAAGTTTGATAATGAGACCCTGTCTCCAAAAAAAAAAAAAAAAAAAGAAGAAGAAGAAAAAGAAAGAAAAGAAAAGAAAATTGTAACACAATTAACATCTGATGTGAAGATTCATCATGAATGAAGAAGAATAATATTCCTTTCAATATTTTATAATATGAAGACAGATAATATTCCTTTCCTTTATGGATATTGTGTGTTAAAATATTGAAAGAAAAAGCAAGGCTTAAAAACTGCATGTATATGACCTTGAGGGGAGCCCTATTCCTTTCCCTAGACATTTTCTGGGTCTCTGAAGTAAGACTACTGATCTTGTTTACAGTAAAGATAAAGTTCTCCATTCCTGTCATTTACAGTTCACCTTCTCATTGTAACCCCTGATCCAGGCCATTTGGGAGCCACCCTGTGATCTCATTTGGGTTCCTTAGCAACCCTTTGAAATTCTTAGCTTCAAAACCACCCAAATCCTATATGTGACTGTTATTAAAGACAATGAACAGTGAGTTTCTCAGAGAAGCCCACACCCATGCTCTCGGGTGTGTCAGTACATTCTTCTCACGCATCCTTTTCCTTCATTTAACCCCAATGCAGAAAATCCATACTGAAATGGAAAGTTGGGCTGGAGAGATGGCTCAGCGGTTATGAGCACTGACTGCTCTTCCAGAGGTCCTGAGTTCAATTCCCAGCAAACACATGGTGGCTCACAACCATCTCTAATGTGATCTGATGCCCTCTTCTGGTGTGCATAAAGACAGTGACAGTGTACTCACATAAAATAAATAAAATCTTAAAAAAAAAAAAAAGGAGGACTGACCCTGGACTCTGACCTCATAGGTAGCAATGAATATCCTAGTAAGAGCACCAGTGGAAGGGGAGGCCCTGGGTCCTGCTAAGACTGAACCCCCAGTGAACTAGACTATGGGGGGAGGGCGACAATGGGGGGAGGATGGGGAGGGGAACACCCATAAAGAAGGGGAGGGGGAGGGGGATGTTTGCCCGGAAACCGTGAAAGGGAATAACACTCGAAATGTAAATAAGAAATACTCAAGTTAATAAAAAAAAAAGTGGATTGATTCCATATTACCCTTCAAACAAATCAGTTATGATAATTTTTGAGTTAATGTATATATGTGTTACCCAGGCTGGTCTTGAACTTAGTATAAAAACTGCTTCCCACCCTAGCCTCCTGAGCAAATGGAACTACAGGCATGTATTACAATCTGGCTCTTAGTGGGTTTTTATTAATAATTGTGAGCATACAGGATTAAATGTATTCAGCACATTTGAAAAAAAAAGGAAATGGAAACTCTACCTATACCTCATGCTGTTTCACCCGAAAATTGTTTTCCGTTTCATAGCTAAGGAACTTGTTTGAACTGAGCCAAGGATTAGGGGAAACTCCTTAGGCTGCTTCCAGTGACAGCACAGTATTCTCTATCTGTAATGTCACCTACTGCTGAAAGCTCATGGTATGTTTTGGATAAAGAGTTTGGCTGCATTCTGTTCATATTCAAAGAACTCTGGTAAGGCTGAATTCAAAAGGCTACTTCTTTGGTAGAGGAGAGCTCAAGATGGGATAAGACTAAGACTGTGGTGTGTCCACTTCTCCCTACTCTTATCCAGGTCCACAGTGAAAGAAAGCAACAAGTGCATTAAACATTTATGGAGATGTGCAATTTGACAAGGAGAGTTGCTACTTTACAGACAAGGAGGTGCCGAACAAGCAAGTATAATTGTTAAAGATGTACATGGTATTAAAAAGAGACCTCTGCTCTTCATTGGGACAACAGGAAAGACACCTGAGGGCAAAATGGTACCCATGGAAGACTTCATCTTATGAAAACCCAAATTCATTTAAAAGGAGAGTCTAAAGCAGCAGTTCTCAATTTGTGGGTTGTGACCCCTTGGGAAGTTGAAGGACCCTTTCATGGGGGTCACATATCAAATATCTTGCATGTTAGATATTCACATTATGGTTCATAACAGTAGCAAAATTATAGATATGAGGTAACAATGAAAATAATTTTATGGTTGGTGTTCACCATAATGTAAGGAACTGTATTAAAGGTCACAACATTAAGGAGGTTGAGAACTACTGGTCTACAGTGAGAATGCCATCAAGGAAGTTCCCTTGTCTAAAACAAGCATCTAGGGAAGAGGTTTCCTGGGGTCAACACAGAGAGGCTACTGCAAACCGGGATCCAGAGGGCCAGCCTATATGTCAAGCTGGCAGGAGGACTTGGTAGCATCGTCCACTTCATGCTGGTTTTTTGGGCAAGAAAGATGTGGAGTTTGGGGGAGGGCTCATGGAGGCTTAGTGCCAAGATTCCAGAAAGGCAACAGAGATGACATACATGTCAAGGTATTCTGTTCCCTTCAAGAGACTCTGAAGAACAAGTTTGTGAAGCTGGGAAAGAGAAGCTTAAGTTGTAATGGAAACCCCAGGGTGTCAGAGATGGCCACAAGAAAAAGACGTGCGTGGCATAGAGGCAGCAAAGACAAAGATTATGTATGCTGTAGACAGTAGAGCTGGAGTGGCAGAACTATCTAAGCCCTTTGGAGCCCATATGATTCTATCATAACCTCAGATATTCTTCTTGGACTGTGGGATTCAGTGTTTGATCTGATGAGCTTTGGTCTTTCTTTGATCTGATATATTATTTCCTTCCTATGCCTCCAGTTCCTCCTTTCTGGAATGGGAACATTTACTGCATGCCACTGTATATTGGACATATGTGACTTGCTATTGATGTTAGGGTTCACAGTTAAGAGATTGCCTCAATCTCAAAAGAAACTCTGTAGCTTGCGCTTTTGAAGAGTGCTAGAAGTGAATGTTATTGTTGTTGTTTGTCATTTAATGTTTTGAAAAAGTATAATTATATCTTATTCCTTTTCCTCCTCTAGTCTTTCCTGGCATCACCCTCAAATGTTTGTTCTTGCCTCTTTTTCTATATCTATATCTATATCTATATCTATAATCTATATCATCTATATCCATCTACCTATTATCTATCTAGCCATCTACCTTCCTACCTACTATGTATGTATGTATGTATGTATGTATGTATGTATCTATCCATCCATCTATCTACATATATATCTAAATATATAACTCCTACCTATTATCTATATATGTATGTATGTATGTATGTATCTATCCATCCATCTATCTACATATATCCCTAAATATATAACTCCTACCTATTATCTATATATGTATGTATGTATGTATCCATCCATCTATCTACATATATCCCTAAATATATAACTCCTACCTATTATCTATATATGTATGTATGTATGTATGTATGTATGTATCTATCTATCTATCTATCTATCTATCTATCTATCATCTACATATATCCCTAAATATATAACTCCAACCTGTTCAATTTATGTATAATGTTACTTATATGCATATAGTTTCAGAGCTGACCACTTGGTATTAGCCAATTGGAGGGCTCTTCCCAGAAGAAAGCTCTCTTCTCCTGCTCTTGGAATTTCTTAGTTACCTGTAGGTTTTCGTCTAGAACTGAGGCTTTATGAGCTTTACCCCTTCGCCCTTAGCCTGTCTGTAGTTGTCATTCTTATTCAGGTTTTGTTTAGGCAGCTACGTCATTGAGATTTCATGCACGTAGCTTCCCTGACATTTCTAGGAGACAAAGTCCCGCAGCAGACATCCTATTCCTCCGGCTCTTACAGTCTTTCTGCTATCTCTTTGACAGTGATCCCTGAGCTTTATGTACAGGAGTTGTGTTGTAGATGAATATTTGGGGCTGGACACCATATGGTCCCTTGTTATGTGCATTGTTATTGGTTGTGGTTTTCTGTAATGGTCTCTGTCTATTGCAGAGAGGCATTTCTTTGGAAAGTTGAGGGCTGAAAGCTACACTTATCTACGGGTATAAGGGTACAAGGGTATGTATTCAGAATGCTGCTAGGATTTATACTAGTTTAGTAAAGTGGCAGTTGTAGGCTATCTTAAACTATCTATGACCTCACTAGACAACTACTCAGACAGAGCTAGCCTGGCTAGGTTTCTAGTACCAGGCACGATTTCCCGTCCGATGATTGGTGCTTAAGTCCAATTAGAGAGCTGTTGGTTATTGCCAAGATACAAGGTGCCACAACTGCACCCTTAGACTTATTATACCATTCTGGTTACTGTCCTAATTCATAAGTATCACTGCTAGGCAGGACTATTGGCTGTTTTCCTCCCTTGGAAGCTCTCACAGTTCCTTCTGATTCCATCAAAGCTAGCCTTGAGGGATGCGTCTTTCAGTTCAGATCAGTTCAGGTCCTCTGGGCCCTGTGTCTGAAGTACATGGTGTCTTCAGCAATGGAAACTAACATTTATTTCAAGGGGTGGGGTCAATAAAGGACAATAACAATAGCCTGTAATGTTTGGGGACTATCTCTGACAACCCTGACCAACACATCCAAAGAGGGTCCTGCTATTAGGGTTCCATTTTCCCCACATCTCCTCTGTAATGAAACTGTTTAAGACTATGGGCTTTTGCAGTTGAACTAAGTATACTTTGGATCATGAGATGGGCCATTAGCATATGGGGACAAGGAGCAGAAGGTTATTACTTAAAAGTGTCATGTCTGGGTGTCAAGTTGACAAGGAGTGGACTTATGATGATTAATGGTTATTGTCAACTTGACAGTGTCTAGAATGATCCAGGAGAGAAAATTCTAAACATGTCTGTGAGGGAGTTTCTAAATTTATTTAACTAAGGTAGGAAGACTCAGCCTGACAGTTGACAGTACTATCCATGGCCTAGAGCTTCAGGCTGAGTTAAAATGAGGGAGCTGGACACCAAGTACTAAACTTTTCCTGTTTCCTAAATGTGGGCTCAACTTCCTCAGCCACTCCAGGGTCCTGACACTATGCCTATCCCTTTTGTCATCTTCAAATTGTGACCCAGAGTGAATCTCCCCTGTCCTAAGTTGCTTTTGTTATCTCTCTTGTCACAACTAAAGAAAAGTAAGGAGCGCAGTGAGATTTGGTTGAGCAATGCTTTCCTACATGTTTTAGACCCCAGGTTAGAAGATTTGGCAATTACTTCTAAGGACGGAATGGGAATGTAGGAAGGGGTAAGATGTTTTTAAGACCCTGCAAGTATAAAATGTACTTTCATCCCTTCTAGTTTATTCGTACTGTGCTTTGGAATGTCATATTTTGTTCTTTGTATGAGTATGGTTTTATTATTGGTCCTCTGTAAACCAGGCTGGCCTAAACTCAGAGATCTACCTGACTCTTCCTCCCCAGTGCTGGGATTAAAGGTATGTGGTATGTGCCTCAGTGCCTGACTTTCTTCATAATTTTTTAAAGTTTTTTTTTTCATCTTATGTGCATGAGTGTGTTGCGCAACATGTACTTATGTGCATCAAGAGCATCAGTGTCTGTAGAGGCCAGAAGAGGGTGTCAGCCCCCTTGGAAATGGAGTTGCAGATGGTGTTAGATGCTAGGAAATGAACTTGGGTCCACCCTAAATGCAGCACGTGCTTTTAATCACTAAAGCATCTCTCCCACCCCAGAATCTTTCTTTGTTTTTTGTTGTTTTTATAATTTTCTACATGTACATCCTACATACTGACTACTATGACTACTACTCTTACTCTCCCACTGTCCCTGTTCCTCATGCCACAAATCTCTCTCTCTCTCTCTCTCTCTCTCTCTCTCTCTCTCTCTCTCTCTCTCTCTCTCACACACACACACACACACACACACACACACACACACACACACACACACACACACACTTAGGTTTGTGATCTGCTGAAGCTAACTAGGGCCATGTGTGTGACTATGGATTTGGAGTTAGCCATTGGAATCCGTTGTGGTTCAGTATTGGATACACAACTAGAGACAGTGACTACCCCTCTCCCAGAATTTATTAATAGCCAATAGCTCAGAGATAAAGGTAAGGTCCTATGAGCCCCTACCCCTTCCTTGACTGATGGTCATTATGGTTTTCTGCAGTCTTAGTACAGGTAACTACAGTTCTGTGAGTTAATGATTGAAATGGTTCTACCAAGCCTGGAGAATGTCATTTTGCAACCCTTAACCCTATCTTCCAGCTCTTATGTGTTTCCTCTCCCTCTTTTTCAATGTTCTCTGGGCCATAGAGGGGGTGGTATAAGTGAGTTATTTAGGGACGGGCCTACATCTCTTGTTCTATGCCTCTTGGACATCCACAAGTATGGAGATTTTTGTTTTACTTTTATTTTATTGTATTGTATTTATTTTAGATTCAAGGGAGAAAGCAGGCAGAGGAAAGAGTCCAGGCTGAACATGGCTGGCAGACTAAACCAGATCATGAGAGGAGAGAGGGAAGGAGAGAGCAAGAGAAGAGCTGCTGGCCAGGAAAAGCAGTACAGGCCAAGAGGCAGTTATAGAGGGATCAGACTAGGGGAAGGGAAGCAGAAGCCCAATCCCTAAAAAGGAGAGATTTGGGGGAGGGGATAGGGTGAGAAGTACAGTCAATAGCCAAAGGTACTGAGTGACACTTGTCCTTGGTTTGAGACCTAACATTCCGGCCCCTTGTTGACGAAAAGGGGAGATGTAATCTTTTGTATAACTACTTTCTGCTGAAATTGGGGCATCAGTGTCATGTCCCAGGAAGCCTGGAATGCCTGTCAAGAAGCTGAGAAGGGAGGGAGTCAGGCAAGAGACAGAAATATCTGATTTTTTGCTCAAGGCCTGGGTTCTATGGGGCTTTCTGGAACTAGCCTTGAAGAAGTCTAGAATGATGCTTCAAGCAAGGCTCACACTGGTAAGTGGTGGTAAGAGGCCTGGGGAAATTCTGCTAGAAGCATCTAGTTTACCAACCATCTTTCCTGAAAGAACCCAAAGAGGCGGGGGCGATCATTGTTAGAAGAAATATGGAAATCCATGGGTCAAAACAGTGTAAGAGACGGGATCCCAATGAAGACCAAAATGAGAGCTCTGCAAGGGTTGGCCCCTGGAGGTCATGAAGTACTTTCCAGAACATGTAAGTCTTTAATCCTTTCCCTCCCTCCTTGCTAGAATGGTTTGCATAGTAGCAGCATTCTTTAAGGAAGAGGCAAGATCCTCCCCTTTCAGTGGTTAGTGGGTTGAGGGTCCTTGAATTTGGAGGACCACTGAGGCCAGAGAAATGAGCCAATATTGGAGTAATTGTAGAGCCAGGATCTGCTGAGATGGATACAGACTATGACCCAGGCATCTTGCAGTCAAGCCTGTAGCAGCCACTGAGACTGCCAGACTAATTCCGATTATGCCTACGAGTGCTATGGCTGGTTGGTCCCTATGTGAGACTTGGAGGAATGTATAGAGTTCTACTTCCATGTATAGAACAAGCAGAGGAAATAACAGAGTAGAGAAACGGGGATCATGAACATGTTTTTCCTTAGTTTCATTGCACTGCATGCTTACTATACCTACAGAATGACAAAAAGAAGGTAAACCCAGCTTATTGGAACAGTCCATTCAGGTAGGTGGTCTCTCTCTCTCTCTCTCTCTCTCTCTCTCTCTCTCTCTCTCTCTCTCTCTTGGTGGGGATTCAAAAAACATTCTCATTCCTTCTATTTATTGCTAGTTGATACTTGACAAAATAAAGACAGTATGAACTGACAAAATGTTTCTGAAAGGGACCAATAAGTACACATTTGAAATACTGTGGGCCATCAGTTTCATTATAATTAATCAATTCTGTTTATATGAAACCAAAAGCAGCCAGAGGCCACACAGCAGCAAATGGACATATAATGATATAATGCTTTTGAATAGAACATGACCTACCAAAACAAGCAAGTTCCAAGACTGGATAATTTCTTACAAACCTCTGTTTTAGAACAGATAGCATCAGTGATAAAGTAACCACAGGCTAGTTATTTATTAAATTATTACAAAAATCAAATATTAGAATGTTTGGGAATACTTGTCATTTGCTAAATCTTTTGAGAACTGGTCCTCCATTAAGTTCTTGTTAAGAGTTGCAACACTGAGGCTGGAGAGATGGCTCAGTGGTTAAGAACACTGACTGCTCCTCCAGAGGTCCTGAGTTCAATTCCCAGGAACCACATGGTGGCTCGCAACCATCTGTGATGGAATCTGATGCCCTCTTCTGGTGTGTCTGAAGACAGATACAGTGTAGTCATATACATAAAATAAATAAATCTTTAAAAAAAAAGAGTTACAACTTTGAAATAATCCAGGTTTTCATGTCATCTAGGTGAGTCTGACAACATGAGTTACTCTTCACATTATTTTTTGAGAATTTCTCTTCACTGATCATGGTTTGTTGTTTATTACATAATTCTTTACTAAGAGTTTACTCATGCAAAGCTTTGTTTTCATATAAAATGTCAATTATGTGATATGCTGCAGGTGCCCTAAAGTTTCTGCCACTCCCTCATACTGAGTGTCTCAGGCAGTATTTCAGCGTTTATCATTATGCTGCCCTTATTTTGTGTTGGGTCTCTTCTGACTACATTGTTTTGGTCACAGTTTTATGACCTATGCTATGACACCTCTCTGTCTCTGTCGCTTACATGATCAGGGACATTGTGCATCACTGTCATTTGCAGTTTGCTTTATGCTCTTGGAGATCCCCCACCATAGTTTTTTGACAAGTTGAGTATTTGCAGATAATGTTCTAAGGCTATTGGTATGACAAATATTCCTGTACTATGACTAGGGAACTCAAATAAAACAAGACACCAAATTGCTCTACCTTATGACCATTAAGCTTAATTATGAACTTGATGGATCTGGAACCATCTGGGTGTGTCTGTGAGCGTTTTCACAGAGAGGTTTACGAGTCAGGAAGACCAACTCCAAGTGTTGCCAGCACCACCCCGTAGGCTCAGCTCATGAACTGAATTAACAGGAGTAAACCAGCTAAGCCCAGCACGAATTTCTATTTGCTTCCCGACTGAAAGCTTGATGCAACCTCATGCTCATGACCAGGAGCCGCATGCTACTGCCGCCATGACTTCCCCACCACGATGGACTATACCCTGAAAGTATGAGTCAAAATGCACCTTGTGTTAATACCACCAGACAAGAAGAAGACCATTACCACAATTTTCAGCCAAATTTGAAGCAAGTTTGATTTTCATTGGGGTGCAACCAAGAACTGGCCAGTGACAGTCTCCCACGTTCCATTAAAAAGAATAGCTCTGAGTCCACTTCTTAGGACCCTTTTAAGAACGAAAATCATCAGTTGTTGCAAAGAAGGTTTACAGAACACAATGGAGTAGTAAGGAGATACAGGAAAATCTCAAAAAAAAAAAAAAAAAGAACAAACAGATTAAAAGAAAAACCCACAGCTATCACCATGTGATTTGGGAGGGTCAGGGAGGGTTTGGGTGTTCCCCCAAAATATGTCAAGGTCATTGTTGGGGCATGTCAGGTTCCAGGAAACAGAGACAGAAACTTATTTTTAACAAAACAGTATAATGGCCCCTTGCCTTCAAAATGGAATCAGGCAGGTCCCTCATTTTCTTCCATATTTGCCTTTCTGAAGGCATTTTGTCATAGCAGTGACAAAAATGGCTAGGCCAAACGTTCCAGGACCAGTCCCTTCCTGACCAGCCATGGGGAGGCAAGAGCCCATCCTTAAACTCTGTGTCTTTGTTCCTCATGGATAACTTGGCTTGTCTCTCTGTCCTGTCAGGAATGAGCTGAGGGCTGGAGAGATGCTCAATGGTTAAGAGTATTTGTTGTTACAGTGGACCTAGGTTCAGTTTCTAGTGCCCACATGGCAGTTAACAACTGTCTTTAACTCCAATTCCAGGGAAACCAGCACCCTCTTCTGTCCTCGTTACATATACATGCATACATACAACATACATACATATATACATACATACACACACAGACACATACATACCATATACACACACACATTAACACACACACACACACACACACACACACACACACACACACACACACCCCACACACACACAGGTCAAACACTCGTAAAATAAAATCTAAAAATCCATTTTAGAAAAATGAATGAGCAGAATAATTGACCCACTCGTCAGGGGAACTTCACCAAATACCCTGGAAGGGTGTGGAGCAGGAGGAAGTAAACGAGATGCCAAGGTAGGGGACTGAGCACCAAGTGAGCTTACAAAACCTAGCAGCTTGAGAACCCTCTCAGAGATTTGGTTTTAAAAAACAACATTAGAGCAGAGATGCGTCAGTACTGCAGTCGGAGAGGGCAAGAACAAGCATGCAGCAGGACAGGAGCGACTGGGCCAGTACCAGGAAATGTCAAGAGCAAGAAGAGTAATAGCAGAGTGGGGCTACTTCTGAAATCCAGGGGAAAACCTAGGCAAACAATCTGGATTCCTTGTTTTCAGCTACTGTTAATCCCAATGGGCAAGAATAACACCACTATCCTGGTTTTTGAGTCAAATCTGAAGCAAAGTGTTATTCAGTGTTGGCAAGGACAATGGACACGGGATAGGCCTATATACCTGGGATTCCCAGAGATTGGTGCCAAATCACCTTCATCAGTTACTTGTGGAGGGAAATGCCACAAGGCTTTGTCTTTCCCACCTTGTTCCAGTCAGGGGAAAGCGTACATCCTGACATTTTTCCTCTCTACATAAAAGCCACCTTTGTGTGATCAACCACATCCTGTGCAGTTGGGGCAACCAACCTTGTTTACTGAGGGGAAAACACTTGCCTTTTAATCTTACATTAGAACAGCTCCCAGCATTCCAGGAAGTGATCTGTTCTTGGGCAAGCGGGGCCTATATAGGTTAGAGACATGTTTGTTTTATAGATCCCTTAAGCACAGGAATTTAAATTTAAAACCTAACTTTAGCCCTCACACTGCCTGTTTTCAGTTGACTGTACTAGATTTGAAGGCCATACAGCCTGGGTCTGCTGTAGATGAAGCTCTGACCTGTGGGTTGTGATGGTAACAATTGCCTAGGGCACTTCTTAGGGATTTCTGTTCTACCTTCCAACCAGTTCCAGAAGTCAGATGGCTGTGATCTTGTGATGCAGTGTATGCCTATGTGAAAAATCCACCCACAGATCCTACTAACATCACAGATTTGCTGATACTGGTTTTGTGAGCAAACGTTCCCTGGAAAGCTCTGAGGATTAATTACGTATGCATAGAGCATTGAATATGTCCCCTCTGATCAGCTTTCAGCCTACTTCTTTATCCCCATAAAGATTCTTGGGCTCTCACCTCTGGAAGGCAGGTTTGAGATTTAAGTCTCACACTTCCACATTACTCTGTCACTTTGTGAATACACTCTTTCTCTTTTTGCAAAATTCAGTGTTTTGGGATCAGCAGAGGCTTCCTGGAACTACTCCAGCAACAGTTCCACAGCTAGGTTAAGAAGAAAGCAAGGAGGACCAGAAACAAAGCCAAAAAAATATTGGAAAGCCCCCATCTACAGGCTTCAGACAACTTAAACAAACAAAAGAAAAACCCAGGAACTGCTTAGCAAATCTAAAGAGGAAGGGGAAGGATTTAGGCTAGAATCCAACAATATCACCATAGGGCTATATTTCTTTATTGTTATCTTTTCTTCGTGACTGTCCTGCTCCAGGGTGGTCTGACTTTAGAAATTTGGGTCACATCCTTTGATCAGGAAATTCTCCAATCCAAACAGGTCATGGTAGAGTGGAAGGACAGATATAAATACAACTATTTACACAATTTGTGTGGTAAATGCCGTAATAGAATCTGTGTGGGGTTGTCTCCTGTCATATCTCTGTACAGCCCTGAGATCGATTTGTTAAGTCGTTCCCTAAGTAATATTGCTATTTAATTCTTTCTGATGAGCCAAATTTCAGTAAAGTCTATCCCACAAACACACTCTATGTATGGGTACTTCTCTATATGGACAGAGAAGAAAAAGGAAAAGGCCTTGTGCCCTCTTTAGGGGCAGCTATGGAAAGAGAAGAATGATGCTGCTACCTAAGTTGACATGCAGATGAAACTGAATGCTGAACACTCTTAGAAACACTGGTGGGAAGGGCACAGGCTTCTGCAGGAAGTCACAAACACTCAAAGATGTGAAGGGCAAGGGTCCTGCGAAAGGCTCCGCTATTAAGAGCACTGAGTGCTTTTCTTTCAGAGGACCTGGGTTCGATTCCCAGCACCAACCTGGTGTAACTCCAATGTCAGGGGATCTGGCACCCTCTTTTGGTCTGTAAGGGCAGACCATGCCCATGGTGCACAATCATACATGCAAGCAAAACACACAAACACACACACACACTCACACACACACACACACACACACAAACACACACACACACAGAGGATTTTTTTTTTAAATCCCAGGTGGTAGGGAGATGTTAACATTGTTAGCCTCCTTTCCATGAAAGGAGGCTGGTCAGATTCAATTGATTCAATTTATTCACACACCACAGAGTGATTCCCAGGACTCCTGTGTTACCCTTGTTTAGAATGATAAACCCTCTTGGAGATCTGCCTTGGCTTCCCAAAACCGAGGTCTAGTTTTACTGTTTTCTGAACCTCCCACTCTTAGATTCCCTTTGTCCTTAAAAATATTTCCCATTAGCATGAAATGTGGAGGAAGGCCATAGTAAATATAAATAACACTGACTTCTGTGGGTTGCGTAACAGTGTTTATTTCCTTTAAATACATTTAAATATAAAACATCAGGCAGTGGTTCAGTCAACTTAAAAATACAAGCTGAATGGGAATCGCATCAGTGCTGATCATACAAATGAAATTCTGCATAAGAAAGAAGCAGAACAACTCATAAGCATTGCACTTGGACTTTGCCAGTCTGAGGAGTCAATCACGTGGCATCTACTACTCTGTTTCAGGCAACCTTTTCTCGTTCATCCAAAAAAGGGGCTCCTTAGACCCCTCCCTTTCTGAGCGCTGATGCACAGAGGCATCTGAAGCTACAAGTCATTTGTCAGTGAATTGGGGAATCACCCAGCTATTGCATGGAAATGTGGCTTTACCATGGCACTACGTAAAATCAACTTTTCTAACCCCTGAGGGGTGGGAGGTGGGCAACACTGACAGCAACTTAACAAAGCAGCATGCTGTTTAAAGTGACACGGATAGCGAACTTGGGAGGAAGATTCTCTTGGCTGAGGAGGCCCTCAGTCCTTGTCTCCTTCAGAAAGCACCAGTTCTTTCCACAGGCTTCCTTGCTACTTGCACATGTTCTGGTGGGAAAAGGACACCTGCCCTCACAGATGTCGCAAAAGAAAGTGAAGATGAGACTTTAGAAGCAAGGATCAACATTGGATATGTCATTTAGTTCTGATTTCATTTAATTGTTCTCAAAGAAAGAAAGAATCAATGTAATATTCTAAGTGGACACTCTACTGACTGAGGGTTCAGCCCTAACAAAGATGTGGATACCACCTCCCGTGAAGCGAGGAGCACAGGAGAAGAGGGGCTGGGGGAAACATAAGAGTCAGAAAACAGAGAGAATGGCGAGGAAACACCATCTTCTAGGCATGATGCAGACTTTGCAAGCAGGAACTCACACAGCTGTGATAATCTTCCCTCGGCCTATACAAGGCCAAGGTTCTCAACAGTTAATTATACATTTGGAAGGGACTCTTTGGGGTGGCAGTAATGAGCTGTGGGCTACTGGTAGAATCTGGAAGACAAGGAAGTCACTGTCTTCAGTTGTGGTCCAACTGGTACGTGAGCTAAACAAGTTCTTCCAAGCCTGTGCTCACACAAATGGCCCTGGCTGCATTTACTGGGTCACAAAACCAAACAAAAAGACTCGAGAATGACAAAGACAAGTAAGGAGGAAGTGGGTCGCCAGGGATAGACTGGAGTTAAGAGTGTAGGAGTAAAGATAATTAGACTGCATCTTATCTGTGTATGCAATTGACAAAGAACAAGCTTATTTTTTTTTTAAATCTCAGTGGTTAGTTTGGGTAGATTTTGAAATTGATCAAAACCCAATCAATGGCCTTCAAGGTTTATAGTCATCTTTAAATGTCTTGCCTACAGAGAGAGGGGGAGGAGAGAGAGAGAGAGAGAGAGAGAGAGAGAGAGAGAGAGAGAGAGAGAGAGAGCGCCAAACCTCTCTTAACCCTGTTGTTTAAATGCCAGTGACTTCTTTTCCGCTCATGATAGCATGACGGCAGGCATGGCAATACGGGTCTGTAACTCATGAGACCCTGTTTTGAAACAAGAAGACAATTTAATCATCACTCTATAATACTTCCATGTATTTCTTAGAGGCCAAACGTCTGTGTTCCTTTAAGAGTGTGCTTGGGCCCTGAGAGAAAAGAGCCCCAATAAATCAGGTTAGTATGTCCTTTAAATGTCACCAGTAAACCAAATTAAGGGGACAGTGAAAAGACCATTGATCTGCAGGTGTCAGGGTGAAACATCTTGTGCTTTTGGCAACAGCTTTCCAGACTTTCTTTGCATTCAAAGCAACTGCAGTTTTCCGGGTGCTGAATGAGATCTCCAGGACATGGTGCTTTACAGACACACTCGCAGCGATCTTCATCAAACATCATGTGTGGTCCACAGAGAGCGGGTTCCTGGAGGTAAGAGTGGTCTAAACAGAAACAGGAAAGGGTTGCTTTGGCAACTGGAGCCTGGAGAGTGTGATGATGCAAATTAATTGCAAGTTGTACATCTTCCCAATCAAGCTTGGACCCTCCCAGTCTCCTTGTCCATAATCTTTTGAACCTTAATATTTCCACAGGGTGAAAGAGATTCATCTGTGATTCCATAACATAAGCATAGAACTCATGTGTTTTCTTAGTTTTCTTTTCTTTTCTTTTTTTTTTTTGGAGCTGGGGACTGAACCCAGGGCCTTGCGCCTGCTAGGCAAGCGCTCTACCACTGAGCTAAATCCCCAACCCCATTTTCTTAGGTTTTAAATTAAAAAAAAACCCATAAGATGAATATTTCTGAGAGATTTTTATGGTGGTTACTGACCTGCTAAATACAAACTTCTCCATGCTCTGGCAGAGAACCCAGGTTTGGTTCTTAACACCACATGGCAATTTAAAATTGACCATATCTAAAATCTCGGGGTGAAGGGTGGGAGTGGAGGGTGGCTGTTGTTGCCCTCTTCTGGCCTACATCTGCATGGGCATTTCATGCACACCATGTAAAAGCAAAGCAGGCAAAACCACCATATATATATATATATATATATATATATATATATATATATATATATATATATATACATATATACCAGTAATGACAAGATATAGGCTGTCTATGAGTATGAGTGTAGTCATCTCCAGTATTTTAAGTGTGGGGAACCAGAAGTATTAATGGTGTAGAAATGTTTTCCTCAAAATTTCCAGACAACCAATGATGCATTCCCTCGTCTTAGATCACCACACTTGCATGAAACACATAAAGGTAACAATGAACTGTGGTCTGTTCTCGATCAGTGAAGTGAAATACATTGCAAAAAGAGTAAGAGAGGTTTAGGAGGTGTGGCTTTCTTGGTGGAATGTTTGCTTAGAGTTCATGAGGAGTGCTGGGCTCCATCTCCAGTGGCTTCTAAACTGGGTGTGGTGACACATGACTGTAATTCTAGCATTCATTCCAGAGGTAGAAGCAGAAGGTCATCCTCTGCTACATGTTGAATTTAAGGCTAGACTGGAGCTGCTAACAGTCTGTCTCAAATGGAAAGCAAAACCAAACAGTAAGTGGAGAAGGTGAAAATTTTGGAAGATCATGCACTTTTCATCTCAGCATTCACGCAGATTTTGGAAAAAAAATGAGTATCTCTTCCCCAAACCTTCTTCTTACTTGGTGTGCATCATTTTGGGGGCTGGCACCATTGTCCACCAGATTGTGTGGTCACTGTTTCCACTCGGTCTCTTGTTCATGTCCCCTCTTCTCTATGATGCTGCCTCTAGCACAATTCACCCAGGACATGGTATTTCTTGTGTCAGTGGCTGCCATGCGTATCACAACCACAGTGTGTGTCCCTTTAGTCTCTTCCTCACATGACCATCAAATGCAAACCTAATCCTAATCACCACCAAAGCTTTAAATGTATTTTTATTTATTTATTTTTGAGACAAAGTCTTACTATGTAACCCTGGCTGTTCCTGGGTCTTGCTATGTAGACCAGGTTGGCCTTGAATTCATAGGGATCCACCTGTTTCTGGCTCCTTAATGCTGTGATTAAAGAAGTGAGCCACCGTGCCTGGCCTCGCTTTAAGTGTCTTAAAGTCTTCCTTCACACAAAATAGGCCAAATTTTACACCAGGATATAAAAGACCTTCCATGATCTTGACCCTAAAAAACCTTCCATACTCATTCTTAGCCCTCCCTTCCTCCTTCTCTTCTCCCCCAACCTCACTCCTTAACGGCAGTCTCTCAGGATCCAGCCTCACAGTTTTGACTGTTCTTTAATTGACACATAGTTAGAAATTAGGTGGACTGGATATTCACAGAGAGTCCATGCTGAATCTCATGAACAGGAAGTAGATGAGCTGCATATGCTACAAATCCCTGAGGCGAAAGGCAATTTAGGGCCAGACAAGGAAGGCTTGATTACTGAAAAACATCAAGTCTCTTACAGAATTCATATTGAGCACTAGATGGCAGCAGAGACAAGAAAACTCCGCGCTGGCCCAGCAGAGCAGCTTAGATGGAACCCAATCCTGAGGAGTTCAGCACAGTATGTGGCAAAAGCAGAACATTGATAGGTCCTTAGCAAGTTACAGGGAACAGAGACTGGATGCAGGAGAATTAGGTTGAACGGCAACTGGTTGGGGCTGACACCTTGAAATATTATATGTTGGTGTTCACCCCTAGGGACATCGACTCTGGATTACCAATGTATTCTGTCCTCGGTCTTGTCCGTTCACTACTGTTATTATGTTTTATTCATTAGGGCAATGAAAATGAGTTGGACTTGCATCAACTGCATTCATTTGGAGAAGAGATGGCGGTGGACAAGGTACTTAGCTCAATATCTTTGTACACAGAAAAGGTGTTCAGTTCACAGACAGGAATGTGTCGTCAGCAGAATGGGACCACTGGAGAAACAGATAGGAACTTTGGCACATGAGGATGTTATGAGTGGTAAGAACTACAAGGAACTGAGCTGCAATCCACCCTCCTTCCTCACCTCCACCATTGTTAAGCTTCCCCCAAAGCTTCCCTACCTCGTGTTCTGCTCAGAGCAACTCATTCTCTTCCACACCGTTACTGGTTGGGTCTTTTTACAATTTCAACGGGCATTACCACTATTTTGCTGGAACCATTTGATGGTTTTCATTTGTCCAAAAGATCACACCCAGGCTCTTCCAGCACAAGCTGACTAAGTCCTTTCACTCCAATCATACAAGTCCCCCCAGCTTCATCCCTTCATATCTACTTCTTTCCCTCCTATGTCTGTGTTCCTGTACTATGGTTAACCTTTCCTCTTGACTTTACTGGATTCTAGAACTGCCTAGTACTTACACCTCCGGGTGTACCTATGAGGACACTATCAGAGAAGTTTAACTGAAGAAGACCCACTGTAAATGCAAGCTGGGAAGTCAGGCTGAATAAAAGAAGGGAGGTGACCAGGAAATGCTGATGGATAGGACCTTGTCTGCTCCCTGTGTGTGGACACAATTTGATCAGCACTTTTGTGCTCTTGCTGGCAGATTTTCTCCACCATGGACTGTTCTGGGTCAAAGAGAAAGGCAAAATAAGCCGTCCCTCCCTCCCTCCACCCCTCTCTCCCTCCCTCCCTCAGTCCTTCTTCCTTTCCGTTGCTTTCATCAGATATTTTGTTACAGCACTTAAAAAGGAACCAATGTGTCCCCGCTGACCAGCACCGGGTGTATGCTTTCCCTTCTCACCTAAACCCTGCTCAGAGCACATCTCACCTTCCACCCCCAATATAGGAACCTACCCAGGGAGTCTTCCCCATGAATTAACGTCCCACTGAAGGAAGACACCTCACCCCCAGTTAGGACCCCCAAGTCTGTAGGACCCAACCTGGTTATTTGAGGTGTCCCCTCCAAGGGAACTCCTTGGCTTTGACTCCACACAGGATTGGCTGATGATGTTTTAACAACTCCATTGTGGTATCCTGCCTCCATTGTCACCCTTTACTGTGTTGTGTCTGTGTAGACACTGTATGTGCGAGCCTTTGAGTACGGAACATCAAAAATCCATTACCTCACATCCTAGTTTGAGCTCTTACAAAGGGGCTGAGACCCAGGACCTCACGACAAGAGCAAAAACAGATTATTTCATTCATATGACAGATTCCATGGCTCTGAGTCCTTGCTATTCTTGCTATGATATCGTAGTTTAAAACAAGCCAGGTTCACATTGCATGGTCCCCTGTGATAGCTTTCACTGGAATCATGTCGCACATGTGAGAAATAAATGAAAAAAAGTAAATAACCCAAGTTTGTTCAGCCATATGGTCCTCCCAGGATTCATAGCTTTAACAGATCGGGAGATGGAATGACAAGTTAGCAATTCCCCATGTGGCTTAGCCGCGTAGCATGGTTTGCTCCAGTTATAGACAAGTGTTTCCATGTGTCCTCCTTCTTTCCCTTATTTCTTTTCTCCAGAGTATTGGCTTTCAAGTGGTGCAGTTGAAAGAAACCAAGTTTCACATGACCTATGTGCTTCGCCCCGAAATAGTTTTCATTGGAGTTTAAAACCTACTTTAGGGGGCTTTGCCCACTTCGTACTTTTCTTTGAGAATGAACAGCAGAAAGAAGGCTCTAAAATCCAACCACTTCTGCCACTCTTATCTAGATGATAGTGAGGAAATTGCTGGTTATCTTGGGGTAGACACTGTGTACTTGTAAAGAGGGGTGATCATGAGTTCTCATGAACATTGTGTGATGTTGTGGATTGACTGAGACACTTGATCCTCAGTTGTCTGGGGGAAGTTATTGAATCCTTAGAAGGAGGGGCCTTTCTGGAGGAAGTACATCAGAAGGGGAGGGCTTTGGTGGTTTATAGCCTCACCCTAGTTCCTGTTTTCTCTTTGCTTCCTGTGTGCAGATGAAATGCTATAGTCAGCTTCCTGCTCCTGATGCCCTGCCTGCCTGCTCGCATACTTTCCCCACCATGGTGGACTCTATTACCCTTGAAGCATGAGTAAGAATGTGCCCTTTCTTCTGACATTGGTCACGATATTTTATCACAGCCACAGAAAAGTAACTAGTACACCTGGTCACAGTGAATGCTCAATGATGCTAAATGCTGTGTTCTTTTTCTCACTGTGGTTATTATTTTACTGCTGCCATCCTTACCTTCTGTCCCAGGCAGTGGATTCTCATCTTGTAAAACACATTTACATTTGGTGTTATCCCACAGCATGTCAACAGGACAGAGTTTCTTGGAATGAGGACATCTAGGAAAAGAAAGCAACGAACCAGATTTAAAAGGTTTTCAGGGTAATTCTACATTGGGAATATGAAGTCTTTCTTAATATTAAGTATCTAATAATCTAAATATTGTATGTGGAGCATGTGAGTACTTTCAAATTATGTTTCTTAGAGTGATGCAGGAGAACAAAGGTTTGAGATCAATGTCTCTCACGGCATGGTGACTGTGAAGAAATGACAACTGTGTGAAAACAGTTTTAAAGTCCTTAACCTTGGGGCTAGAGAGATGGTTTAGCAGTTCAGAATAAGTACTGTTCTTCCATGGGACCTGAGTTCAGTTCTCAACACCCATGTAGATCGGCTCACAACCACCTTAATCCCAGCTCTAAATGATCCAGCACCTTCTTCTGGACTCTAATGGCACCTGCACAGATGTGCATAGACCCCCACACATGCATGCACAGACACAAACCTAAGCAAAACAAAATATAGAGCCTACTTTATATTTAGAAATGGTATCGTATGAGATAGTAATTCTGTACTCATAAAGATTCTATTAAGGACACTTTAGAAAGTAAACTTGAATTTATGACAGTCACTGCTTGCACAGGAGTGCGGGAAGCCACGGTAGCTATGAGGCTGGAACAGTTTTACAATGCATTCAGCCACTCATCTTAAGAACAATGTGGCAGCACGCCTTTAATCCCAGCACTCAAGAGGCAGAGGCAGGCTGATCTCTGAGGTTTCAAGGGCAGCCTGGTCTACACTCAGGTCAGCCAGGGGTACAAAGTGAGATCCTGTCTCAAAAACTCAAAAACAAATACATACAAAAAACACAGAGTAAATCCCCAAAGGTGTCTAACTAAACATGCTGTGCTCATAATCCTCAAGGTTTGGGGACGCACTGCAATATAGATATAGTATCTAGTAAAAAATAATGTTTGTCAAATATTATGAATAGATCTGGTTTAGAAGCCAGAAGATGAGAAAATATAATGAAGAGGATGTAACTTTTGTAACTTTCCTTGTCCTTTTTCTATTTGTGTCCTCAACATTTTTATTAGTGTGTATTGTAAAAAAAAAATGGTTTTCACCATACCCCTCTGCCTCCTCCTCTTCATCTGCTTCCTTTCCCCTAAAAATTCCCCTTCTACTTTAATGTCTTTTTTCTTCAATGCTCCATAAAACAGAAAACATTCAACACATGTCTTTCTGGGGATGCCTCTATAATGGGTAAAGGAATGTACACACAGTTTTGTCAAAAGCAAGAACAGACATTATCAAGTCCAGGAAATGCTTACTGATCTTCTTCTGGGATCTGAATGGATCTTCTGATAATTGAGTAGGGATGCCGGGGGCCCGTGGGCAAGCACTTACAACCCGTATGGTTGGCAATTTTAACAGGCACTAACTCGGGCACTGATGTCAGAGGCACTGATATCTCAAAGAGCTACAGCAAAGAAAGAGAACCATGATGTAAATTTTATTGTCTACTTCTGTCAGTTTCCACCGTCTGCATTTTTCCCTTTTCCTTTATGATAATGACTTTAGCAAAGTTATTCGTGCGCAATGGAGTTAGTCATTGTAAGTAGTTTGGAATGTTGGGAGTCAGGAGACAGGGGCTTAACCAGGTCTCCTAAGTGTTTTCCAAATCTGTTCTTTTCACCACAATTAAAGCTCTTTAAAATCCCTGGTCTCTGCCCTTGTTTTTAAAATTCAGTATAAATTGCAAGGATAAACAAAATTAAATCTTTGGCAGTTCTTTGGGACTTGGGTGGATTTGATTGTTATTTAAACTATTTTCTCATCCCTTCCCAAGCCATTTCTATTTATGACAATTTCCTACTTCCTGACATTGAGCTTGGCTATAAAACTTGTTTTGACCAACAAGATGTTAGCTGACATGACAGCACACATTGGGACTGTGCATGATTTGTGAGGTTTATTATCTCTTCCTTATGATATAGCCATGAGATGGATATAGCCTGGAAGCCATGCTAGTCCAAGGAATAGAGGACACAGGAAGCAGGCTTGGACTCTCACAGCACCTTGCAGAATTTTGAACCTCAGATACACAAAAGAGAATAACGTAAAGCCCCTGAGTTTTAGGGCATTTGCTATAAAGGATTGTGTAGCTAAGTTAGGATCACACCCAGACAGATAATTACAGCTAGTATGCTTATTTCTATGTTCCTATATGCCTGCTCTTTTATACATACTTGATTATTAATTTATTTACACTTGTAAAAATCATTATATTTGGGGCCCTGGAGAGATGACTCAGTGGTTAAGAAGCACTTGCTGCTTCTGCAGAAGACCCGATTTTGGTTCCCAGCATCCATATCAAGTGGCTTACAACACAGGTAACTTCAGCTCCAGGAGCTCTGGTGCCTTCTTCTGGCCATCACAGGCACTGCACTCATGTGTCGGCCACATACAGACTGATATAAATAAAAATTAAAAAATAATTTAAAGATCATTATATTGCTTCACGATCCTTACATGACAGATAAAGAGATGCCCAAAGAGCACACACAAGTTTCAAGTGTGTTTTCATGAAGTGCAGATGAACTTGAACTTGATTTTTAAGGCACTGTCCACTCAATCACCATGCCATGCTGTTCTATTTACTTTGGTTTTAAGAGGTAGTTGATCACATAGTCTGTACCTTTAAGATTGGAAGTGCCAAACTGCACACACAAAACAAAACCAAAAAAAAAAAACACTGCTGTGCACTTACACTTAAATAAAATAGTTCGTATGAATCATTTGTTGAGTGCTGAAGTCAAAACATAGTAATCAACTGTCTACTAAGTGGAAACAATTCATTTAGGTTGTGTTTATTTGGACCTTTCGATATGTCATGAAAACAAGTATAAATTTCATGTTCTTGCACAATTAATTCTTCAGTTTTGCTCCAGGGAATAACAGGATCAGGAATTGAGCCCTCTTATGTTATGTGAGCTTGGTTTTCCTAACAGTTGATTGTAGCCATACTTACCTCATTGTTTCTAATTATCCCATAGCAGGGATCAGATTTCTGAGTTCCACAATTCTCCATAAGGATTTAGACAAAAACAACGCTACAGTATCAAGGACAGTTTAGATGGTAGGGAGAGCAAAATTAAGAAAACTTTAACGTAATATCAAAACAAATGGGCATTTAGAACATTCCTTGGCATGGATGTATCTGGTGCCTATGTGTTTGTCTTCTACACCATCATGAGGAGACAAGCAAAAGCTAGGTGAGTTGTATTAACATGCGAGGAGTTTGGATCAGAGGACCAATAGGAGTGTGACTTGACTTACGGTGTTTTGGTAATGCATTCACTACATTTGACAAGAAGAGGATAGCTACAGAAAGGAACACTTAGCTACAGGGCAAAGGTGATGGGATTGAGCCACTTTATTTCTCTCATGAGCCCTGCAGGATGCTTTCAAAAAGTCTTGTGCTGCCTATTGTTCCTTTGTTCCCCATGCTACCCCAGCGACATCTTCTCTCCTCCCTTCCCTGTTGGGCTCTGTGCCTGCAGTTGCTGGCCCTCATGCCTGCCTCTTTGCCTCTTGAAGCACCTGCTTACATTCCATGTCATGCGAACAGAGCCAACTGAGAAGTCCTTTACCATTCTCCGTGTGTCCCTATGCCTGCTCCCTCCTTCAGCCTCTTTAGCTTTTGAGTGAGAGCACACCCCTCCTCTTAGCTGGTTCTTGTCACGCTCGCCCCTCGAGAAATTTTTCTCAGTCACTCCAACTAAACTAAACACACCAAAACAGCCGCACGAGATGCCACAGCTTCCTTCCTTCCTTCTTTTTAACACCCTGCTACGTAATGTCTTTATGTACTAATTCTTGATACTACAGCATTACGTAGATATTAACTGTTGAGGCTGTGTCATGTTGGATATGGTGTTACCTCCCTGAGCCTCTGTTTCTTGGCTTCTGAAGGAGGACGAGATATCCTGTGTGTCTGGGGTGTTAACTGAGGTTCGGCACATAAAGTATTTAGCACTTGGCAGCAAGGTCAGCGGCAGTGTCTTCATTTCCTCGTACCTGTTTGGAGATGTAGGAGGTGCTTGTGTTCATACACATCACGCTCTCTTCATTGCAGCATCCTCCACACCGGAAGACATTTACACAAGGGGGCTTGAAGAATGTGTTGGTTGTCTTCCCGAGCTCACTGGCGACTTCTACGCATGTCTCTCTAGGGCTGCATTGGGTCCTCTGCCATTCTTCATCTATAACTATAAGAATAATGTTCATTGGGGCCAGTAGGCAAAATGGCCCTGACATGCAACGCAGGCATTTTTATGGTGCCCCTCACCCCATCATTTTGTACTTGTTTATTTTACTAGGTGGGCATTTAAACATACCTTTTAGCAATGTATTTATTTTTATTTTACGTGAATGGATGTTTTGCCTGCATGTATGTGTACCATGTGTGCGGCTGGTGCCTTTGTAGGTTAGAGGAGATCATTGGCTCCCTTGCAACAGGAGTTACAGACAGTTGTGAGCCACCATGTAGGAACTGGAGCCAGGTCGTACTCACGACTGACAAGTGGGCTTAACCATTGGGAAACCTTTCAAACTCTTAGATGGATATTTTCTCCATCCTTTAGCCAAAGATTTGTTTGCAAACAAAATGTAAAATTGAAATCTCTATACTTTTCCACTGATACCATCACTTCGTAAGATATTTTCTTGCCTGTTAGGGGAGAGCACTAGGCCTTGCATATAGCCACAGTGGGGCCATCTGCAAACAGTGGATAACAAGCAGGTCAGTAGAATAAGGTGAAGCCAAAAAGTGTGAGTGTCATTTATCAAGAAATGTACAGGCTACAGCTGGATAGCACTTGTTGTATTTGAAGCCAGGTAAGAAAAGGTTTTAAAATGAGTATCTGTTGTCTGCTTAAGTAAGTGCCCTGAGGCTTGGCAAACACACGAGTGGACATTTCGAGGGAATTAATTGTTTCTCAAATCAGACTTTCCACATTTGAAACCATAGTTTACAGAAGATGATGAGATAAGCCCTTTCATTTTAACAGAAGGAGCAACTCTATGGCCATAACTAATTTGAGCGAAACCAGAAAAATACATTTCTGGCAATAAACGAGGAAAATACAGGGCTCGGGAGATGGTTTATGGGGGAAAGTACCGACTGCACAAGTGCGGGGGCCTCAGTTCAAATCCTGGAAGCCACATAAGAAGCTAGGCACACTGATGCTCTGTGATCCCAGTGCTCAGAGTGCAGAGACAGGTGGCTCTCTGGGACCTGCTGAGCTCCAGTTCCAATGACAGACCCCATTTCTAAAACTAAGTTGGAGAACAACATCTAAAGAAGATGCTCAGTGTTGATCTCTGGCCTTCAGATGCACAAACAGGGCCACCTCTACATGTATGCATGCGTACACATACATGTACTACATGCCTGCATGTAAAGAATATTACAAATTTTTCTTGTATAGCTTTGCTTCATTTTCTCTCACCTATTTTTTCCCCTTTATTTTGAGACAAGGGCTCACTGCGAAGGCCTGGAACTTTCCATGTAGATAAGACTGGTGGCCTTGAATTCAGAGAGGTCTACCTGCCTCTGCTTCTTGAGTGCTGACACTAAAGGTGTGAACCGTAATGCCTGGTGTTCACCATTTTTTTAAAACATTTTAATTCTTTCTCTCTCTCTCTGTCTCTCTCTGTCTCTGTCTCTCTTTCTCCCTCCCTCCCTTGCCCCCCTCTCTGTGTGTGTGTGTGTGTGTGTCTGTGTGTGTGTGTGTGTGTGTGTGTGTGTGTGTGTGTGAGAGAGAGAGAGAGAGAGAGAGAGAGAGAGAGAGAGAGAGAGAGAGAGAGAGAGAGAGAAAGGAGAGACTGAGAGGGAGAGACAGAGAAAGATACAGACTCAGAGAGAGAAAGAAGGAAGGAGAGAGGAGAGAGAGAGGGAGAAGGGAGAGGGAGAAAGGGAGCAGGGAGAGAGCAGGTGCCTGCAAATATCAGAGGTGTGAAATTCCTTAGAGCTGGAGTTAGGGCAGTTGTGGTCTGCCTGATGTGGGTGCTTAGAACCCAATTCAGGTCTTCTGAAAGAGCAGTACCTGCTCAGAACAGGAGACCTCTGTCCAGCTCCGCTCTCATTATTTAAGTTAGATGTCGTCTCTTAATGCTATGTGTAGCCTCCCTACAGGTTTGCGGGGGCAGGGGAATTGCTTTCAGCTTGTCAGAGATGGAACTGCAGACGATGTTATCCCAGGAGTGTGTTGAAACTTTTTTGTAGATGCAGCTTTAACACTAACCCCCATGGTCCCCAGTTCCTGGTGACCCTGCCCTGTGCAATCGACCTTCCTTTTGTGTGCTGATGAGACCCCGTGGTTGGCTTTTTCTGAAAAGAACACAGCACAGCATGATGCCACCTAGGTGCTTAGGTTGAAACTGATTTCTGACTCTGTTTCTCTCCTGCCTTCACTTCTCTTTACCCTCTCTTCTCTCCTCCCCACTTCTTTTCTCACCAAGTGCCACGTTTTTTTTTAAATAATTATTTATTTGTTGTATACATGAGTACACTATTGCTGTCTTCAGACACCCCAGAAGAGGGCATTGGATCCCACTACAGATGGTTGTGAGCCACCACGTGGTTGCTGGGATTTGAACTCAGGACCTCTCAAAGAGCAGTCAGTGCTCTTAACCACTGAGCCATCTCTCCAGCCCAAGGGCCACTTTTAAAAATGATTCATTTTATTTTTAATTATGTGTGTATGGGGCGGTGCACATGTGTATATTGGTGGGGTACACAAGACTGCAGAGCCCCCAGACACCAAAAGATGGTGACAAAAGCCCTGGGAACTGGTTCTGAGTGGTTGGGAGTCTACCCTACATAGGTACTAGGAACCAGACTTGGGTTATCTGCAAAATCCGTACGTGCTTTTAATCTCCACACCACTTGTCCAGCCTGAAAGTCATTTTTGAAGCTACCCCAAACTAAGGGCAACCTCTGGCCAACAACCAGTGAGGAAAGGGGCCCTTCACAGTCCAATTGCCTGTGTGGAACTTAATCTTACAAACAACAATCGAATGAACTTGGAAGTACATTGAGATGCTCAGAGCCCAGACCCAGAGAACTTGACTGTAGTCTCCAGAGAGACCTTGAATCAGCAAACAAACAAACACCTTGGCAATGCCTGTATTTCAGATCCGCAAAAGCATGAAATTAAAAATATCTGTTTTACAAGTGGGGTGATAACTTGAAGAATGTTTCTGTATACTATCTTTAAACATATGTATTGGTGAACCTGGAGAGATGGCTCAGAATCATACTGGCTGCTCTTCCTAAGGACCAACATTTGGTTCCCAACATCCATAGGGTTGCTAATGTCTCTTAACTCCAGCTCCAGTGGATCTGATGCCCTCTTCTGACTTCCACTGGGTACTGCAGAAAGGTACACACATACCAGCAAAACATCCAAACACATAATACAAAAATGAACATTTAAAAATTTCTGATGATAAAGAATTATCCTCAGGCCGTATTTAATTATTTAATTAAGTATTACTGGGGGTGCTATTTCACCTGCTATTATTAGTCATAAATCTTTGACGGAGGGAGTAACTTATGAAAATATTCCTTGTTTCAAATGCCATTTAAATGCTACTTTTTACTTGCCCTTTCTCTTTAAAGTCCTAAGTTTTAAAGTTGGGGAAGATAATAATCGAAATCTCATGAGGTTATGACCAATGGCACCGAGTAAGGTTTCGTAAGGCCAGTGTTCTTTACTTCTGTCCAGGAAATTCCCCTCAAATCCACCAGAGGAGTCGATAACAAAACATAATTGGTGTCACACACTTACTTGATTATCCACTCCTTGCAACTTGGCGAATAAACTTCAGATAATCCTCTATCTAATTAGGAGGGAAAGCATGGAGACTGCAAATTCTCCAATTTTTTTATGGCATCTTCCTTGTAAAATGTCAAACTGGCTGACTTTTAAAACTCCTTAGTCATGGTTTTCTGGTAAAAATTGTCTTCACAGCTCATCTGTACATCTCCCTCGGACCTTCAGACCAGTAATGTGGTCAAAACCTGTGACCTCCAGATTGATTTCTGTGAAGTTCCTCTAAAATCACCACATGAACTCTACCCTCAAAGCTCTGACCATGGTTCCCAGAGTCTCACCTCCTTTGACACACTTTATGCATGAGCATAAAGAACATTCTTCTCACTTACACTGCTGTGGGATTCCTTCACCTATATATAACTTTCCCCATAACCAAATCCCTGCCCCCGTGTGTGTGTGTGTGTGTGTGTGTGTGTGTGTGTGTGTGTGTTTCTGTGTGTGTGTGTGTCTGTGCGTGTGTGTGTCTCTGTGTGTGTGTGTGTGTCTGTGTGTGTGCCTGTGAGTGTGTGTGTGTGTGCGTGTGTGTGTGTCTGTGTGTGTGCCTGTGAGTGTGTGTGTGTGTGCGTGTGTGTCTGTCTGTGTGTCTATGTGTGTCTGTGTGTATGTGTCTGTGTCTGTGTGTGTGTGTGTGTGTGTGTGCGTGCGCAAAAAGACTCGTCTAGTATTTTTTAACAAACGGGGAACAAAGATAAGTGTAACTAATTAAAAAAGGATAATTTTGCTCAAGGATCAACTGAAATTAAATAATCGATGTACTCATGTACTATGAAATCATATTTATACCTGGAAGGCCAAGTCTAACAATGGCACTGGTTTCTTGAGTTGTTTTGATATGTCATGAGAGAGATAAAGGCATACTCAAGGCCACAAAACTTTATTTTAAAACATTTCACTCATTGTGGCACAGTATGTACAAACAGTTGTCTTGGAAAGAGTCTGTTTCGTAGTGTGGATATCATTAAAGTAGTTTAAGTATATACTGCATGTCCATCCCCACCCCTACTCCAGGAAGCAATTTGGAAGTATAATGGTCCCTTGATGTCTATGGAAGACTGCTTCCAGGACACCTTACAGATACTAAAATCCTTAGTTACCAATTCCCTTATATTGTGGGCTAGAATTTGTAAATAGCCCGCCTACATCTTTCTGTACATTTGAAATCATGTCTAGATAACTTCCAGTATCCAATAAAATGTACATATGCCATATGAGTAGTTGTTTCAGAACATTGGATGTCAAGAAAAGGTCTGCATATGCTCAGGACACATGCGTTTCCCCTAAGGATGTGTGATTGGCTGAACCCGTGGTGCGTGGGTAGGGGAGCAGAACCTGAGGATACAGAGAGAGACTGACCATATGTTATTTTCTGCTTGTAAGCTTTGATTATTTCGTGTCAAGAAATGTCTTTGTTGTTTTCTGAGTAACCATTATCATGCCTCACCTTTCAATTTCTCCCTTTCTCCTTTTAAATAAAACCCACAGGATTTTGAAGAGAAAAAAAAATATCTATAGCCATACTGTTGGTTTTTCTTTGTGTCTGCGTAGCAATTGAAAACTCCTTGTTGATAAATACCTGAGGTTCTTTTGCTCTTTAGTAAATATGCTTTTCCCCTCACTAAAAGCAGTCTTTGTGTATTTGCTTTGACCTCGGATTTCTGAGTTTAATTTATTTTTGACAATTTGAATGTCCTCGTGTTATGTGCAGATATAAAATCATACCGAGTATACTTCTTCGCGGAGTAAACACTTAAAAATCAGAATTCTTGAGCTGGCAAGATGGGCCCGTGGCGGCATGTGCTTGCTGCTGAGCCTGAAGACCTGTGTTAGACCCCTGAGCCCCACAGGTGGAAGGAGAGAACTGATTCCTGCAATGACTGATTGGTTTATTTTTATTACATCTATTTATAATGAAGGGCCCACGTGTGACTGTCTGAGAACCATTCCCAACTTTATTCAGTGAAGCATCTTGTCACAAAGTCAAAGCCATTTTGTCCCCCACTGATACGTAACTACCCTGCTCTAACTTTGGGAAAAACTTGGTGTTGGTGTCATGCTGATAAGGAGAGAATGTACCACTGTGCCCATGCACCTACCTACCTTTTAGTGTTTCAGTATCATAGAAAGTTGCCGCAAATCTGGTGGAGCGATGGGATGTTGAGCGCGAGTCCACACTGGCAAGACTTTTAAGCTTCAACCGGCACCGCCACAGCTTCCAGTCCTCAGAGTGTGCGACTTGCAGCAACTCCTCCAAACTAGAAGCCGCGCGGATCTGTTGTTCAGAACGTTCCAACACAGACCGGGATGATCGCTCAAAAGAAACATCCTAATTAACAGTGAGTTACAAAGATACCTTGATAACTATGGTTGCCAAAAGATTCAACTATAGACCATCTGAAAAGAAACTAGTTAAGGTTATTCCAATGTGGACCTGTGTCTCGGGAAAAACAAAACCAATGTCTAATGGTGGACTTTGAAATGATGGATCAACTTCCTTACTTCCAGAGCCTCTCTGCACGTTATCTTATTCAGGAAAAAAAAAAAGATGCATATATAAGGGAGGTAAAGTCTTGGTGCTATTAGTCACATGAACCCAAAATACAGTCAACAAGGTCCTTCAAAGCCAGGAGAAAACATAGACACAGCAAGGCCATGAGAAAATGGAGGTGGAGATGAAGTGATGAAGCCACAACTCAGGGATTACCTCGGGCCGCCAGAAGCAGATGAGGCGATGCTTCATGCAGAGAGAGTTTGACACATCCATTTGGGGGATTTTGTTGTTATTCGAGCTACCAAACTTATAGTACTTTGCTACTGCAGCCACAGAAAACAGTAGAGATTCTTCTATGATACAAATTTTGTGACAACAGACACTGATTTCCTAGTTTCTGCTGAAGTCTCACCATTTCTCTACATTTGCATCTGATTCGAAATGGCTAACACGGTGCGACTAGACTAGATGGGTATATGCGTGGAGGGTCCCAAGTCAAGAAAAGATTTTAATATGTAGCTTCTTGTTCAAAAGTAGGGGCTTGGTTACATGAAATAATGATACATATGTACAATTATATATGACACAATCAAAACCAGTGGAGTCCATTTCCTTTTGGAGTTTCCCCCTCAAGCACTGGGGATCAGTCTTTGCGCCTTGTGCATGCTGGGAAGGTGCTGTGCCAACTAAGCTGTCTCCCAAGTTCTGCATCTGAGCTCTTGATCGCCACTCCCAGAATCACATCTATCAGTTGTGCAGCTTTAATTGTATGGTTCCATAGTTTATTAGCATTTTCTACTTAGATTGCCTTACATGTTTGTTTACCATTGTTTCCTTAACATTTATAGTCCATGAACTAAAAAAAGTCTCAAAATACACACATTCAAGGCTATGCCTTTTGTTGTTGTCATTGTTCTTGTTTTGAGGCAAGTTCTCATTTTGTAGCCAAGGTGGGTCTGGAAATTGGGATCATCCTACCTCACCTTCTAGAGTTCTGATATCTCAGGCTTGTGTGACTGTACCTGGCTAAAGCCCCCTTAGCCATTTTACCTAAGTCCAGATGGGCGTTCTCATACATGTATGTACATTTTCACCTGAGGTAGGAGAGTATTACGTATATTTGTAAGTTGTAGGCAAGGTGTTAGTTGGACCCACTATGAAGAGATAAATAGATCACCCTCTGAAATAGGTGAGCCACAGGGATCCAAATGGCTCTGTAGAGAGTAAGATTGCCTCAGAAGCTCAGGGAGACTATATTGGGGGTTTCTCACATCCGTCTGGATTTGGAGACAAGGATATTTTTGTCAGTGGAGAAAAGGAAGCTTAAGGAGCACAGCTGGGGTTTGTGAGCAGGATGCTGAACTTGAGTAGCATAGCCCAGCTTCTTTAGTTGAGAACCCTGTAGACAAACTAAACACTCACTCATTTCCATGACAACCCTTACACGTGATGATCCTAATTTGTTAATGACCTTTCTTCATCTGGCCATTCTTCTCCTCTTTCTAGTTCTATGAAAAAGCTACCTCACATTAATTCAATCTTCAAGATAAAAAGGTTTGACAGCACTGCTTCAATAAGCTAGGGAGGAAGACTAACAGATACTTTTTAAAAGTATTATGTTGGGCTCAAAGTTAGTGTGTGTATATCTGTGTGTGCACATGTGCATGCTTATGCACACTTATGTGTATAACGATAATTATAGAGGATGTGATCATGAATTTAGGGAGTAGGGGAGAATCAGAAGGAATTGGATGGGGGAAAGGGAGAGGTGAAAAGAATAGATGTATAAGTACTCATGTATGAACCCCCCTAAAATTTTATAATAAAGATTATTAAATTGTACTTTGAAGAAAGAATTTTCATTTATAGAGGTAAAATTTCATTCACTACCATCCTTGAATAAGGCTGACACATGACTTCATACTTCTTATAGGCCTCGATTCAATTTCAGGTTCTTGAAAAAAAAAATCCTATGCTGAAACCTCAGGATAAAGTAGTGAGCCCGCAGACTGAATTAAAATATTGAATGATGTGAAGACTAAACGGTATCTATGACTGGTTTCTTTGTAAAAAACCACAACATTGACTTCCATACTCAAAGCTATTGAAAGCCTTCTTAGTCTGCTAACTGAAAACCTATTATGAAATAACTGAGAAATTGGAAACAGTCACTTTATAATTCTAAACGGAAATACTAAGGACTCAAAAAAGGAAGTAATTTATCTAGGGCATACTTTTGAGAAGGGTTGGAAATGGATCTCTTTCCAATCAGCATTCTGCACTGGTGGATATTTGTGTAATCAACTTTACGTTATCCGGCATGTGCAGGAGAGAACTAAACATCAAAGTGTGACTATCGTCCCAAACACATACTTAAACCTTTGATTGCAGTCGTTTTCATTGCTGAACTTTTGCCAAATGAGTTGGTCTTTATTTCTTCCAGTTCTTTAATACAAGTGCTAATCAAATCTAAACTGATTAAAAGCAGCCAGCAAGATGAGAGGACGAGAGACGGCGTTTCCAGGTCTCTGCTTCTTATTAGAGCAGCGGCTTCAGTTCTGTAATTAGTTCAAGGCTGTTAGAGATTCTCCTCCTAACTAAGAAATCATTCTCTGATGGTTTTTAGCTACCAACAACCAGTTTTTAAAGCACGGGGTTGAAGATTTCTGCAATACTACTTTGTCATCATATAAATATTACTATACATAGAATAAAGATGGTCCTAGAGACCTAGGTGGTTACATTCCTAACAGGCCACCAAGAAATGGCCACACTGTTGCTCGCTTTATTCCCTCTTGGGAAGGATTTGGAGCAGAGGTTCCCAGACTAGCCTTCACCTTGCATGCATGTGGGGGAAAGCTTCAAAAAAAATACTGATGAACTGACCTTATCATCAGAGTTCTATTTTACAGGTTTGGATCACAATTTTAAAAGAAAAAAAAGCCCCTGACATAGCCTGGAAGGCCAGGACCCAGAGACTGGACAGTCCAGAGACCTAGGATAAAAAAATGATATTCTGCTATACTCATAGACTGGTCCCTAGCTTATTTGTCATCAGAGAGGCTTCTCCCAGCAACTGACAGAAACAGATACAGAGACTACAGGGGGCTGTTCCAGAGTCACAGTTATCTGCTCTGCTTCATGAGGACAAAGCACCACTGGTTCATTCCACATCTGAAGGGGGCAGGAGGGCACGCGGCCGGGGAAGATGGAGACTTGGGGCTGGGCTCCGCCTAAGCATGTCTGGCCTTCACCACCACTGAATGAACACGTATCTGGTGTGCGGCGGGCGCACAGACCCTGGGACGACTGTGGGTCGAACTTAGTTGCTCAGGCAGCCGGCTGCTGGGGCGGCTGGAGAGAAAAGACGTGCGAGGGGCGGGGCCGATCGCAGGGGCGAGGCAGTCGCAGTCTAGGCCACGCCCACCCGCCTCGGGATTAGGGGCAGGCCGCCGGCCTCTCCCATTCCAACCCTCTGCCCAGTCCCCCGAGTACTGGGGGATCTCGCTGGAAGGTACGTTATGTAGCCAAGAGTGAGGAGGGGCAGGGGCGCTCCACAGACACACACTGCAGCACTGAGCCACTGTAGAGGGCCGCTGCCACTACAAGATGGCGCTGGCTTCCACTGCGCCCCACGTGGAAGGCCAGGATAGCTTCCGCTGTTACAAGATGGCGCTGGCCTCCGCCGCGCCAGACGACTTCCTTTCAGGAAGTTAACTGTGTGTGCATGTACAAGAGTGCCTTCGTGCCAGGTCTTTGCCCACTCCGGGGTGTGCCTAATGAGATCATGGGTAAGCGACCAATCAGGTGTGGATGTGCCGCGCTAGGGTGTATATAAGCCGTGCCATGCGGGTGCGCGGGGCTCTCTTTAAGATTTAATAAAAGTTTTGGCTGCCGCAAGGATTCGTATGTCCCCGCGTGTTTTCTTGCTGGCGAGGTCGCGCGTGGGACATTTGGTGCCGAAACCGGGCTAAAAAAACGCCACACAATCGCCAGGCGCCGAGAGGGAGTCCTCTGTCCGCGGAGAGAATCCAGAAGCGGCAGGAATTGAGGTAAACTCCGAGAGACATGATAATTTCCGAATTGTTTGGTCTTGACCTATCGTATCTTTCTCCTTCTGCTGAGGGTGCTGTTGAGGCCTCTATTACATGGTAGCCTGAGGCTGGGAACGTTAAGAATTTGGCAGATGGTTAAGGATTGTTTAGGTAAAGACATTTTTCGTCCTATAACAGCGACAGGCCAAGAGGCCCTGAACAAAATTCAGGAAAGCATGTCAGAAACGGAGTGTAGTGAAAGGTTGCAACGAAAAAATGATACTGATCAATCTCAAGCACCAGGCCCCTCTGTGGTCTTACCACTGTCAGAGGTGATAGTACGGGGAAAGGACGCCCCGGGGACAGTGGCCACCTCGGCTACTGAGGGAGGGACCCCTACAAAAAAGGGGGCCCCCCTGCTAAGATTAAAATTAAATAAACAGGGAAAGTAGGAGAAAACCCCGAAAAAAAGCCTTTATCCGGTAAAGGAGTTAGAGGTTGGGGCTTGATAGTTCAGAAACAGACGAAGAGGAAGAGGATTTAGAAGATGAGGCAGCTCGCTATGAAGAAGAAAGATATGGGCCTAGGTGGAGAGCCACTGTGAAGAAACTGAAAGTTATGGATTCTTCGTGGACAAGGCTGGTAATTTTGTTTATTTTTTTCTTTGTGTGGGAAGCCGTTACAGCCGTTAGGACAGGTCAGAGGGTCCTTACAGAACAACAAGAAAGTATGTCAGAGTGAGAAAAGGTCTCTAAAGAAAAAACGAAAAGAAAAGGAGATAAAAGGAACACAGTATTTTGGGAGAAAAATTTTGTCTTTGTGCTGGTAAAAGGTGTGATCAGGCTCTATAAGCTTTACAGAGTCATACTGATTAGGCTTGATAGAGGCAGACCGCCTGAAAATTTATTCAGGAGAATCAAACAAAAGGACATCTCAATGCTCATGCACAGCTTGATGGAGTTAATGTAATTGGGTTGTGAGTAAAAATATTCAAGACTGTGTTTCACTTCCATACCATTGGCGAATGTCAGTCGTGCTGCTCAGATAATATATCTCAGTATCTTACAGGAATTGGGTTTCAACACGTTGATGGACTAGTCCAGGAATTGAGACAATCCATCGTCCATATCGACTCCACTCGAGTGGATAGTCACCGTGAACACCATCTGGTCTTTTCCCTCTTTGTCTATTCTCTGTCCTTGGTGCACCAGGATGTCCCCATGTGTTTCAGTGTATGCCTGTGGTTTTCGTTTCTCGTTGTTTAAATGTTTTATGTTTCATGTTCATAAGAAAAAATGGTAAAAACTTTATCTGCTGGTCGTTCACACCTTGATTTGGTTTTAACTCGTTTTAAAAGGGGACAAATGAATAAAAAACAGTTTCAATCAGGCCTTTAGAGCCCTCTACCTACAGCCAGGAGTTTAGGTTAGCTGGAGAAGCTGCCCAGAGGCTAAGCGTCTACACGAGCTGATCTTAAAGGCGCCAGCAGCTTCTCAGCTTCTTTGATACAAGAGCTGAGAGCTGTTTCTCTTAGAGAAATCCCTGACTTATTATTTGACTCAACAGGTGACAAGGTGCTTCTCTTAAAATCATAGCTAAAAAGGTAAAAATGGTGTTTGGTCTAAATATTAAAGATATGTGTAGCCACTACAATTTGTTTCTGATTGGTTTTAAATGTGTAAATATGCTCTACTTGCCTTGCTTATGGACTATTGGCTTTCAAGTTATTGGATATGGTTAAAAAGGTATAATATTGGTAACAAAAAAGTTGACATAAAACTGGTAATTTGGATAGAGTCATTCTAGACAACATGTGGCATGAGCCAACCCAGAGAAACAGGTCTAAATTGAGATAATATTTTTATGAAATTCTTATCCTAGAAACCAGGCTTCTAAAAGAATTTAGGACAATGTCTCTTTGTTGAGGTACTAGAGACTATGCCATCGTGCGTTCATATATAGAAATTGACAGTCAAACTTTGTACTAGTTTGTTGGAGGTCGAGTTTTGCTTTCCTAGTTGTGGTTTGCCCTGAAGCTATCTGTATTTTAATGCTAATTCCACTGCCCCAAGGACAGCTGCCTAGTCATGTACTCAGAACTCAGGTGACCTTGTGGTTGTGCTCTGGTGTTACAAAGAGAACTTAAGGATTTGATTAAGGATTGCCAGTGTTACATTGACTAACTCAAACTTATTTTTAATTAAGAAAAAAAAATAAAACAGGTAGAGATTGTTACAAGATTTACGAGAGATTGATGAGGTTTTAGAACTTGTGAGAACATTACAGCCAGTTTACTTACTCCAACTGCCATTTCAAGATAGATTTAGAGGATTGATTTTGAGTTTTCATTTCGTGAGCCTGCTTATAATTTTAGAGAGCCCATAGAGTGATATCATTAAGAATGGCTAATAGCCTTATATTATGTAATTTTGTTGCTTCTTCGATGTAAGAAGTTAGAACCTTGAATCTTTCAGTGTATATGGAAATTTTTACTATAAACCTTTGCTCTCAAAATGAGCTTTAATATTTGGGGAGTAGCTGTTGCACTACTCCAGAAAAGAATATTTGAAACTAATTTTAAGCTTCTAAGGATATGTTAATTGGCTAAGTACCTCACCCTACCAGAGGACTTAGGTCTTTGTTATGCACATTGAAGATAAAGCTTCAGCTGTGTTAATACAGAGTTGTGGACTAGAGTCATGGAAGTATTTTAAAAAGAAACCTGATAAAACATATCATATTCTAAACAACAGTTAATTGGTTATTACAAAATAATGATATTTGGCCTATTACATATACAAATTTTTCAGGCAAAATTGATGATTTTACTCTTTGCATGCTTTTGTACTTCCTGTATATTTGTGCATACAACCCATAGGAAATGCGCTTACTGTATTTATAGGTGGTTCATCTAATGAAAAGGCTACATATATGATTGGATCACTTGTTTATTCTCTTGAGTTTCTGTTGCTTCAATACAGATTATTAATTTCTGTGGTTTAGCCACTGTTTTTAAATCAAACTTTCAATTCACATACTGATAGCCAATGTGTCGCTTGTGGTTTAAAATTGATTTCAATTACTTAATGCTTTATTAGAGACAGGTTTTCTACTTAAAATCATTGAGTGATTTCAGTGTGAATGTCTGACAACTCACTGTCCTTTCAGTGCTCTGGCTCAGACAACTATTTTAAACCTTAGGCTCATACCTAACTTTAAAAATGGTAATAGAGTTGATATGAAAAAAAAAGACTCCATTTGCTTACTTTAAATTCTCAGCCCCGCCCTGCCAGCTCAGGGATTTCTAGTAAGACTGAAATTAGACAATATTTACAGGATTTGACATTTCTAATTAATGCTTATGTTTAGGTAAATAAAGTTTGTGAGGTGCTAGAGAAATGGCTTAGTGGTTAAGAACACTAAATACTGTTCCTTTATAGGACATTTAAGAACTCAAACTGGATTGCCTGGGCTCTTTAACAAGAGAGGACAATGATACCAGACAGATTAAAGGCCTTGCATAGGAACAATTAGTCAAAAAATCTCATTCTTTATATATCCAAAACAATAATTCTAGAGACAATAATTTGGTATACAAGTCAATTTATAAATACAAGTGCTCAGTATCCTCAATTTAATCCTCGAGGACTTACCTTAATAAATAATATCCTTACTATATCTTAATAAATAAATAGGGGGAGTTATCCCTGTATGCTAAATAATGCTCCTTTTATTTCAATTTTAAAATTTGGATGCCAAAGTTTATGGCACCCTACAACTAGGCATACTTCTGCCTAGGTAAAATAGAAAGATCCACATATTGACACGATCCTGTCCAGATATTTTATATGGGGAAGAGGGAATGTTTGTGTTTTTTCTACAGGATGCTACAAGAGTGTGCCAACTGCCTGAGTGGTTGCTGAGACTTGCTGATCCTGGTTGCATGAAGATTCAGCTTTCGTGGTTCGGGTCCCTGGAGTCATTCCTCTGCCCTGAGAGGAAGATGAAAGATTCCCCCTCCTCATTTGTCATCACAGAGATTTTGCCGTTGCTGCAGTCAGTATTACCGCTGCGTGTGTCCCATCCCACTATGGCCCGCTCTCTGACCCTCTGTGCACTGCTGCTTGCTGGAGAAGACTGGACTCCAGCCGTTGCTGCCCCCCTCATTTCCCTGGTGACTCTTGCTGCCTTAACTGGTCATTTTACAGACTGTAGCTTCACAGGAATGCCACCTGCGTAAAGCTGCTGTGGACTGGGGAACTCTGCCCTGGTTGTACAGATCTCAGAAATGGTTCCATTGTCTGCTGGTTGTTCCAGAGAAAAATGACTGATCCTGAACTGTCCTGGAAAAGACCTTGACACTTTCGCTGCTATTGTAGCAGCCATTACTGCTGCAGACATTGTGTCTACAGTGTCTGGAGTTATCCTCCCCCAATCTATTGTTAGACAAACACAGTGGGTGAACTTTCTGGAGTAGTTGCTAACAGTGGGAAATTCTAAATTCTATTATAGGAACGGCTTGACTACAGCCCTTGGTGGTAACAGCTGAGGTGAACCAGATGAGGTGCCCACTACTTATCGGGAGTGGCTCTGTTTGGTGCAGCCCTATGCTGTGGATTAGTGTTCATGCTATGGTTGGTTTGCAAACTCAGATCTCAATAGAAACGTGACAAGGCCGTTATCACTCAAGCACTTGTGGCCATTGTACAAGGGGCCTCCCCTGGAATTTGGTTATCTATGCTCAAGAATTAGTCAGTATCTGAGTTCTCTGCTCTTGCACCCCATGGATCTGTGGATCCATTACACTGGGATGAGAGAGACTCTCTCTCGGTATCTGAGTTCTCTGCTCTTGCACCCCATGGATCTGTGGATCCATTACACTGGGATGAGAGAGACTCAATGATCCTTTGATCAGCCCTTCCACATTGCTGAGGTTTCCTCATTGCACGCGATAGGGTGATCATGATTTGTTATAAAATAAATGATTTGTTATAAAATAAATAAATAGGGGGAGATGTAGAGGGCCGCTGCCACCACAAGATGGCGCTGGCCTCCGCCGCGCCAGACGACTTCCTTTCAGGAAGTTAACTGTGTGCACATATACAAGAGTGCCTTCGTGCCAGGTCTTTGCCCACTCCGGGGTGTGCCTAATGAGATCATGGGTAAGCGACGAATCAGGTGTGGATGTGCCGCGCTAGGGTGTATATAAGCCACGCCATGCGGGTGCGCAGGGCTCTCTTTAAGATTTAATAAAAGTTTTGGCTGCCACAAGGATTCATATGTCCCTGCGTGTTTTCTTGCTGGCGAGGTCGCGTGTGGGACAAGCCACGAGTCCCCTACTCTAACCAGGACCCTGTAGGAGAAAGGTGCATGTTCCTTGTATCTGGCTGGACTAGATCTCTTCTGCGGAAGCCTTCAGCCCCCTCATCCAGTCCACCTCCTGGTCCCACCATTTTGGTTTGGAGGGTGGGGTTTATCTTTCCCCTACTTCCTAGTTTTTCCTGCGCTCTGCCATCAATTTTAAGTCTTTCCCTACTTGTCTCTCCACCCCTCCCTTTTTTTCTGTCCCATGGTCCTTTCTTCTCCCTCTGCCCTTCCTTGTTTCTTTATCTTTATTTTTGTCCAATATCCATGTCTCTCCTGATTCCCTGTCTTAACCATCTTCAGGGCTGGTCCCACTGAAGGACCAAACTCTTCCCTCTGCCTCTACCTTCCTCGTCCCTGTAATGAATCCTCACACAAACAAAAACCAAATTCCCCTAGTGGAACCTGGACTCTCCACCGCACAGAATTAATTTTTCTGTGTCTGAGGCGGCTGTGAAAAAAAAAGAAAGAAAAGAAAAGAAAGGAAAGGATATTCATATTCATTTAATCAAAAGTTTTGGTCACAACAGAACAGCAAAATATTTTTCTCCTGAAATAATTTTTATTTAAATGTTGATTCTTTTCAAGAAGCAATACTTATCTCTAACAGGTCAGTGTTATAGTTATATAATAGCATCCAGCTAATGGTGAAATAAACCTTGTAAAAATAGTACTTGGGGTTGTAAGCCTAGGTTTTAATGGCTGAGCTATTTCTCCAGCATTTTGGAAGAGAGGTAGAAACCTAGTGCAATGGAAACTTCCAGGAATCTATGAGGGTGACCCTAGCTTAGACTCCTAGCAATGGGAGATATGAATCCTGAACTGGCTATTTTCTGCAACTATACAAATTTTCAAGTATAGGTTTAGGCACACCAACCTAGCCACAAAACCTTTGACCTACAATTTTTCCTGCCTTCAAGATGTGCTGGGGTAAAGGTAACACAGAAGTTGTGGGAGTGGCTAACTAATGGCTGGTCCAAGTTAAGACTCATTCCAGGAGAGGGAATCCATGCCTGACACTGCCTAGAGGGCCAGGAGCTGCAGAGGCTGGATAGTCTAGACACCAAGCACAACTGGCAATCAATCAATCGATCGATCAATCAATCAGTGAAATGATTCCTAAAGATACTCTGTTATAATCTTATACCAGAGTCTAGCATACTCATCATCGAGAGGCTTCATTTAGCAACTGATGGAAGCTGATGCAAAGACCTCTAGTCACACATTAGGCAGAGTTCAGGGGATCCTGCAGAAGAAGGAGAGGAAGGATAGTAGGAGCCAGAGGAATCAATGACAACAGGAGAACATGGCCCATAGAATCAACTTACCAGGGGTCATAGGGGCTCACACAGGGACTGAACCAACAACCAGGGAGCCTGCATGGGACTGACCTAGGCCCTTTGCCTATATGTTACAGTGTGCACCTTGGTGTTCCTGTGGGACTCCTAATAGTAGAAATAGGGGCTGTCTCTGGTTTTCTTTTGCCTGTCTTTGAGACCCTTCTTCTCCTACTGGGTTGCCTCATCTAGCCTTAAAATCTGGGAAGGTGCCTAGACTTATTAAAACTTGATATGTCATATTTGGTTCTTATCATGGGAGATCTGTCCTTTTCTGAAGGGAAACAGAGAGTAGTGGATCTGGGGGAGAGAGGAGTTGGGAGAGACTGGGAGGAAAAACCACAGTTGAGATGTAATATATGAGAGAAGCATAAATTAACTTTTAAAAATAAATTATAGTATTACAGTTTCAGGCATTAAAAAAATCCTTTATACAGGCCAAAGTGAACTCCTCAGAGGCTGGTGAGACATGAAAATGACTAAGACATCTTAATTCTATAAAAAACATCATGTCCACTCACGTGCTTGGCACATGGAAGACATTACACACATGTTTACTGAACTGAATGTACAGCTTTCCTTCTCGCAGGGAGAAAGGGTTTCACTAAGGCAGTATCTGACGAGAGTATTTTTTGTCAAAATTTTCCACATCTTCCTATATCACCCAAGATGAACATAGGTAGGGCCTCCGAAAGCTTTCAGAGAAAAAGACGGAGGTGTCTAAGTGGTGCACAGACACTGTGTGACTAGATTCTGCTTTGTGTAGCTTTCCGTCTGTGACCATCAGGCTGAAATCATGGGCGAAAGTGACTTCACTTTCTAACTTTGGGTTTTAGAAGTGAACTCCCTGTCTGATGGCCTATGGTTGGAAGGACATTTCAGGATTCTTTGACACAGTCATCTAAACCTCATCCCATGCCCACAGTAAAATGAAAAGATAAACACACCGCCTTAAAAATGCTTTTGGATTTTATATAAATCATGAAACAAGGTGAACCATGGTGACAACCAGACACTGTGAGTGTTGTCTTTCACCTGGCCATCTCAAAAATCCTCCAAGGCTAGTCTATCAACTATCAACACCATTTTCAGCATCTACTGTGTGACTGGCTTTGCAAAGTGGTGATTAGAACACTGCCACAAGCAAAACAATGAAACACTCCTCTGCTGAAGACCTTTCATCCTCATGGTGAGGGTGGATTCAACAGGGACAAACAGACCACAAATGTCAGACACAGATGTAGGCCATCAATAAAATAAAACAGTGTAACGACACTGAATCCCATGTGTAAACTGTGACCTATGAGTCACAGGGTGCAGTGTGTTCTTGAACAGCCTGTTAGATAAGAAGGAGCTTTTGCATTCTAAATGGTTGGAACTAATGAAAACAAGGTTATCTGGTGCATAAAATTTGCATACATTAAAATTGCAGCATCTGTAAAGTTATATTGGAGCTCCGTTGCTACTTTTCCAGCCGTGACAACTGCACTTCTTCTGATCTCTGCTCACCTTCCAGCAGTCACTCTAGTTCTTTTGCTCAACCTCAGAACATCCAAATTCCTCCTTCTTTAGCCACTACCCTGAGGGTGGCCTCTGCCTCCTTCAGTTATTTCAGTACTATGCACAAACATAACTGAATTAGAATCTCCCCCTTGATCGTAAGCATCCTGTGCCCCCTCCTTCACATGAGTGCTTTTCATTATTATTGTCCCTGATATATTATAGATTTGTATATTGTCCACTTCCACTAAGCACAATCAAAATACACATTCCAAGGGAGCTGAAATATTATTTCTTGCTGCATCCTCAGATCCTAGACACAGTAGATATTCAATAATACCTGATAAAAATAGATAATGAATTATCAAATATTGGAACGTCATAATGAAAGATACAGGAGAGTCTTTATGGGTTAGGACATCTCAACAAGCCAAGGCTTTCATGATGTTGAAGATGCCTCAGGATGCTTTTGATTTATAATGTTCTTGTATCTTAGTAGGACCATAAGAACCAGAAACAAGAGAGAGAAAAGTGGACTAACCACCATAAAAACATCTCAAGCAGGAATGTTCATTTTATTGTCATCTCCTTTCATCTCAATTCATCTCAACTCCCATCCCCTGCTCATATTACATGATAAAAAAGAGTTCTTTGGGCTGCAGAAATGGCCTAGTGGTTAAAAGTATTTACTGTTGTGGCAAAGAACAGGATTTGGTTCCCATTACTCGAAGCGGGGTGATTAACGGCTGCCTGTGATTCCAGCTTTAGGGGATATAGCGCCCTCTTGTGGCCTCTGCAGGCTCCCACATTCATGTGCATATACCCTGACACAGAAAGCTTAAAATAAAATAAATATCTAAAGGGAAAAAAAGAGTTGGACGTAAACATTGTTCAGGGATGATTTTATTGTCTTTTGCATTCTTATTTCTCTACTACCTTTGTGGGAATATTGTGCTCGAGAGTACCAGGTCTTTTTACTAATAGTGTATTATGGGATCATTGTTTTTATTTCACAAGTTATCTTTGTGACAGGTTTATAGCAACATTTTAGTCACAGACGTTAAGTTAGGATTTTTCGATTAAAAGATGAGTTCTACAAGGAAATATTACACACAGGATGTAAGCGATGGTTCTAGTGTACCTTGGGTCCCATAATATATCAGAATGATGTAAGAGCTGCCACTGAATTCATGGTAAGACAGAAAAATCGCTAAGGTCTCATTGGCCAACAACAAAGCCAGCAAACTCTCCCATATATGACTTTGTGAGTGAGAACGGGGTAGGCAGGAGGAGTGGGTTTGCTTTCTGGAATTAAAGATGGGAGGTGGCACCCATCAGTCTTTTCCGTGCAAACTACTTCTTATTCTAATCTTATGTGGCACTGACTGACTCTACCATCTATAGACATTACAAGTGAGGCGGCTTAAAAGATCGTATAGAGACCCGGCGCCATTTTGGTGGCCGGGCGTGGAGGTGATTCTACACTGAGGGGGAACGCGACAGCAAGGGTGGCAGTGGCAGCGTTCTGGTGCTCGGGTCTGAAACACTGAGGGAGGAGGCGGTTGAGGAAGAGGTGGCAGCGGTGGCGGTGGTCATAGCGGTGGCGGAGGAGGCAGATGAGCAAAAAATCCAATTAAAGTAGATCTTGCAGATGAGAATTTTACAGAATTAAGAGGAGAAATAGCAGGACCTGCAGACACACCGTATGAAGGTGGAGGATATCAACTAGAGATTAAAAAAAATACCAGAAACATATCCATTTAACCCCCCGCAAGGTCCGGTTTATCAGTAAAATATGGCACCCTGATATTACTTCCCTCACAGGGGCTTTTTGTTTGGATGTCCTGAAAGATCAATGGGCAGCAGCAATGACTCTGCGCACAGTATTATTGTCATTGCAAGTGCTGTTGTCTGCTGCAGAACCAGATGACCCCCAAGATGCAGTAGTAGGAAAGCAGTACAAACAAAATCCTGAAGTGTTCAAGCAAACAGCTCGACTTTGGGCACACGTGTATGCTGGAGCACCAGTTTATAGTTCAGAATACACACACACACACACACACACACACACACACACACACACACACACACACACACACAAGACCTCTGTGCTATGGATTTTGATAGGAATGAAGTAATAGTGGCCTTGTCTTCAAAATCACGGGATGTAGAGGCTGCAACAGAACTGCTTCTGAGCAACTGAGGCACAAGAGCTGCTGCCAGCAATGCTCGCCTCTTCTTGAGGAGCGTCAACACCTGTTATTTTTAGGATTCTGCATAAATTTCTTTTAAACTGGCATTCTTGCCTAATGATGTTACCTAGGCACCATTGGAGACTGCAAAAAAAATTCCCTACTTTGTAAATAAAGCTAATTAAACGTTTGTGTAAGTAATAATAATTTTAAAAAGGTAGTATAGAGCAAAGCTGAAGAAGAAAGAAACTCTTCCAAAAGAGTTCTGAGTGCTACAATGGCCTAGAATGACTTCTTTACTGATAGACTGACAGGTCCTCAGTGCTCTGTGGAAAAGATCCATAGACACTACCTTCATCCAGCATCTTATAATGACTCCGAACATACCCGGTGACAACAATTATTTATTAAAGCAGCCAGAAGTCATGCTAGAGGGAAGGTCATTGCTTATGGCAAAATCATACGGTTGTTGGAAATGATTAGTAAGTATCTAGAGAGTACAATAGTGTGGTTAGATTTATAACATAGGCTGTTATGATGTTCCTACCTTAAGAAACTATCTCTGCTCATTTCAACTGTACAAAAATCATGAGAAATTAGAAACTGAAATAAATCCCACATCTACTCAGCAATCTGATTATAGTAATGAAGCAAGCACAGGGTTTTTTAATTAAAAAATTTTAAGATTTATTTATGTATATGAGTACTTTTTCTTTATATATGTATTGGGTCACATGGGTGCCTGATGTCCCATCGGGTCAGAAGGCATCAGATCTCCTGTAACTGGACTTATGGAGCCACTGAGAACAAAACCAGGGTCTTCTGCAAGATTTAGAAGTGCTCTTAACCATTGAACTATCTTTCTAGATCTTCGTTTTGCAAAGAAAGTATTAAGATTTCAGAAAAGATTTACTTCAGCTCATATGTTCCAAGCAGTGTTGACCCCAAACAGCTGGTTTTCCAAGCATAAGCTGCAAGACTATATAGCGAAATTAGGGTGTCTTTCACTCAAATGGCATTAAGCACAATTGTCCTGGACTAGTAGCCATTTACATTCTTTTTTGAGTTTTTTCTTTTATTGGATTTTTTATTTACATTTCAAATGTTATTGCCTTTCCCAATTTCCCCTGCAGAAAACTGCTACCCCCCCTGCTTCATGAGGGTGCTCCTCTAGCCACCCACTACTCCCTCCCACCTCCCCACCCTGACATTCCCTTACACTGGGGGTTTCCAGCCTTGGCAGGACCAAGGGCTTCTCCTTCCATTGGTGCCCAACAAGGCCATCCTCTGCTACATATGCAGCTGGAGCCATGGGTCTGTCCAGGTGTGCTCTTTGGGTAGTGGTTTAGTCCCTGGGAGCTCTGGTGGGGTCTGATTGGTTGATATTGTTGTTCTTCCTATGGGTTGCAAACCCCTTCAGCTCCTTCAATCCTTTTGCTAACTCCTACATTTGGGACCCCATTCTCACAAATTCACAGAAGAATGTCACAGTCACTGCCTAAGCTGAATAATCAGGACAATTCTCTAAATTAAGAAGTTAAGTTCAGACCAGGAGGAGAGAACAGCCTGGAAACAGATTTAGCATTACAGCAATTCTAGAACAGATGTGATCAGAAAAGCAAGAGTAGAGAAAATGATGCTCTCATAGACTCAGTACTGAGGAGGACCCATGATGATTTGAATAACAAATGACATATTCTTTATATCTAAAGGCAAAAAACTAATCAAGTATCCTAAACCATTCCTACCCTGAATATATTTCTATGATACATTTTCATTTAAATAAGAAAGACACCAATTTTAAGGAATAGATTTCTTTGATTTTGTTTTCATTTAAAGAGGTGGGGGGAGACTATATAAATCAAAATTATATGTCATTATACTTCACCACTCAGTAATGTGTGTCCCCAAACTTCTACTTAATTACAGGCAACACTTCACATAAGAAATGATCTAATTCAGCTGGCGTCTGGGAAGCTGTAAACTCAGGGGAAATATAAGGGCATGTAAGAGAAACATTGAAAGGCATGTTAGTAAACACATGTTGTACATCTGTCCTCTGTCAGGGCATGTTTTCTGTCACATAAAAATTCCGTTGATTTTTCTCATTGCCCCATTCAAGAAATTTAAATGGAAACAGTAAATTTAAGACTTCACATGTGCCCAGGACACAGAGAGGTTTCCGGTAGCTGTGTCTATTAAAGAGTAAATTACAAACAGGGATGGCTTCACTGGGGCCTAGCGTTAAAGACGTGTTAGGCGAAATGTCAAACAGCATCATGCTGGGTAGGAAGTAAAGCTTCCTGTGTAGCAGCCTGAATCTTTCAAGGTTTGGGAGTCAAAGTGCACATGGCAGAAAGAACACTTCTCAGCTCTACCTGACTGTCACCAGCCTTGATGTCCACCCTCCATGTCAGGCGGCAGGGGAAAGGGACTTTTGAGTAGAGTTGACAGGGTGAAAACTGTAAATGGAGCCTGTTAGTCTTGTTCTATGAAACCCGGATAACACAGTCACTGCCTGTTTATGGACTATAGGCATACGGTGCTTCCCATGTAAAACAGCTCACATCCTCATGAATTAATTTTCCCCTCCGGGGGGCGATATGCTTCCCCCTATCGAAAATGCAAGCCACAAAACTCAAGCCCACATCTGATTTCTATCTGTTCATAGCCAGAGATTTCTAAAGCAGTCACAATTTAGTAGCACTCCAGTCAAAAAGAATTACATCTGAGTCCGAGTCCTTTTCAAAAATAAAAAGGTTTGAAAGATACAAAATATGGAGCTAAAATGTTATTCTAGCAGTCAGTAGCCCCCTAGTTCATCCTTTTTGCATGGTTCTCAATGTCTTGGGCTGTCCTTGATGCTTGCTCATAGGACCAAAGATTTGATGACTACTTAATCTTAGACACATTTTTCTAAAACAGAAGCACGAAAATAAAAACAGACCCCAAGAAAACATCTTTTTTCCCCCTGGATGGTCGCAATTGGTAATTTGCAAAACCAGACAGATTACACCCCTGGAAAACAATGCGATTTTCAATTTACAGAAGAAATCATTCAACCTTCTGCTCACAACCTACCTACAAACCAAAGGTCCACAAAACTGTATGTGCCACGTAGGCAGATCAAAGCTTCATAGGAAAACCACCGGGCCGTCTGCAAGCGTAACTGGGAGCAGACTGGCTCTATGTTGAAGATTTCCAGAATGCTCATGTTCTAGTCCCCTTCCAAACACACGCAAGAAATAAAAATAGCCCTTCAAATTGTCATCCACATGCACATTGTCAAAAACTCATGGCAGGAAACTTAGTAAGCCCCCCAAATAAAGCAGTCAGTCATGCGCGCAGGCTAAGAATAGGCAGGGCTTTTTAGACGGCTTCCAAAACAGTAAGGGCAAAGGACTTTTTCTGTGAAAGCCACTAAAGAGAAATAGAACACAAAAATCAAGTTCACCTACCTTCACTGCTCGGTGTTCACTACTGAAGCCCTGCACCAGGTACACATAGGACATCATGAGAATATTCACTGCGGCCCACTCTCCATACATTTTGAATATTTCAAATGTCCACTGATGGCTAAGCAGTTGTTTCCAGGCAGCTACTGAAAAGTGTTGCAAAAGGCATTCTCCAGAAGCAAAGTTTGAAGCCCCAAAACTTTACATGGAAAAAAATATCACATGATCAGTTGTAATCAAAATCCAATGAAATGACTTGAGTTAGTCAAGGACTCCCCCACGGCCACACACAATCTTAGTATGGGAGAAAGAGATGAAAACTATTTCAAAGTTTCCCGCTGCACAAATAATCAAGAGGTGGCCATGTCTTCCACTTGAAGCTAGAAATTACTCTACAGACATTTCGTATTCAGAAAGTTGAAGAAAAAAAAAATCCCACCCTATGCTCTAAGTTCTAGCCGCTTTATAAGGAGGAGGTATGATCAGAGACACTTGCAGCTACAGCAGGCTGGAACCCAACTATGGATTAAAACTTTTTCACAACCTTCAAGGAAGCTTGCAGGAGACTATGTCTTAAATCTGACAGAGAGTTTGGCAGAAAATGCTGGGAAGTCTTGGCTGGAATCCTGCTGTGTTCCTAGCACTAGCAGGGTAGTTTTCAAAGCTGACTCACATGGTCAGGACCACTGTGTCTTTTAAAGCACATAGCCTGTAACATGACACCCAGAGTACATTCCTGACGGCTGGGGTGGCAGCTGGACTGCAGAAGGGGGGACTTTAGATGCTCAGATATCTGCAGCCAGTGGTACAGAAAGTGACAAAGAAAATGCTTCAAGAAAATCCCGAAGGGCAGAGAATAAAAAGGCATCTACTCACATATAAAAAAAAAAGCACACGTACATAGCAATTATTTTTAATAGGCACTTAATAATTTCCATCAAATGAACATTGTCTTTTTTTTTAAAGCAACAATTAAACTTATTTGCATGTGTCAGGAAATATCTTACATATATCACTACCATTTTTTATTGTTTATACATTTCCTTTTAAAATTAGTTACCCTGTTCTTTGACAATTTCATACATGTATATAATGTATTCTGAAGACTCACTACAAAAAAGTCCTTTCATTCTAATGTGAAATTCTATTTTTTTATTTTTGCATTTTCAAGACAGGGTTTCTCTGTGTAGCCCAGCTGTCCTAGAACTGAGTCCGTAGATAGATGGGCTTCGAAATCAGAGATCCCGATGTCTGACCCCTGGAGTGCTGGGACTAAAGGAATGTGTCACTATGTCCATCTCAATGTAGAATTCTTTAGACGTTTCAGCTAAATCAGCTTTGAAAATTGAATATAATGAATGGTCAGATCATACAAATGGCAGCATTTCAGCCCATCATTGGTTTCCAATCTTTGACTTCCAGGTTTTGGCCCCCTCAAAACCATTTTTTGCATTCCTGAAATCAAGAATGGCCTCAGAAATCTCCTCATTGGTATTCATCACAAACGGACCTAGGGCAGAAAGAGACATTCACTAAGTTCTGGGTGATAACATGTCCTTCTACCACTAGAAGTGGTATATATTCCTATAGAGCCTCAGCTAAACCAAAATCTAGGCACCAATAGCCCATTTTCACGCTGTTCAGTCATACAGTACTGGCATTTGAGTTTTGTGGCTAGGACTATATACCATTATACCCCATCACTCAGACCAGACTTAGATAAACAGGATTGGGTCTCATGTCCACTGCAGGTTCCTCGCCAGCAGTGACACTCCCTTTATTCGGCACATTCTTTGTCGTTGTCGTTGGTAGAACCTGAACTGATGTCAGGAACTGAACCAAGCAGATGAAGTACACACATAGTACACAATTCAGTAAATCATTTTTCTTTGTGTACCTTACCATCTTATGAAAAATAAATCACAATTAATTTTACTCAATGACTCGCATGATATGTACAAAACAATGAGCCATTATTTTTAAGACTATCATTATGGCAAGTTATTATTGATATTATTAATAATATTAGCAGTACCTGTATCTATTGTTCATCTCATGAAGCAGTTTCTCTGTAGCCTTACTAAAGTTAGTTCACATAAAAACCCAGCTAGACTGTAGCAGAGCTTTGGTATCTAAGTAGTGTATGGGGCTATGCCTGTCTGCGATGATTCTAAATCTGTTCTGAAAACTAACAGAACTTTCATTCCAACAGAAGTCCTTGTACATTTACATTTTTTTGGTAGTTCTCCAGAAGATACGTCCATGTGCCCTAATGGAACCATAGACTAGGTCAAGTTCGTAAGTTTGGCTAGTTTCTCCTTCCTGATATGATGAGTCACTAAAATGCGTTTGCAATGAAAGGGATTTTGTCTTTCTGTAAACTTCTTTATGCTTCTATTGTTTTATCTTTCCTTTCGATCATAATTTCTCTTTCCCCCCCACCACTCCAGAAGATATATCATACTGGTGTGACCATCCTCTTGCCAGGGATCACCAACAACATAGCTTTAATAAATCTTACTAATGCATTTCAAGTCAAGAAGCATTTATTAAAAAATTTCTTAGTGTCAACCATTTTCTTTTAATTCACCAAAGGGCTAGGGAAAGGACGTCTTAGATTTTATTGGTCAAACAGATCAAATACTGAATCAAGGACTCACTTGTTACACACAATAATCTTCTCACAGTTTACCCAGGTGGAGCCATACCACTCCTATGCCCCAACTCTTTCTGTAGTATATGTCTATATCCTATTTTGACACCATACCATGTCGCTCAGTTTTATAAACTGTCCTTGGATCACCTAGGAAGTTATGGGGACAAAAGAAGCCTTGACCGAATGTGTATTATTGACAAGAACCAATGCCTCCAACTCATGGGAAATAGCAAAACCTCCCTCAAGTCAGGCTCAGGAAATTAGCAAGCCTTCCTCTGGTTTGTGTGAGGACATTGGTAGTGCATGCGAAAACTAACAACCACAGCTTCCTCATCCTGGATGGCTACAACCTGAGACTGCTCCCCTGAGACAAGCTAACTCTTCTCTGCTGTGCTGCACACACACACACACACACACACACACACACACACACACACACACACACGAAAGGTGCCGAGGTTCTGAGTTGCAGCACAGTCATTGACACTCTATCAGATCAACTACAGGCCAACCAATTGCAGCTTTCTGTAGATGTGTCTGTGTGCCTGCATTTTCTTTATTCCCTTGTCACCGCAGTCAGGTTTCCAGGGTTGTTTCAAAGATTAAATAACTAACCCTTGCAAAACACGCTGACCAATTCTTAGTACATAGTAAATGGTATTGATGCATACGTTAAGAAAATGAAATATCTGCATGTTTTTTTCTCTTGCGTGCGGGAGGGACATAACTCCATCAAAGTTAAGATAGTTTTCTGTTCCCACATGCTGTGACATCTATGCCTAATGTCATCATTAAGAGCACTCAGTAACAAGAGGAGCAGGCTGTTGATAATTCACAAAAACCACAACCAGTCCTAAAGTACTTTCAAGATGTTTGTGGCTGCTTATAAACATGCAAAGGCAAAACAAACAAACAAACAAACAAACAAACAAACAAACTTACTTAAAAAGAAGACTAAATTAAACTAACCAGATCAAATGCTTTGCCTCTTAGTAACTGACAGTTGAAGAAGCATATATTTTGTCTGATTAATGTGGGCTAGTGTTTCCATGCTCAGCGGCACTGAAAGAGGATTTATATATGCACTGCCTACCAATTTGCTTTGTCATCTTCATTCAGCTGGACTCTTGGTTCTAAAAACTGCTACAGAGAAAAGGGTCTAACGTAAAACATTTTCATCCCAAGCACACTTCTCCTACACAAATTCCAGTCTACAACTAGATAATGACCCTACTCTACTTACTTGCAGTTTTCTTTGCAGAAGAACAATTTTCTTCAGCCATGACAAAAGGAATAAGGGACTATGAACTTGGGAGGAACACTTTGAACTGTGTAGCATGAGATGTCACAAGCTGGGGGATATGATTTAATATTCCACCTAAATTATTGCTCATAGAAAAAAAGAATACTTTCTAAATATTAAGGGTGATTTAAATGTACAACCAGCTGGGGCTTATCTGAGATCATTGTTTATGCCTGGGAATTCATGCCAAGCGATGGAATATGATGAGATCTTAAGTCATGCTTAATTAAATAATCAGTGAGCTGCACAGTATGTTTTGTAGGCAAAGGTATAAATAAAAAGTTGGGTTCGAGGTGCTTTTACGGTTTTGTCATCTAATAAAGTGCCAATGATACAAGGACATCAAGATCCAAAGAGCTGACGTGATTGTGTACCTCCGCCTTCAAAGTACCTCTTTCATACACTAATTCTATTTCTCTTCTCTCTCTCTCTCTCTCTCTCTCTCTCTCTCTCTCTCTCTCTCTCTCTCTGTCTCTCTCCCTCCCTCCCTCCCTCCCTCCCCCCCCCCTCTCTGTGTATGTGTGTGTGTGTGTGTGTGTGTGTGTGTGTGTGTGTGTGTGTGTGTGTGTGTGAAAGGAAAAGAAAGTGAGAGGTAGGAAAATCAGCATTTTGGACTTACCATGTTGGACAACTGGTTCTCTTAATGGCTCCCCGGCAATTAAGACAAAATGACTTCTTTTGGGATCCTAAAGTCATCCAAAAAAAAAAAAAGCATCCAGCAATGAGCATGTTTATTTTTAAGTGTCAAATTGGAAACAAGTTATAGTTAAGATACAAATTAAGTGGACCACCGCTACCAAGGACAATTTTCAGAAACATCTCCTCTGCAATATGGGAATGTTTATTCCTTAGGATGTTCAGTGTTCTAGCAACTAGAATTCAACAATAGATCCAGGCTACCACTGTATCAACATCTGTAAATTAAAGAAGGAAAATTGAAATCAATGTCTTCTTGGTGTTTGTGTGTCTGTGTGTGTGTATGTAGGTCAGTGTGCATATATGTGTGTTTGGAGGCCAGATGTCTTTGTATGCAGGTCTATCTGCATATGTATGTGTGGAGCGGTCAGAGGTCTTTGTCAAGTGTCTCCCTCAATACCTCTCCACCTTATTTTTGAAAGCAGGGTCTCTCTGTGAAAGCAGAGCTCACCCTTTGCCTAGATGACTGGATAGCACACTCCAGGGATTTGTTTAGGCTTAGCTCCCATGTAGGGTTTCAGATGTGTGCTATCGCGCTCAGCCGTGTACATGGCTGCTAGGTAATCAGACTCAAGTCCTTATTATTCAAGCAATTCACTCACCCAACCATCTCTTCAGTACCAAAGTTATGGTCATCTTTAACAGAAACATCTTCCCAACAATCTGATTACATTAGCTTGTCTCTTACGAACAAAGACTTTTTTTTTAAATTTTTTTTGCCTTTTCTTTACTATTTATTTTTTCCATAGAATATATTTTTGGTCATCTTTCCCTTTCCTCTTATCCCATCTTCTCCTTAGTCACATACTTTCAAATTCTTTCTTATTCTTAAAAAACAAACAAACAAAAACTCCTCCAACCAATCCCCCAAAAGCACATGTGTGCAAGTACACACACACACACACACACACACACACACACACACACACACACCACGGAGTTCATTTGTGTTGGCCAACTAATCCTGAACACAGAGCCTGCCCTGGAGTCTAGCGGCTCCATGGAAGAGAACTGATTTTTCTTCTCCTAGATACTATCAACCGTAAATAGATTCTTGTTAGTGGTGAGACTTTGTGACCATGTTCCCCTTTCTCCAGGTCAGGATTTGTCCAGTTTGAACTGTGCAGGCTATGTGCATGCTGTCACAGTCTCTGTGAGTTGATATGTACATCAACTTTGTTCTGTCTGGAAAACACTCTTTCATTGACGTCATCTACCACTTCTGACTCTTACAATTCTTTCTATCTCTTCTGCAACAATCTAATGTCTAAGATTCATTCATTCATTCATTCATTCATTCATTTATTTTTTAACATGGATGAGTGTTTTGCCTATATGTATGTCTGTACCACATGTGTGCCTTATGCCTAAAGAGGCTAGAAGAAGGTGTTGATACACCAGTACTACTTACATATAATTGTGAGCTGCCATGTGGGTGCTGGGAATCTAACCTGGGTCCATTTGAACGGCAACCAGTGCTCTTAACTGCCAAGCTCAGTCCGACAATATAATTTTTTTAAATGGTAATAATACTTATACAAATCCAAAACCAAGATTTTATTGCTTTGTCACTTACTAAAGTAATATGAAATGTGCCTCGACACCTTTAAAATAAAAACACATACACAATATAAAATATATATGTAAATGTGGGTATAATGTTTGGAGAATTGTTTTTATATCAATGCACTTCTGGTTTAAAAATGATATGATCGTTCTACAATAAAAAGATAAATATTTAAAAGTAGCTACCATGCTCCGCTCTTGAAATCATATGGCAGTAGTGAATGGCAGTCGGGGCTGCTGATAGGTTCCAGACTGTCGTCATTCTGCTTCCCCAATTGCTAACTCTTCTAACCCAAAGTATCCCCAGACCCATTTCCACAGCTCTGGCTGCATGCATCTCCATCAGCTTCTCTTTCATGGGGTCATGTTAGTGACTGACTGTGCTTGGCAACTTTTCTGATTTCTTACATTTCTTTTCTTTTCTTTTTTAAATGCCTTCAAGTCCCTAGCATCTCCTACTTGACAATACTCTGGATTGGAAGGAACTTTCTTGTGAGGGCCATATGGTTACACACAGTGACCTAACCTGAAAGGGGGCACATAAAGGAGACCTGAGGCATCCCACGAACAAGTATGCGACTGGAGCCCAGCCTCCAATCTGCTAGTCATTTGGGACACCCCAAGAAGCCAACAGAGGAGCCAACCACAGCAATAATCAGAAACTGTGAACTGTTGCTATTTTAAACCACTAACTACTAATAGTTAATTGCAAATAGGTAAATGAGCATTCCATATTATTTTTATATTTCTTATTGTACATTTCCAGTTTTCTCTCAGGCCTATCTAATTTTCAATCAGATAATAATAATAAATCAAATTACTGTATATTTTAAAACTGTAAGTTTTTAAAACTTCACTCATATTCCAATTATATAGTATTTTCTAATGTTTAACACTATCCTAAATTATATCAAATATTTATGAATTTCTACTAATACAAAGATCTATTTTCATAATTATGTCAAATAGTTATGTGCTTCTACTAATACAAATCTCTTTAATTTGAAGTCATTCCAAAGCCTAGTCTCAGAAGATTGACCTCTGTATTTAACAAAATTATAAATTAACCCTTTTTTCTTCTATCCATTTAATGAAAGCTGCAGGGAGACTGCAATGTGCTTTTCTTTTTGGCTTTAATTAAAGAATTAAATTTAAAGAATTAAATTAAGTAAGAATGCATGGTAGAATGGTTTCTTCAAATTTTTCATCTGCTTTGACATTTATTGTGCCAAAAGAGGCATGAAAAAAAGAGGATGGTACAACAGTGTTCATGTTTGTTTTTGCCATAGCCAAGGAGACAAAATTGAGTTGGAGGGTCAGGAAGTGGAAGGAAAAGAGTTAACGGAGCAGAGAAAAAAGGCTGGCCTGTGTGTCACGTACATGCTGACTGTTCAGAATAAGTTTCCTAATCAGAAGAGAGGTCTTTGGGGAGTGATAAACATGCCCTGTTTCCACACTGTGGAATGAGAAAATGCTAAAAACAAAAGCCTGACTCGCATATTACTCAAGTAAAATGATGACTTCCCAGTTCATATTTGGACAGCAGGAGAGAAGGACGCATGCATTTTGTCTGAAATGAGAAATTAGAAACCCTTTAGGAGTCAAAGAGAAGTTTTCCATCCCCATAAAACCTGAAGATTTCTGCTTCAAACCTTTTTTGATATTTTATGTACTTACATGTCAAATGTTATCCCCTTTCCCCCTCTCCTATACCCACCCTCTCCCACTGCTTCTAAGAGGATTCTCCCACTTCCACCCACCAACTCCCAACTCAACACCCTGGCATTCCCCTACACTGGGGAAACAAGCCTTCACAGGACCCAGGGCTTCTCCTAGTGATGCTGGACAATGCCATCCTCTGCCACATATGTGGCTGGAGTCATGGGTCCCTCCATGTGTACTCTTTGGTTGGTGGTTTAGCCCCTGGGAGTTCTGGGGGTTCTGGTTGGTTGATATTGTTGTTCTTCCTATGGTGTTGCAAAGCCCCTAAGCTCCTTCAGTCCTTTCTCTAACTCCTCTCTTGGGGTCCCTGTGTTCAGTCCCATGGTTGGCTGTGACCATCTGCCTCTGTATTTGTCAGGCTTTGCTGCAAACTTCTTTCAGCCACTTTGCTACAGATTCACCGTCTGGCCAGTCCCCCTTTTAACGTAAGCCATATCTATTTTCTATCCCTTGCTTTAAATGTTTTTTTTACGTTATTTATTGTGTGCATGGGGTGGTGGTGCATGCATACTATGGCATGTATATGAAGGCCAAAGCACATCTTGTGATCATTGACTCTCTTTCACCTGGGGGGATTGAACTTAGGTCGCCAGGCTTGGAGGAAGGGCCATTTCCCACTGACCCCTCTCCCCAGCCCCTGTCTATCTTTTGTTAACAAGACATTAGTAAAAAATCTAATGAGCACTATAACTATTTCCTAGCATGTTAATGTAGTTCAAAGTCCCAGTAGAAAGTGTTCATCACTAGTGTCAAATGAGGAAAGCCATACAAAAGCACAGAGTATGAAAGATGAGCTTAAGACAGCCAGCCCTTAGGTGCCTCTATGCCAATGCCTTGATGGGCACTGACTATCAACATCCTCACACATGGTCCTAGAGGCTCAGATGACTCTTTCATGTAGAACAACTCCCAACTCCAAAGCAGGACCTTTCAAACTGCAGCTTACGCCTTTTGCTTTGGTGTGCCTTCTTGGTTCCTAGCGAAGGCTTTTTCATCTGACTTAAATACTAACTTTCGAATTTTCACTCAAGGCCAGCAAGATTGTCAGCAGGTAAAGGTAGTGATCATCAAGCCTCACCACCCAACTTCTATTCCTGACATCCAATATGGTGGGAGGACAGAACGAACTCCTAAGATTCATCCTTTGACATCCTCAAGTGCATCATGGCACTTTAACTAAAAAATAACACAAATAGGTAAGTCGCTTTTGATATCCCATAACTTACTGCCAGGAAATATGGTGAGTTATGTTGGGACCAACAATACATGATCAAAGCCCAGAGGAAAGGCCCAGGGGTCATTTAATGTGTTGATAACTTCTAAATTATGAATTTCTAACTCAGTTAAATTCATTAAGCCACAAAGCTTACAATAGGAGCAGCAGGCCTATGAGAGCGAACCTAAGGCAGGTTTTCTGCCTGCAGTAGCATTTATTACTGTGATTAATTACCTGGAAAAAAACAACAAAAAAAAAAACCAAAAAAAAAAAAAAACCAAAATAATTACCTGGAAAAAAATGACCCAAAAGAAATTGAAGTTCAGTATGATTTAATTGCATACAGTTCTTTCTAGACTTCACTGTTTATACTTTGGGCATCAGTGGTAAGATCAAGCAGTGAACTATTATCAGTTTTGAAAAAAACCTAGTGGTTCTTTTTATTTCTAGTGGGTTTTTTTAATCAAAAACTTTTATACAGAATAAATCAAATCACTGTCGTTAGCTCTCAGTGGGTGGTTTCTTTGGTTTCCGTGTTTAACTGGTTATTTTAATCAAATCATTTGAACGGGACATCCATGGGACTATGACAGTTTAAGGGCATAGGTGTCCTCAACCACTGTTTTCATGACAGCCAGTGTTTATCTACACTTACCAAAAATGAACTTGTGACTCTAAGACTCTGGTACAACTTGCATCTAAAGTTTAGACGGGATCTCTGCAAGTGTACTCATGTACTTCTAACCATCTCTCAGTACAAAAGTCCAGCACACAGTTGTAGGCCAAACTAACATGGGGGGCTTTTGAAACAGGCACTTCAGGATTACCCTGTACAGGTTCAGGATCATGTGTCCAGAATAGTTTGATATTGTTTCTGATCTCTAAGAACTTTGAAATATTTGGCTTCCTTATAGAGTACCCATGCTTTGGGCTTTGTCCATGAAGTCAGATTCTGGCCCAAGGACTTTTTAAAACCTGGTATAAACCAAAGCCACTGCCATTGTTAGGTGTCATAGCAGACTTAAGAATAATGGTATGGCTTGGGGAGATTGTTCAGTGGTTAGAGCACTTGCCACACAAGCATGAAGACTGGGGTTTGCATCATCAGACATTTTTGTCTATTCCAGCTATGTTCTGACTGCAGCTTCCGCCATCACTTCTTTCCATTTTAGCTTCTACATCTTTCTGCAGGGTATTCTTTGTGATGTAATAGGGAGAACTGAGGTTGCCAAATGTAACCAGACCCTACTGAAAACTACATATATCAGCAACTTCTGGCCCAAAAATAATTTTAAAATTTTTTCTCTATATTGGGCTGAGGTATGCAATATTTTTAGCAGCTCAAATGTGGCAGTTTTGTGTGTTTTGACATAAAACAGAGTGCATAGACCCTGGGATATGCATTTTTCTGGTGTTTTTGACATTTTGTTTTATTGTGTTTATAATTCATAGAGGTACTGCTGATTATCAAGGCAGGAGAAGGTTAATTATTTACTACTAAGTTGGACAGAGATAGAAAGTCTCCCCCAGTCCATTGCATTACATGATACTAGGGTCAGAGACCTAGAAGTGAGAGAGATCGCCTCTCCATTCAGCTGCCACTGAAGTAGTTCCTATTCCCACTTTTCAAACTGGAACTATCCAGGCAATTGTGCACAATTGTCTCCTTAATCATCTTTACTGGGGAGTGACACAAATCAATGAGAATGCCTTAATGGGCTCACAGAATGATGAACCAATTGCTCAATGAAACGAAACACAGACAGACAGACAGACAGACAGACAGAAAGAAAGGAAGGAAGGAAGGAAGGGAGAGAGGGAGGGAGGGAGGGAGGGAGGAAGGAAGGAAGGAAGGAAGAAAGAAAGAAAGAAAGAAAGAAAGAAAGAAAGAAAGGAAGGAAGGAAGGAAGAAAGGAAGAGAGAGAGAGAGAACTGAGAAACCCAGAAAAATAGCTCCCAAGACCCTTAAAATGTAAAAAGCAGAGATTCATTTAAAGGAACTATGGAAAACGTCATGCGCTCTTCTTAGCTCCAAATGGGGATGATTCTGAAAGGAGTCTCAGTGAGCAGGCAGATCTGCATTCATACTGCTGAATGGCTAGCTTAGTTTTACTTCTGCTAAAATAAATGAATAAATAATTTAGTTTTATGATGGCAATATTAAAAAACAATGAAGATGCATTGCTTCTAGATCCAAATATAGACTTTTACAAGATTGTTAAAGGCAAGCAATGAATGCTTATGAAACTCTAGAAATATACCAATAAAAACCTCAAAATAGAGCAATGTAATCAGCAGAAATTAGTAAGCAGGCTTATTAAAACAGTGGCATAATTTATTTCCCAAGGAAGAGAAAAAAAATTCCAGCTCATTGGGTGATTTAAGCATTTTCATGGAAATCAGTAAATTAAAGGGGAGGGAAAGATCGTAAGAGCTGAGGCAGTGGACATCTATAGTGAAACTATTTTCTGGACATGATGGGCCACTGTACATATGAATTCAAAGGGGTTATGACTCTATGCACAAGACTTACACACGATCAAGTCAGACAAAATCCCATCAGGGATGGAGGAGGGATTGTGAGGTCCCACCATGTCTGAGGAACTATTGGCACCTAATGGCTGATTGTGGGTGGAAGTGTTAGTTGTCTGCAGGAATCCAACTCCTAGAGGCTACCCATGCTCCAGATGACGGTCCTACACCATTGCACATACAAGCAGCATACTAGGTGGACTTGGTGGGTTAAAAACAGAGACAGTACATGAAGAAATAATGAGGGAGAGGGGGCAGATTGGAAATGGAAGAAAGGGAATGGATTTGTTTTTAAAACACTCAAACATTTTTTAAAAAGATAATTGAATGTTTGGGGCTAGGGAAATGGCTTAGTTGGTAAGAGCACTTGCTGTTAAACCATGAGAACCTGAATTTGAATCCCAGTCACCCACATAAAAATGAATGTATGTGATGACACATAGCTATAACCCCCAGGTTTCGGGGTGGATATGTGTTCAGATGTTCAGAAACAGGTAGATTCTGAGAGTTCCCTGGTCAGGTAGCCTAGATGAAATAGCGAGTTTCAAGTACACAGAGAGATCCTGTCTCAACAGTCTCAAAGGAATAAGGTGGGAAGTGACAGAACAGGACATTCAACATCCTCCCTTGGCATCCGCATGTATGTGTGAGCATGAGTACCTATACCTGCACGTGTCACATGCATGCACGTGCACACATGTGCGTGTGCACACACACACATGCACACACACCACACACACACCACACACCACACACACACACACACACACACACACACACACACACACACACACACACGCAGGCACACACATGGGGCATGAAGAAAGAAAATTAAGTTTAAAATACCTTATTTTCCAACTGGACAGTGTCACCTTCTCCAAGCACTGCTGTGCGATGCGGTTCTATCTTTTGTTGAGCATCATCAGGCCCTACAACAAAAGATGAGCCAGTAACGTCAGTGACTGTCGTGGTATACTGACCCAATCACCACACTTTTGGTCAACTACTTAGCGCCATAATGCTCATTTTGATTTCAGAATTAGCAGATTTAGGGAAGCCCCTTGAATTTGAGGGTTGTTTACACTTATTATTGTTAAAGGTTAAGATGGACTGGTTTTCAGTGCAGTAAAGAGCAGGGAAGTGAATCCTGAAACATGTTTCCATTTATATTCTTAGTGCCATGGCTACGTGACTGACTTTTAAAAGCCCTTGAAATTGCATGTTCATAAGAATGTTCTCTTGTGTAAAATACAAAGCTCATAAGAAGCAAACAGAGTTAGAAAAATGATCAAGTGTTATCGATAATTCATTTCAACAAGAATTTACTGAGCATCTCCAACTTTCAAATACTAGAGAAAATACGTGTAAGTCACATTCCTTGCATCTAAATAATTCAGAACGTTCTTGGGACCAACCAAATATAAGCACATGCAATCATCAGAGAAGAATTCAGCTGAAAACTAGAGGAATTGGATAGCAACTTATAGAATACTGAACAAGGTCTGTTCCTAAACACTCTGTAGGTGGGTGCCTTCTAAGCACTCAGGAGGGTGTGTATCTTTAGGCTAGCTAACATTCCTTCCCTTCTAAGACTTACTGATGAAGTAAAGCTAACACTTAAACGTAACAAAAAAACTCATTGAGAACTGAAATCTTGGGGGCTTGTTTAGGTTGAAGTACCCCAGGCATTTGTTCTGGAGGAAGTAAGACTTTAACAGAGCTGTGTAAGGTAAGACAGACTCCCGAGAAACAGAACTTGGAAGAGGGTGTTGTGGACAAGAGGACAAAGAGTCAGTCAAAGGGAATGGGTGAAAATTTCTAAGGATCCTGTGAACCTTCTATCGTGGTTTTAACATTCTACTGGAAAGGATGAAAATGTATCAAGGAAATCCTTTAAAATCATCCTTACTCATACAAAATGAGTGAATAAGACACACACACACACACACACACACACACACACACTCACAGAGAGATAGAGAAAGGAGAGAAATGATCAGATCTGTGTTTTGAAAAAATAATTTTGGAAACAGAGCATAAAAGGAAATGGAGGGCAGGCCTAAACTGAAGCAAATTTATTGGGATCTCTCTGTAATGGACTAAAGTGAATGTGGGTTAGCATGTGAATGGACTGAAAGGACAGAGACAGGTTAGAAGAGAGGGAAGGGAGGGAGTTGAGAAAGAATCTGTCTGATGGTCTTAAGCACCAGCATGTGGTGTGCCAAGGAGAGCAGCAGCAGTTCTGCAAGAGGGATCTGAACAATGGAGAGGCCCAAGTGTGCTAGAATAGACATAGACAGCTGCAGCAAAGGGTGAGATTTAAGGGTGTCTTCCAGCTGGGTATAAAAACCCAGATATGTGAACAGATAACAGAGAGATGATTCGAGATCCAGCATTCAAGGAGTTAGGAGAGGGCTCAGATGGCTTGGTGCATAAGAAAGAGCACTTCCTGCACAAGCTTGAGGACTTGCGTTCAAATCCCTATCATTCACATAAATAGCAAGCATGGCTGTGTACGGTTGTAACCTTAGCACTGTGGGGAGCAGACAGGAGGATCACTGGGGTTTGTTGGCCACCATCTTAGCTCCAGTCTCAGTAAATAATCCAATCTTAAGGGAATCAGGTAGAGGGTGATAGGACAGATCCTCCTCTGGCCTCCACATATGTGCAGGCACATGTACTACATCTGTACACGTCAAATACAGAGAAAGAGACAGAGACTGAAAGAAAAAAGAGAGACACAGAGAGAAACAAGGGACGCAAGCTAAAACTTAAAAATGATTAAAGAAATGATTAAATGATACAATAACTTGACAAATTATTATAAAAACAGAATCTCCATTTATATATACATTTGGGAGATATTAGTCAGCCTTCTAACAGCCATGTTTTCTAAAGAAGTCATCTTCCAGCCTATATTTTGGAGATAGGGGACATATTCCAGAGAGGGCATATGGCTTACACTGTTGCTAACAAACATGAAACAGGATTCGGACAGAACAAGAATTTTTATTCTGGAGTAAGGTGCTCTGTAGAAGTCTGCAGCAAGAACTGAGACTAAGTATGGCCTTGACTGGGCCAGATCACACATGTACTTTCTCCATCAGTTAGCTGCCATGTAGCTTGCTTCAGTCATGACTGTAGCCAACAAACTGCGGCATTATTTGCTCTGCTGATAGCTCTGTCTCCAAGAGAAGTCGCAGACATTTGTATGCCATGTTACAGTGCAGAATATATCTCAGGATAGACTTTATGCTAGTTGTCTCACAATTCAGAGCAGACCTGTTACTATATCATGGCATTCCAGATGCCGAGAGAGAAGTCTACATGTAATTACAGCGTAAACTGTTTCTTTAACTTTTTAATGATGCCACTGAATTTAGAAACATTGTCTAAGAGGAACTTGGTACATTTAAAAAAAAGTCCATGGCAGTAAAAAATAATAAAAAATGTGTTTACTCATTGGCTTTGGAGGACAATGGTGGCTGGAGTAATTAAGCCTGATTTTGGTGTCTATAACAACTTCCCTGGTGAAAATGTTTCCACCTTCGCCAATTCCAAGGAATTAACATGAGCTCAGGCACAATCACCCCTGCAAATTAGCAGAGCCAACCCCAACATAACACCCATTTATCAAAGGCATATGTCAGCAAATGTCATGGGGTGAATAGCAGAACTCCATTGGCTTTCCACTTACACGAGGATTTGGCAAGAAAAGTCTGGGAGTCCGAGAGGAATGTCATTTAGAGTTGGATAATAGTTTAAACTGTGACAGGGAAAGGCATTTTATTAGCTGTGCTTTACTGACATCCTCTGTGGACAATGAACCATATTTCTATCTTCAACTAATTCATGTGTAACAGCCAGTACCCACGTGGCCCGCTTCTGGACTCTGAGTTTGTCGTGTAGTATGTTTCGTGAGACTGCTTTAATAGAGTGAGCTGACAAGAGACAGCACTCAGAAATCCTACTGAGCTTGTAGGTCTTGGCACCCTATATCAGGATAATGTGCTTGACAGCAATGTTGATTGGCCTGTGAAGAAATCCAAATTTAGAAGCTGGGTGCCCATGCTCCTCCCTTCCAATGTATAAGTGAAATCACAGTGAGATGCACAAGGGGCCATTTGAAATGTTCTACTCCAAGGAATACTTTTTTCATTAACACCAGAGTCAAGCTGCTGGGTAGATAATTTTCAGTCTACCTTCAGTTTCTAGCTTCCCATGCAAAGTCTTCAAAATAGTGCCAGAGAGAACACTGATGGCATCTTCTTTTCCAGATCATTTCTATGGTAGTTGACTCATCTGTCTAACTGATGAACCTAAAATAAGTCCCCCTGAAATATAGCCTATTGTTCCTGACTACTTGTAATTATAAAATGAAACAAATCAGATAATAAAATACTTTCCATTGGCAGTCTTTGCCAAGAATGTTAAATCTAATAATGTAGTTAAGGAACATTTAACCAAAAATGCTATTACTCTTTTTTGCCTACACAGTCAGAAAAGGGCAAAATACTTTTTAAAATGTGTGTGTGTGTGTGTGTGTGTGTGTGTGTGTGTGTGTAAGACTGGAGTCCAGCTCCAGTGTGAGAGCATCCTCTCTTCGTTTTCTTCTCTTTATAAGAACTAGTGTCTCACTCTGTTCCACGCCTTCTGGTAATTTCTATTACACATTTTAACATCATTAAGTTTAGATGTATAGCAGAAGTTCTACTACAACAGAGACTGCCACCACCTGAAAAACCGCCACAAGCATCTTATTTTAAAATGTAAATGTCCTGTAATTTACAAATTTTGACAAACACAGTTTAGATGTTTGGTAGCTAGATTGAAGCATTGTCCTTCAATCTATCTACCTATCTATCTATCTATCTATCTATCTATCTATCTATCTATCTATCTATCTATCTATCTATCATGCGCTTCTCTATGTATGTGCATTGGTACACATGTGCGTGTGGATAGTAGCCTGACTAGAGGCTGATGCTGGGTGTCTTCCTCAATTGCTCTCCACAGTTTTAATTTTTTTTTGAGTCAGGGTCGCTCACTAAACCTGGAACTGATGGATTGCTTAGACTGGTACACTAACAAGCCCCCAGAGATCCTCTGTCTTCCTCAACACAGAACCAAATTTACAAATGCCTGTACCACCACACTTAGCTTCTTTTTAAAAGTAGATGTTAAGGATCTGAACTCTGATCATCATGCACAGACTGTAAATATTCTGCCTATGGACTCATCTCTTCTGCCTTCTGTCCTCTTTTTAATGTATACCCATTTTAGGCATCACCTAAATCCTTCTAGAGTACTACATGTTCCCTAATCCCTCCATTCCCTGTCATTTGTTTTCTCTAGCAATTTACTTTTACAAAGCATTTGACTTATTTGTAGAAGTATCACATTTTCCACTTTTCTACACAGTTACATATCCTGTATCATGCACTACATTATTCTCTTGAGAAAGGCTCTCTCGTGACTCTGGAGCTAAGCCAACAAGCCACAGTGGTCCTTTGTGTTCCTCCCCCATAACATTGGGGTCATGGGCACATACAACCACATTCAGCTTTTTACGTGGGCTCTGACAATTTGAAATGGGAATTCTTGGTCTACACCCTGGGGGGCCCTGCCTCATCCACATCACTCGTCACTTAGGATGCTGGTGAGGAAGAGGAAGTGAGAGGCTGAGAATCTCTGAAGGTCACTGACAGCCAGCATAGCTGAAACTGTGGAATCTAGGTTCAATGAGAGTCTGGGAAAAAGAAGGTAGAAAATAACTGAAGAAGCAACTTGATGTTGACCACCATGTGAACCTACATACATGTGCACACATTCACACTAACAAGCACATAGAACGCATGTAGCACACCACACACATAACACAACACACACGTTTTAAAAGATCTTATTGTACTGGGTTCCATAAGGCCATTTCAAGCAGTATATAACTGAATATGTTTTCCTCATACCTCACTACCTCAACCCTTCTCTTCCCTTCCTCTACCTTTGTTCTGCAACTAATATCTTTCTTAAATTTTTACTGTATGCAGTCTTCTCAGAGTACTTCTGCCATCCAAATTGTGGCCTATTTGTTCTAGCCCAAAATACTATCTACACATATTGACATTTCATTAACTGAACAATGATTATTTGACACTGTGCAAAAGAGAATGACTTACTGATCAGCTCCTGCCGTCTGGGGTTGAGTGGTGCCATTTGTGTTTACAAGCAAGATAAAATCAAGGTACTAAAGTTGGGAATCATTTTCTGGGTTCTCACTATAAACTGTAAGTTAGATATTTTTAAACGGTGATTTCTGTTTGGTCATTTTTCCCCTCTGGTGATGTGCTGTTTTGTCCTTTTGCTTTTCTCATTGGCAACCTCATGAAGGGGTGGATAGGAACAAAGCAAGGAGATCAGATACAAATGAGGTCATTTGGCCTGTTGCTCATTGGTTGAGTCCTAAGAGGCCAGTTTGTGGAACTGGATTCTGTCCATGGTCCAGTTTATTTTAGACACACACACAAATTCACTCAGAAGCTAGAGACCACAATTCCATCTTCTGCCAGATATTTTGTACCTGTGGCCCATGGTTATGGGGTCGGGATATAAGCCAGTGAGAAGAAATGACTCAGGACAATTCCACCTTACATCAGGGAAAACAAGTGGAAGTGTAGGTCCTCCTTAGCTTAGAATTTCTGAATATTTCACTTACTGATGTCTGGGGGTAAAGGTCTGTCTGAAGTGAGGCTGTGATAAAAGAGGCTTTGCAGATTACTTCTCAAGCTTTATACCTTTACCCTTCCTTTAATGCCATTAAGGACAAAACCATTTGTGAGCTTCTGTAGAGTCAAGAAACCAAGAAAGGTCCTCACTTAAAAAATTGCAAAGAATTAGCAATACTCGTTTTGTGTACATGAAATATACATGAAGTTCGACAAAAATTTGGATTACATTCCATTTATGTATGTATTGTCCATGGCCGCAAGGTATAGTAGTCTCAGAGACAAAAAAAATATTCACTTTCAGGCACTTTCCATAAAGTTTGGTTCCCCCTCCAGCCCCTGCTTTTTATTATTCTACATAAACCTTTCTGGAGTCTTTAACACCTTAAACTTCATGCTCTTTCTTTATTATATTCCATCTCTGCAGATTGTTTTAAAATCATAAGGATGAGACCTCCAAGAAAGAATTTTTTCTATTTCATATAGTACTTTATGGTTATCAGAATATATATTAAAAAAGATACCTCATTCTCCTCAGAGAGTTAATACATTTTACTGTGCACACCCAGGCGCTTACTGTAATACAGCTGGAGGGTTTTTTTATTTGAATCTTTACTATCTTGAATGATAAAATATGTGAATTTTGTTTGGGGCTTGTAATTAAAGTGCTATTCAGTGAAAGAAGAGCAAAGTCCAATTGTACCACATTATGAATAAATTCCAATTACTGCTATTTCCAGAAGACTCAAGTGATCAAACACCTTTTTTTTGAGAATATAAAGAATGGTTTAAATAAATCACTTGGGACGCATCATCACACCCTGTACAGATGTCATTAGCAGGCCATCTGTTTGCAAATTGAGAATATATTTTGCAATGAGGATGCTCCCGGCAAGTTGATAATCTATTTCCCAAGGAGGACGTTCTCTGCTGGCCTCTCCTATGGGAGTGGGGTAGGAATCATTCAATTCCAGAGGGTCTCAGAAGTGGGGAATTTGGGACTATGTCCTGGGAAGCCACATCCACATGCATGTCACTCATCGTTGTGGATGGAGATGAGGAGAGGGAAGCTTCTAGCTTCTTCCTGAAACACAAATTCAAATGGCTATTCTGGTATAAGGAGTTGATTCAGGAGATAATACCAGCGAATAGCAGTCTGGAAACCAGCAGAGTTATTGAGGGAAAGGAAGTGCAATCATTGCCTTTCTATTGCTATGACGAAACATCAGGACCAAGGCAACTTATGAACAAAGGTGATTGATTTGGCTTATGATTTTTGAGGGTTAAAATCCATGATGGGAGAACAAAGGCATGGCAGTAAGGACAGCTGAGAGCTCATATCATGGTCCACAAGCAGAAGGCAGGGAGGGCACATTGGGATGGCATGGGTCTTTAAAACCTCAAAGCTCACCTCTAATGACACACCTCCTCCTCCAAGGCATGACTCCTAATCCTTCCTAAACTGCTCCACTAATTGGGGACCAAGGATTCAAACATAGGAGCTTATGGGGGCCGTTCTCATTCAAACCACCACAGCAAGGAAGGATAGGCACCTGATCATACAGTCCCACTATGAAAAGTTTGAGAATAACCTCGGTGGGGAATTGAGAAATGGGTTCTACTATAACCTACTCAAGGAGACCGCTAACTTCCAGAACGTTGATGCTTTCTTTGGTGCTTCTGTGCTTCCTGACTGAGCCAGAGCAGTCTTTCAAAGTTTCAGGAAAAGTGGTGTAGACACAGAGAGTTGGAAGTTGGTCAGCAGGTACGGGGGGAAGCAAGATCATAAGGGGATTGGATGGGACATTCATTGAACGTGCTGTAGCATAGCAATTTGCTGTTATCCATACAAAGAGCATTTACCTGTCTCCAGGAAAATGGGAATGGTTAGGATGGACACAAGCAGAGGCAACGTGCTCTGCATGCTCGTCTCTCGTCCTGTGGATTCTGTCTTTTCTGCTATCGGGTTGGGTAGATTTGAAAGCACAAGTGGGCTTGAACTTTCCATTGTAACTGAATGTAGTGTAGGTAGGACATGGAGACTGAAATTGAGGAACACTTCCATAGAAGTAACTTTTCTGTTGCTGTAGGCAACTTATAAAAGGAAGGGTTGACTTGGCTAATGGTCCCTTGAGGTTAAGATTCTGTCATAGTAGAGCACTATGGCAGCAGAGACAGCACTGGGGCTGGGGCTGGATGATGAGAGTTCACCTCCTGAACAGCAAGCAGGAAGCAATGAGCAAGAATTAGCAATGGTGAGTCTTTAGAGTCCCAAAGCCTACTTCTAGTGATGTACTTCCTCATAAAGTTACACCTCACAAATATCACCAAAGAATGCCACCAACTAGGGACCAAGAATTCAAAGGACAAAGCCTATGTTGGCCACTCTATTTCATATCACCATAGCTTGGTTCTTGCCTCAGGCATACAGATGGTAGATATCCCACTGCTCATGTATGAAATGAAAAGTTGCTTTGTTCTCAAATATGCGTTTCACTACAAACAGCAGCATACACAGCTTAGAATAAATAAAAAATGGGAAATACCTGAAGTACATAACTTGTTTTCTATCTCCAAAGGGATACACAGACTGCAGCTCTCACTGGAGCGCAGGGGAACTCCACCTCTTTATGGGCATGGAAACTGCTAACCTCTCAGATTTAACACTGCTGTGCCTTTTTTGCCTGGGCCTTTTTGTTCATGTTGTTCTCTGATACTGAACACCCTGGAAGCTATAAGGTCCCCTGGTCCAGATTGGTGTGGGAAGAAAAGAGGCACAGTAATCAATTACATTCAACACTTTCAGTAGTTTATCGTTTCAGTAGCTTGAATTAAACTGCAATTGAACCCCAAATGGCATACCCTTTACTTACCAATATACACATCTCCAGAGATGGTATAAATGAAGCTTGTCCACCCTGGAAATGACCACAGACACTGAATTATTAGTGTACATAATATCAATATATATTACATATGCATTTTGTTTCTATTACATGTATTATATAAACATATATAACAGTAACAAAAGAAAAAGTTGAGTATGAAATATTTTATTTTCTTTTAGATATGTGTTTTAAGACTTGAGTTCTGTGAGTTATATATATTTTCTATTTGCATACTTTTCTCCTCCGTCTCTCACATATACATACAGCATATGCACAAATATTTCTATACTTAAAGAACTTAGAGTCCTTGCTATTTAAGGGCCACCCAAAGTAGGTATTGTACAGTTTACTTTGGCAATATATCTATTGGTAACACATTTGTGTGTGTGTGTGTGTGTGTGTGTGTGTGTGTGTGTGTGTGTGTGTGTGTACCAAGTGCCAGAAGGGGACAACAGACTCCCCAGAGATACAGGCATTTGTGATCTGGGTGCTGGAATCTGAACTATAGTCCTCCAATAGAGCAATAAGCACTGAGAATTGCTTAGATAGCCTCCAGCCCACTGATCATTTCTTATAGTTCTGACACCATGCTATAAGCTATAGCACTCCAGTCTAGCTTCATGTTCAGTTTTCTGTACTTCTAAACAGGCTGAAATGTGATTAATGATACCAATGAAGCTTTTTTTTGTTCAGTTGAGTTCTAGTTTCCAGTCAACACGTTCCCTTTTCTGTCTATTCTAAAAGAGTGTGCATATCAATAACAGGTGCTACATCCTGGAGGGTTCTGGAGATTGACCTAACCAGGTCATCATGGGCATGAAATATACATGAATAAGGTGGGATTAGCTAATCTCAATAGATGTAGTCTCTGTAGGGAAGCAGCCTCCATCTCTAAGCTGGAAACAACCCAGGTCTAGATAGAAGCTACACTGGATATTTTCTGCACAAACTCTTAACATTTGCACCTGAACTAGAGGAAACCTTTGCCATTCCTCCAAGCCTCACCCAAGGAAGGCCTTGCCACTTGCACACTGAGGCACTAGAGTCCTCGACATGACCCTGCTCGTGTCAACATGCCGTCAAGACTTCACGTGCTCCCTACAAAGGAGGATCTAAAAGTTTTGGTGATTAACAGGTTTCAGACAGCCTGTGAGATTCCTGGAATTGTCCCCATAAGTTTTCAAAAGACTATGACTTGTGAAGGTGCACAGGTGTGCATGTACATGTGGAGGCCAGCAGTCAACCTCATGAGTCCTTCCTCAGGAGCCATCCACCTTGCTGAGACTGGGTCTCTCACTGCGGCTTAGGACTCACAGCTAAGACCTGGATGGATGGCCAGTAAACCCCAGGAATCTGTGTGCCTCTGACTCCCCAGCACTGGCATTTCAAACACACACCACTACTTCTGGCTTTTTGTGAGATATTAAAAGAGTGAATCTAAGCCACCCAAGAGTAATGTTGCCTCGTTCCCTCCCTCATTTAGTTGTCCACCATTTATTGAACCTCTACTCTTAGTACACGTTGTGCAGATACAAACAGAAAGAGGGTATAGTCACTGGTATTCAAGTAGGACAACAGAAGACTGGAAGGTCCCCATAGATGCTGAAAACACATGCCAATAATCTATAGCCCCATTCTTGTGTGCACAGCCTAGCTTTGCAAGGACCCTTGTTCCTTTCTAATGGATGATCATCCCTTCTATTCCTGCTCAGCCCAGTTTATAATTCTACCCTACAAAGAAATCCCTTTCCTCTCAGCTTTTTAAAAAAAAAGGTTTGGATTGGAAATGGTTAACATTTTTTTCTGCTAAGTGCAGATGGCTTATATTTCCTGTTTATCTTGAGAAAAAAAAGTAACATGTTATTTCAAGAATACCAAAGCATGGGCCATCTAAACTGTAAATCTTTCTGTAAATCTCATTTTTACCCCTACACAAGCGGTGAGCAATTTGCTATTTATACCTTGGGGACTTTTGCCTTTTATGTGCTATTTAGCATTTGCTTCAAATATAGAAGAAATTCAGTGCCATGTTTTAAATATCTGCCCATATCAGAACATAGAGCAGTAGCACATCGTGTCACGGATGTGTTCTTGTTCATGTACTCAATCCTCTCTTCACACTTTCAAGGCAGCGGAAAGGTAATTCTTTCGAGAGACACGCCAAAATCCCATCATTTTCAGTTGCTTGGCTGAGGTTTTTATGTTGGATCTTTCAAATTTATCCCCATGGCATTTCTCCTTCATTTCCTGCTTCATTCTCCAAACCGATCACTTAGGTCTGTTTTTTTTTTTCCCTCCACTTTGAAAATCCTCTTTGGCAAAACCCTGAAGAACAGTGTGTGTGCTTCAATGAGCTGCCAAGTAAGTGTTCGATGTGCATGCACCTAGCTTTGCTTCTCATTAAAGTAGTCTACTAGGTCACAGACAATCTTTGCTCATTATAACACAGTTCACATTGCCTGGTGGAAAGCAGAAAACATTAGAGCTAGCAGAACAGGAGCAGTGGAGCAATCTGCCCTTTATCATCTTTGCAGTAGAATGTCCTATTGTGCTATTCATCTTTGTTTCGTTTTAGGGAACACTATTTCTTAGGACTGCCAAAAGAAAAATAAATGCCAAATAGTATAAATTAATGCATACGATATGTTTAAGAAGAAACTATTTTGGTCAAATTACTTCTTTGCTAAAAGCAGAATTGCATCAGCCAAGGGCTCTCCTCTGTGCGATTTTGTTTTGGATTGATTTTTCAAGACAGGGTTTCTCTGTGTAGCCTCGGCTGTCCTGGATCCAACTTCGTTGACCAGGCTGGCCTCAAACTCACAGAGATCCTCTTGCTCTGCTTCCCAAGTGCTGGGATTAAAGGTGTGAAACACCATGACTGCCTGGTGTCCCCTGTGTAATGTTCAGGTCCTTTCTTCTTTCCTTCAACTCTTCTCTTACTTTTATACACTGCACTAGAAATTGATGCCATCCTCAAAGTTTTGTCATTCTATCAGAAGTCACATAGCCTACAATCTCCCCATTTTGTCCCCCACAAACATGGTGGCCATCCTACTGTCTCTTTGCAGCTGGAAAGAACTTCCCTTGGAAAGTAACAAATAAAATGTGCTGAGATGAAGATCATATTTTTCTTCTAGTCCTTGAGGACAGTTAAGTCAGCAAAACATACAAGTCAGATTTCTTTTAGCCAAACAGAAAACAAACACACAACGTGGGTTCTAAACATGTAAATCATTTTCTGTGGCATTTACTTTATTTCCAGGGAGGTTCCTAATTCTTAAAAAATATCACTCTAGTGAGAGATTTCCTCAGCCTACATTCCTGGGCTTAAGCCAGACCATTTTTTCTCCTAACTTTATTAAGAGTTCATAATTCCAGTGAATTAATAACTATTCTTATGCATTTATGTGGAGAAAGAAGTAGAAAAACATGGCCAGCTGACACAGCAAATTCCTAACAGAAGTTAGCTTAGTAGAGAAGGCCAAGGGGCTAAGAAGGGAATATACCTATCCCCAGTCTTAGGCCTACATTGTTCACCAGACTCCAAAGCAGCTCCGATCCCAGGAGCCTGCATGGAACATCTCCACATTCAACTTCCTCAGGTAACTCCTCCTCTCTAGACCTGATACCTGACCTTCTGGGATTGGAGGTGGAACTGTGTGGTCCTCTCCACCCTTCTCTTCCAAACACACTAATTAAAAAAAAGTTTGCTTTGAAATAATTTGAGACACTCTGAAAAGTTTCAAAGATACTACAGAGAGAGTTCCATATGTTTTTGCCTAGGTTCTCCCAAAGCCAACACACTATCTCACATGTTTCATTATTCTTTTGCTGTAAAATAGGATGGTCCTTTCACACACACACACACACACACACACACACACACACACACACACACACTGAATGCCTTGCACTTAGATTGTTTTTTAAACAAATTTTAGCTCATTTCCTTTACATCCCTTTCCTTTGTACACTGTGCAACATCTTTGTAGGTCAGCATTTCTATGAGGTTGTAAGCTAGGCCTAAAATGGACCATGGAACCCACGATATCAAACACAAGTGATCTCTGCTCTCCTCTTGGATTCCAAAATACACTAAGCCAGGAGTGTCAGGATCACTGTTACCCACACCATAGTCAATATTTTTGCATATTAGGACTGTCTTCCAAACATTGTATACATGTATAAAATTGTCAAGAAAACAAAACAACCCACAGTAGCATCCACGAGAACGTCATGGTACCTAGCACTGTGTATTCCCCTGAATATTGTAGTTTAGAATAACTGACATTAAAATGGATTTTCTCAGGCAGTAGTGGGTGGGCAGGGTCATAGACACAGGGAGAGGGAGGAGGGGATAGGGGGTTTGTGGAGAAGAAACAGGGAAGGGGATACCATTTGAAATGTAAAAAAATAAATAAAAACCAATAAAATAAATAAAATAACCAATTTAAAAAATTTTGATTTTCTCATCACATAGCAACCACAAGACATAAATACAGGAATAAATAGTTAATGTCCATCTTATAGCTAAAGATACATGGCAAGAGAAAGAGAAGTCACTAAAAGACCATTAATTGGTTGAGTATGGAAGAATGTGGTGTGTGAGAAAATCAGAGTGTGACTGATACTGGGCTGCTTATAATCTCACCTCAACATTTACTACTAATGGATCTTAAACAAGTTACATAATCTCTCTGTACCTCAGCTTCCTCATTGGTAAAAATGGGATAATCATCTCGGCCCACATGATTAGGAGAATTGTAAGGGTTAATACAGGGAGAGCTCTAGAACACCCAGACAGAAGCAGGTGGCTCTTTGTGAGTTCCAGGACATCCAGGGCTACATCATAAGACTCTGTCTCAAAAATCATTCATTTTAAGTCATTAAAATACAGTGTGAAGTAGGATTGTGTTAGGTATCTGGATCTAGTCATTCTGTAATCTATACTTTAAAACATCATGTTTCAAAGGAAGAAGTAATACTAGTTAACTGGTCAATTGAAAATAATTTTAAAAGGGGGGCTGGGGATGTGGCTTAGTGATAGAGCAGGCCTGTGTCTCTGGGTCCCAACTCTACCACTGTAATGAAAAAAAAAAGGAAATTAATTGCAGAAAAGTAAATACACCATCACAAAAGGCAAACAACAAAATACCTAGTAACATTGAGAACATTTCCTTGACCTTGGGTTGGGGAATAATGATTAAAGAAATGACAGAGTGCAGCAATCTTTAAAGAACAGATTAAGAGCTTAAAGACCGTAAATGCGGAAATCCCACACCCGCGGATCCCGGCCCGCAGCAGCTCTCTGCTCCAAGACACCATGGGAAAGAGACCTCACCGCCTGGTCAGGTGGGCACTCCTAAGGCTGCAGGGCGGAAGAGACCACCAACACTGCCCACCCCTGCCCACATCCCTGGCCCAAGAGGAAACGGTATAAGGCCTCTGGGCTCCCGTGGGGGAGGGCCCAGGAGCGGCAGGACCCCTGCCTGAGACACCACCGGAACCTGAGGGAAACAGACCGGATAAACAGTTCTCTGCACCCAAATCCCGTGGGAGGGAGAGCTAAACCTTCAGAGAGGCAGACAAGCCTGTGAAACCAGAAGAGACTGTTCTCTGTACATACATCTCGGACGCCAGAGGAAAACACCAAAGGCCATCTGGAACCCTGGTGCACTGAAGCTCCCGGAAGGGGCGGCGCATATCTTCCTGGTTGCTGCTGCTGCAGAGAGCCCGTGGGCAGCATCCCACGAGCGAACTTGAGCCTTAGGACCACAGGTAAGACCAAATTTTCTGCTGCAAGAAAGCTGCCTGGTGAACTCAAGACACAGGCCCACAGGAACAGCTGAAGACCTGTAGAGAGGAAAAACTACGCGCCCGAAAGCAGAACACTCTGTCCCCATAACTGACTGAAAGAGAGGAAAACAGGTCTACAGCACTCCTGACACACAGGCTTATAGGACAGTCTATCCACGGTCAGAAATAGCAGAACAAAGTAACACTAGAGAAAATCTGATGGCGAGAGGCAAGCGCAGGAACCCAAGCAACAGAAACCAAGACTACATGGCATCATCGGAGCCCAATTCTCCCACCAAAACAAACATGGGATATCCAAACACACCAGAAAAGCAAGATCTAGTTTCAAAATCATATTTGATCATGATGCTGGAGGACTTCAAGAAAGACATGAAGAACTCCCGTAGGGAAACACAGGAAAACATTAATAAACAAGTAGAAGCCTACAGAGAGGAATCGCAAAAATTCCTGAAAGAATCGCAAAAATCCCTGAAAGAATTCCAGGAAAACACAATCAAACAGTTGAAGGAATTAAAAATGGAAATAGAAGCAATCAAGAAAGAACACATGGAAACAACCCTGGATATAGAAAACCAAAAGAAGAGACAAGGAGCTGTAGATACAAGCCTCACCAACAGAATACAAGAGATGGAAGAGAGAATCTCAGGAGCAGAAGATTCCATAGAAATCACTGACTCAACTGTCAAAGATAATGTAAAGCGGAAAAAGCTACTGGTCCAAAACATAGGAAATCCAGGACTCAATGAGAAGATCAAACCTAAGGATAATAGGTATAGAAGAGAGTGAAGACTCCCAGCTCAAAGGACCAGTAAATATCTTCAACAAAATCATAGAAGAAAACTTCCCTAACCTAAAAAAAGAGATACCCATAGACATACAAGAAGCCTCCAGAACTCCAAATAGATTGGACCAGAAAAGAAACACCTCCCGTCACATAACAGTCAAAACACCAAACGCACAAAATAAAGAAAGAATATTAAAAGCAGTAAGGGAAAAAGGTCAAGTAACATATAAAGGCAGACCTATCAGAATCACACCAGACTTTTCGCCAGAAACTATGAAGGCCAGAAGATCCTGGACTGATGTCATACAGACCCTAAGAGAACACAAATGCCAGCCCAGGTTACTGTATCCTGCAAAACTCTCAATTAACATAGATGGAGAAACCAAGATATTCCATGACAAAACCAAATTTACACAATATCTTTCTACAAATCCAGCACTACAAAGGATAATAAATGGTAAAGCCCAACATAAGGAGGCAAGCTATACGCTAGAAGAAGCAAGAAACTAATCGTCTTGGCAACAAAACAAAGAGAGTGAAAGCACACAAACATAACCTCACATCCAAATATGAATATAACGGGAAGCAATAATCACTATTCCTTAATATCTGTCAACATCAATGGCCTCAACTCCCCAATAAAAAGACATAGATTAACAAACTGGATACGCAACGAGGACCCTGCATTCTGCTGCCTACAGGAAACACCTCAGAGACAAAGACAGACATTACCTCAGAGTGAAAGGCTGGAAAACAATTTTCCAAGCAAATGGTCAGAAGAAGCAAGCTGGAGTAGCCATTCTAATATAAAATAAAATCAATTTTCAACTAAAAGTCATCAAAAAAGATAAGGAAGGACACTTCATATTCATCAAAGGAAAAATCCACCAAGATGAACTCTCAATCCTAAATATCTATGCCCCAAATACAAGGGCACCTACATACGTAAAAGAAACCTTACTAAAGCTCAAAACACACATTGCACCTCACACAATAATAGTGGGAGATTACAACACCCCACTCTCATCTATGGACAGATCATGGAAACAGAAATTAAACAGAGATGTAGACAGACTAAGAGAAGTCATGAGCCAAATGGACTTAACGGATATTTATAGAACATTCTATCCTAAAGCAAAAGGATATACCTTCTCAACTCCTCATGGTACTTTCTCCAAAATTGACCATATAATTGGTCAAAAAATGGGCCTCAACAGGTACAGAAAGATAGAAATAATCCCATGCGTGCTATCGGACCACCAAGGCCTAAAACTGGTCTTCAATAACAATCAAGGAAGAATGCCCACATATACTTGGAAATTGAACAATGCTCTACTCAATGATAACCTGGTTAAGGAAGAAATAAAGAAAGAAATTAAAAACTTTTTAGAATTTAATGAAAATGAAGGTACAACATACCCAAACTTATGGGACACAATGAAAGCTGTGCTAAGAGGAAAACTCATAGCGCTGAGTGCCTGCAGAAAGAAACAGGAAAGAGCATATGTCAGCAGCTTGACAGCACACCTAAAAGCTCTAGAACAAAAAGAAGCAAATACACCCAGGAGGAATAGAAGGCAGGAAATAATCAAACTCAGAGCGGAAATCAACCAAGTAGAAACAAAAAGGACCATAGAAAGAATCAACAGAACCAAAAGTTGGTTCTTTGAGAAAATCAACAAGATAGATAAACCCTTAGCCAGACTAACAGAGGACACAGAGAGTGCGTCCAAATTAACAAAATCAGAAATGAAAAGGGAGACATAACTACAGATTCAGAGGAAATTCAAAAAATCATCAGATCTTAGTATAAAAGCCTATATTCAAGAAAACTTGAAAATCTACAGGAAATGGACAATTTCCTAGACAAATACCAGGTACCGAAGTTAAATCAGGAACAGATAAACCAGTTAAACAACCCCATAACTCCTAAGGAAATAGAAGCAGTCATTAAAGGTCCCCCAACCAAAAAGAGCCCAGGTCCAGACAGGTTTAGTGCAGAATTCTATCAGACCTTCATAGAAGACCTCATACCAATATTATCCAAACTATTCCACAAAATTGAAACAGATGGATCCCTACCGAATACCTTCTACGAAGCCACAATTACTCTTATACCTAAACCACACAAAGACACAACAAAGAAAGAGAACTTCAGACCAATTTCCCTTATGAATATCGACGCAAAAATACGCAACAAAATTCTGGCAAACCGAATCCAAGAGCACATCAAAACAATCATCCACCATGACCAAGTAGGCTTCATCCCAGGCATGCAGGGATGGTTTAATATACGGAAAACCATCAACGTGATCCATTATATAAACAAACTGAAAGAACAAAACCACATGATCATTTCATTAGACGCTGAGAAAGCATTTGACAAAATTCAACACCCCTTCATGATAAAAGTCCTGGAAAGAATAGGAATTCAAGGCCCATACCTGAACATAGTAAAAGCCATATACAGCAAACCAGTTGCTAACATTAAACTAAATGGAGAGAAACTTGAAGCAATCCCACTAAAATCAGGGACTAAACAAGGCTGCCCACTCTCTCCCTACTTATTCAATATAGTTCTTGAAGTTCTAGCCAGAGCAATCAGACAACAAAAGGAGGTCAAGGGGATACAGATCGGAAAAGAAGAAGTCAAAATATCACTATTTGCAGATGATATGATAGTATATTTAAGTGATCCCAAAAGTTCCACCAGAGAACTACTAAAGCTGATAAACAACTTCAGCAAAGTGGCTGGGTATAAAATTAACTCAAATAAATCAGTTGCCTTCCTCTATACAAAAGAGAAACAAGCCGAGAAAGAAATTAGGGAAACGACACCCTTCATAATAGACCCAAATAATATAAAGTACCTTGGTGTGACTTCAAAAAGCAAGTAAAAGATCTGTACAATAAGAACTTCAAGACACTGAAGAAGGAAATTGAAGAAGACCTCAGAAGATGGAAAGATCTCCCATGCTCATGGATTGGCAGGATTAATATAGTAAAAATGGCCATTTTACCAAAAGCGATCTACAGATTCAATGCAATCCCCATCAAAATACCAATCCAATTCTTCAAAGAGTTAGACAGAACAATTTGCAAATTCATCTGGAATAACAAAAAACCCAGGATAGCTAAAGCTATCCTCAACAATAAAAGGACTTCAGGGGGAATCACTATCCCTGAACTCAAGCAGTATTACAGAGCAATAGTGATAAAAACTGCATGGTATTGGTACAGAGACAGACAGATAGACCAGTGGAACAGAATTGAAGACCCAGAAATGAACCCACACACCTATGGGCACTTGATTTTTGACAAAGGAGCCAAAACCATCCAATGGAAAAAAGATAGCATTTTCAGCAAATGGTGCTGGTTCAACTGGAGGTCAACATGTAGAAGAATGCAGATCGATCCATGCTTATCACCCTGTACAAAGCTTAAGTCCAAGTGGATCAAGGACCTCCACATCAAAGCAGACACACTCAAACTAATAGAAGAAAAACTAGGGAAGCATCTGGAACACATGGGCACTGGAAAAAATTTCCTGAACAAAACACCAATGGCTTACGCTCTAAGATCAAGAATCGACAAATGGGATCTCATAAAACTGCAAAGCTTCTGTAAGGCAAAGGACACTGTGGTTAGGACAAAACGGCAACCAACAGATTGGGAAAAGATCTTTACCAATCCTACAACTGATAGAGGCCTTATATCCAAAATATACAAAGAACTCAAGAAGTTAGACCACATGGAGACAAATAACCCTATTAAAAAATGGGGCTCAGAGCTAAACAAAGAATTCACAGCTGAGGAATGCCGAATGGCTGAGAAACACCTAAAGAAATGTTCAACAGCTTTAGTCATAAGGGAAATGCAAATCAAAACAACCCTGAGATTTCACCTCACACCAGTGAGAATGGCTAAGATCAAAAACTCAGGGGAGAACAGATGCTGGCGAGGATGTGGAGAAAGAGGAACACTCCTCCATTGTTGGTGGGATTGCAAACTGGTACAACCATTCTGGAAATCAGTCTGGAGGATCCTCAGAAAATTGGACATTGAACTGCCTGAGGATCCAGCTATACCTCTCTTGGGCATATACCCAAAAGATGCCCCAACATATAAAAAAGACCCGTGCTCCACTATGTTCATTGCAGCCTTATTTGTAATAGCCAGAAACTGGAAAGAACCCAGATGCCCTTCAACAGAGGAATGGATACAGAAAATGTGGTACATCTACACAATGGAATATTACTCAGCTATCAAAAACAACGACTTTATGAAATTCGTAGGCAAATGGTTGGAACTGGAAAATATCATCCTGAGTGAGGTAGCCCAATCACAGAAAAACACACATGGTATGCACTCATTGATAAGTGGCTATTAGCCCAAATGCTTGAATTACCTAGATGCCTAGAACACATGAAACTCAAGACGGATGATCAAAATGTGAATGCTTCACTCCTTCTTTAAAAGGGGAACAAGAATACCCTTGGCAGGGAATAGGGAGGCAAAGATTAAAACAGACACAGAAGGAACACACATTCAGAGCCTGCCCCACATGTGGCCCATACATATACAGCCATCCAATTAGACAAGATGGATGAAGCAAAGAAGTGCAGACCGACAGGAGCCGGATGTAGATCGCTCCTGAGAGACACAGCCAGAATACAGCAAATACAGAGGCGAATGCCAGCAGCAAACCACTGAACTGAGAATAGGACCCCCGTTGAAGGAATCAGAGAAAGAACTGGAAGTGCTTGAAGGGGCTCGAGACCCCATATGTACAACAATGCCAAGCAACCAGAGCTTCCAGGGACTAAGCCACTACCTAAAGACTATACATGGACTGACCCTGGACTCTGACCTCATGGGTAGCAATGAATATCCTAGTAAGAGCACCAGTGGATGGGGAAGCCCTGGGTCCTGCTAAGACTGAACCCCCAGTGAACTAGGCTGGTGGGGGGAGGGCGGCAATGGGGGGAGGGTTGGGAGGGGAACACCCATAAGGAAGGGGAGGGGGGAGGGGGATGTTTGCCCGGATACCGGGAAAGGGAATAACACTCGAAATGTATATAAGAAATACTCGTTAATAAAAAAAAAAGACCGTAAATAAGAAATACCCAAGTTAATAAAGATAAAAAATAAAATAAAAAACATAAAAGTATCAAAAATAAAAAAGAGCTTAAAGACCATGTATATTTATTACAGGATAGAAATAGTTCAGAAAAGTGAGGTGTAAAAAGGAGATGTTTGTAATGCAAATAACTGACAATGACTAGACCTCAGAATGGATGGAGTTGGTATAAAGCAATATGAAAAACAGATCTAGCTCACCCAAAGTAAAATAATAGAAAATATTTTGCTGGATAAACTTATATTTCTGCTTCCGGTTCATGATCATCAATGCTTGAAACACTAATTGGTTTATATCCATAACTGTTAAATGGATGCCATCATTATGAGGGAAGGTATGATCAACTACTCTAATGCCTTACTACTAAGCGCTTTGTCAGGCTCTATACTTAGTAATAGTGTAGTAGACTACTTAATTCATTTTACAATCACGATTACAGACATGCCCACAGGCTGAGTTGAGTATTTGGTATAGTGAATAAAACTAACATTTTATCTTTAATAACCCCCTTCAATCCACAATTCTACATGTATTATTCATGTTCAGGGCCCCTCTTTGACAGCAGAGACACTGTACAGAAGACAGGCAAGAGCTCTGAGAGACCCCCCCTGTGTATTTCTCTAATATGTTTGAATATTATTCAAATCATTAAAGGCATCACAATGAGCTGAGGATGTGGTTCAGAGCCAAAGCATTTGTCTATCATGCATGAGGTCCTGGGTTCCAGCCTCAGTATGAAAATAAGTCATAAATTAGAGTGGAGAAAATCATTACTCATTTTTGAGACACTGGCCATTTGAAAAGTGACTTATACTTTTGCACAGAATCGGAACATTTTATTTTAGTTGTTCTAATTTCATTTCTATTGCTGTACTAAAAACACCCTGACAAAAAGCAATCTGGGGAAGAAAGGGTGTTTATGGCTTATAGTTACAGCTTACAGTCCATCATTTCAGGGACACTGCACACAATCAAGACCAAAGACAAATGGAGTACTCATAAGCCGCCTGCCTGCCCACCTGACTGCCTACTTGCTTGCTTTGAGCTGGCTTTCTTCATTCTTACAAAGCCCACAGCCCAGCCCATGAAATGGTGCTACTTGAATTCAGGATGGGTCTTTCCACATCAATTAACAATCAAGACAATCCCTCACAGACATGCTCACAGATAGCCGGATCTAAATGATGATCATTGAGATGCCCTTGCCAAGTGATCTCAGGTTGTGGCAAGTTGATAGCTAAAGCAAACCAGCACAGTGGTGAACTCTATGATGAGCCCATGATTCCTGCCTCCTGCTGTTGTCATATTAATAATAACAATCCAAAACCATCTCTCTAAGTGTGACCTGTACCTAGTGACTTACTTAAGGCTAGTACAGCAAAAATAACAGGGTGTAGCTTTGGAGGTTGTTTTTTCTCTTTTGTTCCCCCACATGCATGTTTTGATGAAAACAAGGGCCATGTGAGCCAGCCTATAGAGAGACTCAAGTGACAGGGAACAAGGAACAGACTTGAGCCAGTGAATCCTGCCAACATTCACATGATCATGAGTTTGGAAGTATCTCTTTTCCATCACAGCTAAGGATGGCAAAGATATTGGTTGACACCTTCATTACAGCTTTGTAGCAGTGTGCCTGGGCCAGAGAACACAACCATGATAGGAGATTATACAAATAGTCTTAAAGCATCAAGTTCCAGATTGATTTGTTATACAATCATATAGGTAACTGGGCTACAAAGTACAGGAGGATACAAATGAAAAAAGCCACATGCAAAAGGTAAGTAATTTAAGCATGTTATTGGTACCAGAAAACCATGCATTCTTTCATGGCCAGGCAAGATAGGGGCTGTGATTTATTAGACACTGTTGTGTCTGATAAACTGGGAACATATAGCTACAAAAGGAAGAGGTATCTTCTCTCAGCCCATATAGTTTGTTCATGAGTGTTTAAGCATATTTTGTATCCATAGGCAATTTGTACAATAAGATTCACCTAAAGATAAACTATTTAGTCTGGTATTAATGTTTAGTATTTCTAGTATGACTTTCAACATTACAATGTCATACACACACACACACACACACACACACACACATGCTGAATTATTGAAGGCTTGGGGTAGAAGTTACCTGATATTCTTCCCTCAACTTACTGTCTATGCTATCATCATCGTCATCATTATCTTTATTATCATCATTATCAAACACTATAAAAGAAGCAGAATGCTGCAGCCAAATCTTTCTGTGCCACAAACCTTTGGGTGGAAAATGGAGTGTGCCTTTATTAAATAAAATGACATATTAAGCAATGCTACAAGGAAAGTTTTATTTATTTATTTATTTATTTATTTATTTGTTTGTTTGTTTGTTTGTTTGTTTGTTTTTGAAGGCAGGTTTATTGGGAAGTTGCTCTCAGGCAAGCAAATTCACTGGTCCCAAGGACTGAGGCCAGGCAAGTTGCCATGGGAAAAGGGGAAGGGGGAGAGGAGGGAAAGAGAAAGAAAAGGAGTATGGGCAGTGAGAGAAGAGAAGGAGAAGGAAAATTTTAATAGCAACAAATTTACAACAGTAAAATGTATAGTAACATATTACTTACATATAAAAAATTTACCTAAAGGCACCCTAATGTAAGTATTAGTACACAGTATTGAAATCCACTTTCAAATCTGCATGGGAAGGTGGCATCTCTTTTCTCCTCCCTTCCAAGGCAGATACACACACACACACACACACACACACACACACACACACACACACATATATGTGTATACTGACATGGATTCAGATGATATATTATTTTCCCATTGTCACTGCAAGAATCATACTAATATCACTCTGCTTCTAAGTCATAGCTCCTCTTCCTCTGAGTGTCCTGATACCATTTTTCATTTTCATAGCCTCTGATGATGAAAACATGCCCACCTGGATTACCTAGGCTAATTGCTCACCATTCGTTGGGTTCTATTCCTGTAGCAGTACTAAGACAATCGATTTCAAAAAGTAGAAAGTTAACTTGGCTCACGATTTAGAAAAGTGGTTCTCAACCTGTAGATTGTGACCCCTTTGGCAAACTATCTCCAAAAATATTTGCTTTATGATTCATAACTCTAGTAAAACTACAGTTATGGAGTATCAATGAAAATAATTTTATGGCTGGGCTCAGCACAACGTGAGGAAGATTGAGAACTACTTGTTTAGAGGTTTCAGTCCAGGACCAGTTGGTCCTGGTCTTACATGAGGTAGTACAATACGGTGAACATGAATGGCAGAGGAAGCTTCTCACTTCATAGCAGCCAAAAAAAAAAAAAAAAGAATATATATGGAAAGAGAGAGAAGGAGGCCTCAGTATCTCCCTCGAGGGCACATCCTCAAAAATCTAACCTCCCCCAGGTACAAACTCCCAGAGTTGCCCCAAAGCACCATAGCCTAAGGATCTAGTCTTTAATACACAGATCCAAACTATAGAACACCCCCTCTCAAGAGGCTTAAATTACTCATATGGTCAACGTTCCCCCTTTTAGACAGTCTCAAGTAGCTCAGCTGGCCTTGTATTCACTATGTAGGTGAGCGATGCCCTTGAACTCCTGATCCCCCTGCTTTTGTGTCTACCTCCTCACTGTTGTGATTACACATCCACATTAAATACATGTGGCATTTCTTCTATTTCTCCTGTCATTTTGAGACAAGGTCTCATGTAGCCTAGAGTAGCTTCAAATTTTCTATGTAGCAAAGGATGACTTTAACTTGCCTAAGCTTCCCAGGATCTGGGATTAAAGTGAGCCCCATCATACATAGCTGCAAAGTCCCCTTTGGCATGTAGCACAGTCTTAGGACCTGGAAATTAGTAAATGAACATCCTGAGGGAAGGAGGACATAATTTCAGAGCAGTACACTCTGTGTTGTCTGAAGATAGTTTTGTTATCAATTTATCGACACCATAAAGAAAAGTTTAAAAAGAAAGAAAAGGTTCACTGAATGGAAAATGTCACACATCATAATAGTTCTCTATTATTAACACTCTAATCCATGCTATAAAGTACCCAGAATCAGAGGTGTTGTGTAGAAAGGTAGAGAAAATAAATGGAGTGGTTGTGGAGGGACAAATGTTGATACTATCAGTTAGTATACAAAGGGGCTCTGAAGATCAGAAAAAGAAAGATATATTCCAAGAAATTGTAGTTTATATCCTTCATGATGAATGATAACAATACTGTTGAAACATCAGTTTACAGCAAGAAAAATCAGATTGCCTTTCAAGAGATGTTGAAAGTCACCGTGCAAAAAGGAGACCCTATGTATTCTTGTTTTAGCCAAGAGCTAATGGGAAAAATATGTGGCCAACGCAAAAGAAATCTGGTACTGTCAGAAACTCGACAAATTGGATTCTTTGTAAATGATGCATCATCAGGCTCAATTCCTGATATCAACTGTCTTCCAAATCCCCATTGCATAAAACATCTGTTTTCTGCAAGATTAGCACAACCCAACGGACATGTGCCTAGCTCAAAGGCAACTAAGAGGTGGTAAAAAATGATTCTAATGTTATTTATGGGAAAGAATTCAGATAAAATATGGTAGGGTTCAGGAAAATCATATCCAGGCTCCCCCTTAATTGTGTTTTCCTTGGGACACAGGCATTTTCCTGGTTATCAGAGATAGGATGGTAGCAATGTGTGCGTCCATTCTGTCCAATTAGTCCAGTAATGACATGACTAATTCAACATTAAATTCGACTGGTCATGCCAGAAGGCAAACACAACCCAGATATCCATGTCACATCACTTTACCATAAGTAACAACACCATCGAATATGATAAACTAAACATGTCTGGGCCACAGCCAACGGACCACACATTTCAAGGAATATTTGATGCAACAAAGCATCCAAACAAAATGAATTTAGACAGTACTTGAAGCTGTGATGGAATTTGACCTAGAAAAAAGAGAGAAGGGGTGACCTTGATTGAAGTAACTTTACAATAAAATACAAACTGCTTAAATTGATACCTAGTATGTCTGAATATAGACAGCGAATATCGTTGAAACTGCAAATAAATAAGCGGCTGATTGGGCTTTCATTTGGCTGTTCTTCCTGGCATGGCTACCAAATTCCAGAAACCGCCATACCTTTAGGAATAGGCTGGGAATGCTTTGCTCCTTGGTCCAACTTGAAGTCCAGATATAAGGTTGGTGTGCGAGTGTAAACCTTCGACTGAAAAAAAAAAAAAAGAGAAACCATCAAAAGTTTTCTATGAATGTTTCTTTTAAAAACATGTATGTGTATATATGGTGTGTGGGGGGGCATGTGTTTGCCATAGCATGTGAGTGGAGGTCAGAAGACAACTTTGGTATTGGTCCTTATCTTTTGCCTTCCTTAAGACAGAATCTCTGTTTGCTGCCGTTCTGTTTATTCCAGGCTAGGTGGCCCTCAAGCTTCCAGGGATTCTCTGGTGACCACTTCCCATCTTACCACAAGAATTCTGGGATGGCTGACATGTGCCACTGAGTCTGGCTTTTATATAGATTCCAGGGATCCAAATGCAAGTTGTGAGGCATTCATGGCAAGTGTTTTTCCTAACTGCATCATCTCCTTGTTCCCAGGATAAGATTTCTTCCTTCAGCTCAGTCTTTCTGTAGTAGGCCTGGGCCCATTACATTTATGCCTCGCTTCTTCCTTGCTTTACAATATTATCAGCAAGCTAATTTCAATAAGGTATTTATCTCCCTGCAGCTCCAAGGGCCCCCTACATTAGGATTTTGATTGGCCCATATTTGTTCAAATTTTGTCATGTTTAGTCTTACAGTTGATATGGAAAGTCATTTTATGCCTAGATACATATATAATACACAGGACTTAAAGCCATTTCTACATTGAAATTCAAATAAAAAACTTGAATATTACTTTTCATCATTTGCACCTTTTGCAGAGGGAAAAAAGTGCTGGCTGGCCACCTGCTGGTTTTACAAAATTTCAACTCCAAAGTAAGACAAACTAGATCAGGGCTTTCAGGGTAAACAGTGGTTTTGATTTCATCAACAGCTCTGCGGAGTCGGTGATTCAGTATGATGCTATCCTGAATTGTGAGCTCACACGGAAGTCTAAGGGATTAACACTTGCTGTAAACTACCATGTCGCATTGCTCGCACAAAGCCCCAGTGGTTATTCAATTTTGGTTGTTGTTTTGTTTTACTTAAAAATGCACAGGAAAATGAAAAAAAAAAACATAGAATGCTGAGCTTCGAGAAAACATGGAGTGACTGACAGGCTTCATACATGGCTGTTGGGACTGCAATTTAGTGTAAACACTAGAAAAAATACGGTTGACATGTAATCCAGATGAATATAGGCGTAACTTTCGACCCAACAATCGCACTTGTGAGTGTATTTCCAGCACAAATATCCACCAGAAGACACACCGAGGAAGCTTAACAGCCCCAACCTGGGAATCTCAACATAAGGACTATTTCCCACAAATAATAGAATAGATAACTGGATAATAATACAATGGAGCAGTGAACTGGGATGGGTGAGAAATAAACCCAATTTATGCAACAACTCAGAGGCAGCGTGGAAGCAAAAAATTGAGCAAATCAAGGCCAATTTCACACCTCTAAAGTTCAGAACAAGGCAAAATTAGCATATGATGTCAGAAGTCACAAAAAGTGGTTGAGAAGGTTAACTGGTCGGCTGCATGAAGGAGCTCCACAAAAGAAGAAAAACACCAAGAAGACCCAGGGGAATTATGCTGTTCGGTCTGGCTGCTTATTTCATGGATATTTTGACTTGGTGAAGATTCTCCAAGTTGTGCTCTCAAGTTGTGCACTTTTCTAAATATAAAGTGTATGTTCATAAAAAAAAACCTCAGATGAAAACCACACCTTGTAACTAGATATGAAGGAAGAATCTAGAGTCCGGAATTACTTATTACCATTGATAAGGACATGATTTTGGAGATTTTGGAATCTGCATATGGACAGTTCTGCTTTTTTCAACATTGAGTCTTCAGGACCAATCCACAGAGACTGTGATATAGCCAGCATTTTAATAGACACTGAAGGACGTTTCACAGTGTGTAACCATGTGTAATTCCAAGTGTAACCATGCATTCATTGACACTATACATATACATTAATATTTTTACCTGGGCTGGAGAGATGGCTCAATGGTTAGAGCACTGACTGCTCTTCCAGAGGTCCTGAGTTCAATTCCCAGCAACCACATGGTGGCTCACAACCATCTGTAATGGGATCCGATGCCCTCTTCTGGTGTGTCTGAAGACAGTGACAGTGTACTTATATAAAATAAATAAATAAATATTTTATAAAAAATATTTTTACCTATATGTAGTCTCCCTGCCTGTCTTCAGGACAAATGAATTTGGTATGGTCAAAGAATACGTCTTTGTATTAAATTAGAATTATAAATCATGAGGACAAACTAAGGATTTTTCCCCTCTATGTAAGTATCCTGTAGTTGTCTTAGGCTTTCGGTTGTTCTGGTTTCACATGGTGTGAAAGATAAAGCCTGCATTCATTCAGTTTCAAAGACTAGAGCAACGAACCCCCGGTACACACCTAAATGAAACCAGAAAGCCCCGTAACATCAAGTGCAACTTGAAGCTAAAGATTTACAACCACTCTGAAGAGTATTAAGTATACATGAAACAAATGTAGCACACACGGGGCATGAGCTCTGGTTGTCTAGGGTCATTTGGTATGTAAGGCACCATCTGGAAGAAGACTGTTTTCAGTCAAAGATGACTTCTAAAGTTACCTCTTAAAAGATCAATAGTGCACTTCACATAGTATCAGATGACCCCTCTGTTCAGGCAGCACTGAACTCTTTCAAAAGTTCCTAGTTCAGCTTAAGTATCTTTTCCAACCTCTGCCTCAGGAACAGAGTTGGTAGCCCTACCCAACCTACAGCAAACAGATACCCAGCAAACAGGTTAACACAAAGAGATGCTTGGCTTAATTTTCACTAGCATGCTCCCAGAATGCAGGCATCTTGAGGGGGAAGGCAGGAATATTGTTTAGTATATTGTTTTGCCCTGGTCATTAGCAATGGACCCATCTCCTTTTTTTTTTAAATCTTTATTAACTTGAGTATTTCTTATTTACATTTCGAGTGTTATTCCCTTTTCCGGTTTCCGGGCAAACATCCCCCTCCCCCCTCCCCTTCTTTATGGGTGTTCCCCTCCCCATCCTCCCCCCATTGCCGCCCTCCCCCCAACAGTCTAGTTCACTGGGGGTTCAGTCTTAGCAGGACCCAGGGCTTCCCCTTCCACTGGTGCTCTTACTAGGATATTCATTGCTACCTAGGAGGTTGGAGCCCAGGGTCAGTCCATGAATAGTCTTTGAGGACCCATCTTCTTTTGGGTTTAATGCACTCATCAAAGGATCTTATGGGGAGTCTTGGCTGGAGTTTAACTCTATTCAGGGCTTGTAGTTCTCCACTAGAAAATGAATGTGCTTTTCCATCGTGTAATTTTTTTCAATTACCGTTATGATTTCTGAGACTAAGGCTGAAGAGAAGGGAGAATGTGGCTTGGATGAGGAAGGGCCCTGGAGGTGTGGACAGCCATGGGCTAACTGACTACATTCTCAGCCCCAAGTGTCCACATTGCTTTGCCCTCCTGGTTGTCTGATTTGCTTTCTTCCTGCCTCCAGCACCTCGCATAATCCACTCTATAAGGAAGCCTTTCTAAGTACTTTCTCTCTAAGATGCAACCAGGTGTACACAACACTCACGCGTTTTGTATTTGTTATATGGATTCATTTGAAAAATTTGAATAGGGGCCAAGGGGAAGGTTTATAGAGCCACAGATATAGTGTTGCAGTGACAAAGGGGACTCAATGAAATATTTACTATTCATTTTAATTGCAATGAAATATTTACTATTCATTTTAATTGCTTTTTGCAAGACTAAAATATAATTTCCACTCTAAAATCCCTTTGTATTGGAAATTGTATCAAAGAGATCAATGTAATATATTATGAACAATCAACTATCTACTCACCAAACCTAAATGCATAATTTTATTCTTTTATTCCCGTGAATGTGTGTAGGTACACTGTAACACTAATTTTTTAAGCCTTATTTTTAATGATGGTTCTTAAACACTTTAACCTCCCTTCTAGCCCACCACCCAGCAGAGGTATTGGGAAAGAAGGATACGGGGGAAGTGGACCTGTTTAGAAAGGCTTTGAAACCAGTCCTATCTGTGCTGTCTGGAAATCAGCAGTTCAGCTCGTAGGTGAGCAGTAGTAGCTCGGTTCATTCTCAAACACTTCATGGATACACCAACAGTACAATTCAGCAGAGTCAGGTTAGCAACAGAGGTGACATGACCTAGCAGATACAGCCAGGCCTCAGCCTCAGCACAAGTTGGCAGGAGGAACCAGGGAGGAACACCAAGAAAACTTCCAGGCTATATCTCTCTCAGTGAAGTGAAGATCTAGGAGACCAACAAGGGTTACACAGCTAGCTCGACCAGAAAAACCAAGCTCAACCTCCATCACTGTCCGTTGAGTCCTATTTATATCTCTCCAAACATTACATGTCCTCCACAGATCTTGCCTCAGCACATGCGTCTCTCTCTCTTGGCTGACATCACTCTGTCAGTCTGAGGAAGAAGCAAGAAACTGCAGTACACCACCAGAAGTTTTTGGTGCGTTTCTTTCCATGGAATCCCAACAAATGCAGCTCAACTATGCAATGTAAGGTGGACCGATACATGCATGTTGTTAGTGAAGAACCTTTAATCACATGTCCTTTCACACGTTTGCATTAGCAGAGCATCCTTTCTCCTGTGTCTCTGCTTCACCCAAATGTTCTTTCACACGTCTGCCTTATCTTTTCACCTGTGTCCACTTCAGGGAAAAATTCCTTTACGCTTGCCCAACAAAGAACCATCCAACCCTTTCCCAAAGAACCTTTGTTTCCACTTCAATGCACATATGTATCCACAATACAATTTTTGTTGTTGTTGTTGTTGTTGTTGTTGTTGAAAAGTGAGGAGGTCTCATTTCCCCAATGTAGGGGAGTACCGGGATTGAGGTGAGAGTGGGTAGGTGGGAGTGGGAACATTCTCACAGAAGCAGGGGGAGTGGGGATGGAGTATGGGAGAGGAGGGAAGGAGGTTACATTTGAAATGTAAATACATAAAATATCCAATAAAAATAAAATTTAAAAAGAAAAGAAAAGCAAGTAGAATTTGCTTATTTTTACTGTCGCATCTCTCTGGGAACACAGTGGAGACAGCAAACATAAGTTGTGTTTATTCAACTCGAAAACAATAATGCCAATCTCACATGCACTTTGAAAAACTCTGTGCTTGCCATCCCCATCAAAATCCCAACTCAATTCTTCATAGAATTAGAGAGAGCAATTTACAAATTCATTTGGAAAAGCAAAAAACCCAGGTTAGTGAAAACTATCCTAAAAAAAAAAAAAAAAAAAAAAAAAAAAAAAAAACTTCTGAGGGAATCACCAAACTTGCCCTGAAGCTGTATTGCAGAGCGATCGTGATTAAACAAACAAACTGCATGGTATTGGTACAGAGACAGGCAGATAGATCAGTGGAACAGAACTGAAGACCCAGAAAAGAACCCACACACCTATGGTCACTTGATCTTTGACAAAGGAGCTAAAACTAAATAATTGAAAAGAAGACAGCATTTTCAACTAATGGTGCTGATTCAACTGGAGGTCAGCATGGAGAAGAACGCAAATTGACCCATTCTTATCTCCTTATACAAAGCTTAAGTTCAAGTGGATCAAAGACCTCCACATAAAACCAGATACACTGAAACTAATACAAGAGAAAAGTGGGGGACAACCTCAAACACATGGGCACTGGGGAAAATTTCCTGAACAGAACACCAATGGCTTATGCTCTAAAATCAAGAATTAACAAATGGGACCTCATAAAACTACAAAGCTTCTGTAAGGCAAAGGACACTGTCACTAGGACAAAATGGCAACCAACAGATTGGGAAAAGGTCTTTACCAAGCCTACATCTGATAGAGGGCTAATATCTAACATATACAAAGAACTCAAGAAATTAGACTCCAGAGAATCAAATAATCCTATTAAAATTGGGGTACAGACATAAACAAA